>NW_009649293.1:6473546-6553619 GCF_000708025.1 Charadrius vociferus
AACAGGGTTTTACTGGCACTGTAAAATTGTTCATGCCTCTGAAAAAAAATCAGTGTCTAACAGGTTCATATCTCTTCATCTTTTGCTCCTGTTTGAAACAAGAAAAGAAATCAGAAATTCAGAAATAGAAATGTTCTGGTTGGTATGGGTGGGGAGGGGGACCCATTCAGGCTGAATCAGCTGGACTTTTCTTCCATTTGGCATCTTCGTCTGTTGAAAAGAAGGAGTTTTGCAATTTGACTGCTGCCACTGAAGCTGTAGCTACTGGATATTAGATAGAAGGAGAGTCATTTGCCTGCCCTTCAGTTCTGCCTGCGACTCTACGTCACTCTTCTGCTACAGGCCTAGATAAAAGCACCTGGTAGTTTCAAACCAGCTCTGCTGCTTCATTTCAACCTGAAGGTCCCACTCAGTTCATTCAGGTTTGCTGGGTCAGAGGCAGGAGAAGATCAGAGCAGTGATCAGGTTGCCCTTTGCAGGAGCTAAAGAAACGAGCTGGAGCGGGAGTCAGTGGAAGGTGAGTCTGCCACGGGTGAAAGCGTTGAAACTGTGAAATTGCCTGGGTTTATACCAACAGATGATCTTCCTCAGCAGCTGAGCTATAAGAAAATGCCACTGCAAATTACAAGAGAGGGGTGGTCATCCATCAACACCTTCGCTGGCAGGGTTGTCCCCTTACTTGAGCCCTTTAGAAATGGAAATGTGTTTTCTGTTATACTGGCAGGTGAGGAACCAGTCACTACTGTTTAGTAACCATCGCATTTTCTACCTTGAAGGGCATTTACACCCACACTTCTGTAGGTGTAACACTCACTGTTTCACTTGTCATTTTCAATAGGCGGTACTGATGCGGACTGTGAAGACAGTGAAGAGGAACCTATCAAGAAGAAATCTGATGGACCAGGTATGAAGGCAGAAAGAGGGTTTCTCTGCTCTTACAATGCAGTTGTGACCAGTGGCGTAAGCAGCATATCACAGAGACAGCGTTGCAGTGATCCCAGGCTTGTGTAAAAGCCACAAAATCCACTCTAACCTGTGCAGTGAGAACTTCCTAACTTCAGTTGCCAGATTTACAAGCATAGGAACTTCTGCTCCTGGACTATTAGCTACTGCACTCATTCTCTACACACTTTAGTAAATACATCTGCAGGCTCAGACTTGATCACTTGCTGTATGTTTTGCTTATAGAACAACTTACACCTGAGCTTAGCTTCCAGTCCTGGTTGCATACAGCCCTGTGTTAAAATCTCCATTGACTTTCAATGTCTGAAATTTAATTATTAGCATGAAGATCTTGTGTTTTTTCAGTGTTTTAGCAAGGTTAATATAATGCTTTTGTCTGATACTCACCCATTCAGAAAAGTGCAATAATTTTCTCTAAAAAAAAAAATATGGTATTTTCCTTATCTTACCCATTCTCATTCATAATCAGACTTAAGAATGCTCTGCACAACAAAAGAAATGCCAGCAGTTTGCGAGATCTTGCCCATATTTAAAGTTTTCCTACAAAGAAGTGTAATAGATCCTAAATCTAAGCTTGGCTCTTTGTTTCTAACTGGAGTAAAAGAAGAAAACAGACTCTCCTCTTAAGTAAGTCTTCAAGATGGCTTACCTTGAGTGAGACTTTTGTCTTCAAAAGCTATTTTTCCACTCTATTTAAAATTGGTTCCCACAGTTCCAGTTAGAGTTGTATGCCTGAGTGAGCCACAGGGTAGAAGATGTTAAAAGGATGTGGGAGATGTCATTTCTTTCTGTGGGGTTTGGGGGGCTTTTTTATTTGTTACTTAGAGACAATGCAGTTACCTGTGTTAAAAAACTGAAGTGAATCACTCAAAAGTGTCTCAAGGGAAATACTGCTGGTTCTACACAGGAGTTAAGGAAAGAGAAGGAGGTTTATGATTAATTTATATTGGAAATAGTCAATTTAGGGTGCTATATATTTTCATTGAAATACTTTGACCATTCCTAGGTAAAATTTGTTAAAGAAGATGGTTGGAGAAATTAGATGGTAATTGTTAATGAAGCTTTAGTATCATTATTAACCTTAGATCAAATCCCATCTCACACTCTTAGGCAGAGAGAAGCCTTCTCTGCCTTTGACCCTTTAAGTTAGAATAACAGTGTCTGCAGAAAATAAATATGTTTCCCTTTTTGAAGATGTTTAGATGCCATCGATCCCCAAAAGATTATTTTTAAAAAGTTTTGGAGAGCAGCAAAGCTGCCAGAACAGCTACAGCGTCATTAAAAATGTATAATAAATCACCTCCATCCCAGAGAGAAAAATGACCTTTCAGATTAGACTGGGAGTGCTTGGCAAAGCACTGTGGTGAGACTATGGCATGCCAGTGGTGGTCAATAATAAAGATAATTTTAACCTGAGTGCTGCAATTCTCCTGAAGTCAGTAGCAGAAGTGACGTATCAGAGAGGAAGAACGTGGGTTAAAAAAGAACATTTATATGTTGTATATTTTTGTGTATGAGTGCTACGTTTTCTTTTAACCTGTTCGTAATATTATCTGGAATTCAAAGGAAATTAATGCTCCTTAAAGTAGAAAGAGTCTTACATTTAATTTCCAATGGCAAGATTTCCTTAGCTTCAAGACCTGCACATTGAAATATGAGTGAATAAAATTTAAGTAGGTAAATGATAAAATATCTCCAATTCTGAATGACATAGAAAAAGCCTGGAAAAAAAAGGCAAAATATTATTGAAATAATTATATAACCAAGTGAATGGGGCTAAATGATCTTACATTCAGAAATACCAGACCAGTTCCATGGCACTGCTCAGGTACATGGCACGTACTGCCGTTTCAGCATCCATTTTACAGGAATGTACCATTAATGGTTTTTTTCCTTAGTTGCTCTCCACACGTATGGGTCTACAACCCTGTCCGCACATTCCTCCCTAGGAAATCTTTTGCTTTATTATAGCTTCACCTTTGCATTCCTTGTAGGGAGCGAATCTGCACTCTCACAAAGTTTTGTGTGCCATCTTGTGGTACAGCTAAGAAGTGAGGTTGTTGAAAACATCACGCTTTAGCACATAGGTTTGCTCCTTAGTATCTACTTGAAACATTTTGTCCCTGCGTGGCAGATTATTGTCAGTTTTCTACTATTTTTTAGGCTGGTTACTCTAAAATTGACCTTCATAACCAGTGCTCTGGGATTTGCAACCCAGCAGGGACAACTAGCTCTGGAACTGGCTAGTTGGAAAGAATTTTTTTAGTAATTGTGCAATGCTATATAAGAACTATAGTGTGGTGTGTATGTTTGTGAGTGGAAGAAAAATAAGTTGAAAGTGCTGCTTTTTTGGGTGAGAAATGCAGTTACTAATCCTATAGGAACTACTGAAATGAGAAATTAACTTGAGACAGCTGTGTTGAGCAAAATAAAGCTACTATTGTTGGTATAAACCCATAAGTGCTACTCATGGGAAAGTGTACTGTTTTGGCAAAATGGTGCAAGAGTAATGTTTTATAGATGATTTATGTGATTTGTCCTAGTTGCACTAGTTCATCTGAGATCACTGGTGACACAGTGCAGCCTGATCAAAAAAAAGAGAAGCTTTGGAAACAGTAAATACAGAGAGGTGTGTTTAGGTGGTCAGAAAACAGGGAGAGATTCAAAGACTGTTTAGGCAGGTTAGACTTTGAAACTCAGCTAAGCGAATTTCAAGTACAAAAGGCAAACTCTGTGCAGAGAGAAACACACACAAGTAAAAAGACAGGTGGGGGGTTCAACTCAACACGCTGACTGAGCGGCTGTTGAGATCCCAGGAGCTGGGGATGTTGAATAGCTTTCAGGAGATGCTCAACTCTTTGGGTTACATTTTTCAGACCTGTGCATACAGCGTCTCTCTAAAATCAGGGACTCTTTATATGACTAGCGATGGCAGGACTCGGGGAGTTACGGGGTGGAAAAGGGATTCCAGATGATAAGCTTAGACATACAGGCAGGAAAATGGCCCAGACAGCCAAAAGGCCTCCAGCCATCTTCAGAGATTCCTTACTATGACAGAGTCTTGCATCCTGGATTGTTATTATTAGACAACAAAGGAAAAATGAATCTAACTCCAAGCAGAAATACAGTGAAAGGTATTTGCGTTCGTTACCTCTCTGTTGCTTTTTCTCTCCTGTAGATAACATCATCAAGAGGATATTCAATATCTTGAAGTTCACTTGGGTCCTTTTCCTGGCAACACTAGACAGTTTTACAGCTTGGCTCAATTCCATCTCAAGAGAACACATCGATATCTCCACTGTGCTAAGAATCGAGCGCTGCATGCTGACCAGGGAGATTAAGAAGGTAACGCCTTTGGTCTTTTTTGTCTGCTAATGCCATTTCCAGCTCAGTGAAAAATGAAAGGTTCTCTTTTCAGATCACTGTGTTAAGGAGAAAATGATAAAACTCTCACTTACATGTGCATTTTAAAAATAGGTCTGGACTCTTTTACTGCTTGCTGTTTTATAAATATATAAACAGTATATTACTTGATTTATTATTTGGACACAAAACAGATTATTGGAAAAATAATTATTTGAGTGGTTGATATAAGGATTTGGTTGAAACAGTCCTGTGATAAAGTATGGTTTTGAGGTAACAGGATAGATTCAAGTAGAGAGGAGAAAGCATGGAATTTTAAACAGCTCAAAAACTACCTCAGTCTGCATATTTGAGTATTTTCATGGACCAACTTGCCTTGGAAATCATAGAATCATAGAATTGTCTAGGTTGGAAGAGACCCTTGGGATCATCAAGTCCAACCATCTACCCTACTCTACAAAGTTCTCCCATACACCATATCCCCCAACACCACATCTACACAGCTCTTAATGACTGATAACATACAGTCATAGTTGTCTTCACTTGCAGTGAAGCTATGTGGTCCTCCACAAACTAGTTATGTATTAGTAAAACCCAAAGATTAATGTTGATAGTGTAACTAGAAATGTGTTTGGATCTTCAAAACGCAAGTAGGTGATGCCTTGAAGTTGGATAAAGCTCTCATTTTAGGCACAGGTATTTTTACATGTCACTAGCTACCCAGGTACTTCTGGAAACTTGGCATAGAAGCTTCATTTTTAGTGCTTTCCAGTTTTTGCTAAAAGCTGCAGACTGTCTCAGAGATGGAGAGGTCAAAAAGGTCAACAACACATTAGTAGTACTCTTGACCTTAATAAAGCCCCATATTGCCCGGGTGCTGTTGACATCTGCCGGCACAATAAGCAGGCTGCCCACAACCCCAGGAGGTTCAAGACATGCAGGCTTTCATGGTCGGAGGGAATCTGTGCCCACTCTTGCAAGGAGGCACTGGAGCATGAAGAGAGGGATGCTTCAGCGTTAGTGTTTAGCTACGGTTACTGTCCCCGAGGTGTCCAATGGTAAGCAGATAATAATAATAATAGCAGCAAATAAATATATAAATAAATAAGCAAAACAGAGCAAAAGAAATGTGGCATATTCAGAGTAAATCCTTCTTTGGAATGTGTCCCGGCTTGTGGCAACCGATGGTTTTGGGCACCCTGAATCAGAAATTGCATCTGGATCATTATGTTTAATAGTATCAAGATATCTATATTCTTGGAGTTTGGCTACTCCCTTTTTAATCTATTTAAATGTTGGCTTCCAGAAGATCCCAATAACTCCCAACAATATGGAGTTCAGTAGTGTCATTCCACATGGCATATTTAAGAGTATTTCCTCTTGTTCATTTTAAACTCACTTCCTAATCATTTTGGGGTCTCCTGTACATCAGAGATGTATTCCGTTTTCTTCTGCTATTCCTGATTGTATAAATCTGCATGGAGTTTTCTCCTCAGTCATTCTCTTCCAAGTTAAAAGGTCCCTTTCTTTTTAGCCTTTCTTCACATTGAATCCATCCATTGCCTCTGGTCATCTTCATTGTCCTTCTTCATACCATTTCCAGTTTTTATATGGCCTTATTAACACGGGATGACCAGAACTACACACTGTTTTCAAGGTGTAGGTGAATCACAGATTTATACAGGAGTGTGATGTGTTTTCTTTTGCTTTCCTAGTAAGATCTAACAGTCAAGCTCCTTTGATTTTTAGTGAATGCTGCCTATTTTCAGGGGACTATACACTCTGGAGTCCAAGATCTTTAAGGCTAACAAAAGCTGATGTAAAGACTGTCATTATGTATATACAGTTTAGGTTATTTTTCCCATTGCATTTCTTGCCATATTTTACCAAGTCACTCAGTTCTATTAAGTTCTTCAGTAGCACTTCAGTCAACTTTACACTTGAATATCCCAGATAATTTTTTTTCATCTGCAACTTTATCACATTGCTATTTCTCTCCTTACACAGATTATTTCTGAATATGCTGGACAGTAAAACTCTGGGGGAACCAGTCAATGACCTTCTTCCTTTGTAAAGGAAGAGCGTTTGTTTGTGCCCTGGGTCTCCAGTCTTTTAATGAAGAATGAATACAAGAGATATATGTAGTCTGCTTTATTTCGTGCCTGCTTATTTTCTTACAAGGGTCACTCAGGATCACTCCTGAAGTTGTGTTTAAGGACTCATGTTACCTTCTCTTCCCCTGGCACTGTTTCATCCATTGGTTCCTGCAGAACTTTTGGGTGGGCACCTTCCACTCAGTGATCAGTTTATTGGTTTGTTCTCGGACTTGTCTTTTATAAAATAATTACTCCAGTCATTCCATTAGATTCACATTGTTCCTTTGGGAATGTCAGTGACTTTTTCTGCTGTGAAGAGGGATGCAAAAAAATCAGTCTTTTCTTGTCCTGTTACCGTAACTCCCTTACGCCCCTTTATGCCTTGATCACCTGCTGATACCCTGTCTCTCTGGAATCTGATTCTTACAATACTCTTGAAAATGTTTTTGTTATCAGATATTTATTTATTTTTTTTATTTTAGCAAGTCATTCCTCAGCATCTGGTCTCTTTTGGTCTAATTTGCTGAAGTTTTGCCCTTAACACTAGAAAGTCATTCTTGTTTGTTTTTCCTCATGGCTTTCACTTCTTGAAGGATGTCTTCTTGTTTCTTCCTCCTGGTCTTTTCTATTCTGGTGACTTATGTGTGTGTGCATGCAGGCTCTTTCAAGACATTTACGTATTCTATATGAGTACATTTGAAAATTAACTGGAGTTATTGCACACTATTATTCTGATGTCGCCTTCTGTAATCTTCCTTACTATTTAACAGGCACTAGTGCACTCCTGGTTTGATGGTCAAAAATCAAGCCTTCATACTATACCTTTTCAATATTAATTGGTTCAAGTCCACCCACAGAGACTCTGTGATAATGCTGACAGAGTGAATTTGCTTAATTCGTTAGACTTTATGCTTTTTGACCCATACCACTTTTTTCTCAAGCTATCTTCCATTCCATCCTTCTTATAAAATTGGTACATTGATAGTACAGCATTGTAGTGATATTCCTTTATGCCCCAGGTCTCAGAAGTCCCTGCTATTTCAGCATCCTCACTGAAAATCACATGATTCTTTCTCACCAACCCTGAGTTTTTTGAGTTTTAACATTTATGCAGAAGCCCGGCTAACTACCTTATGTGGCCGTTACTTATTTGGGACCTTATTTTTATCGTTCTTTGCTACTTCTTACCTCAATTTTTTTGAGTTTTTTCTATCCTTTGTTCCTAATTTGTTTATTTATTTTGATTTCATGTTGTCAGCAGCCTGATGCTATTTTGATTACAATAGAGTCCGTATGTCCTTGTATAGGCTGGTATATCCTGCTTCAATCCTAAATCTTCTGGTACCAGGGGCCCTTCAAAGAATTTCCCCCCAGTCAATAGCTTTAAATTTCAGGGTTTTTTCTAAGATGTTTCTCTCCTCTTCTGTAAAATATTGGTACCTGTGAATATCAGAATCATCAATTCCTCCATAGCATCCCCAAGTCTCTGTAGCAGCCCCATGCCTGTCATTGCTGCCCAAGAAAGGAGGCTCTCGCTGCAGCCATCATGGTGACATGTTTCTTTGTCTGATGTGGAGTTGGGGACAGTTAACCTGATGTATGAAGTTCCTTTGGTCTCTCTTCCAGCTACAGAAAAGCACGAAATTTAGTCCTCCCTCAGTTTTGGGGCATTTTTTCTGCCACAGCTCTTGTCCTTTATCCCAGTCTTGCAGTCGGGCTAGAATGTAGCATATGTCCTAATTTCAGGGGCAGGCTGTCATAATGGCACAGACATTTATTTCTGCAGAAGCAACACAGCTTGTATACAAACAAACCTAATTAAAAAACTGAGTTTCAGATTTTGTTCTTAAGATATTTTTTTATTTTTGACAAAACTTCAGATTTTGAAAAGTTTAGATTTGGGACAGTGTAGAGGACCAGAGTTGAAATACTAGTGACTAATAATATTAGTAAAAGGAATACAGGCAGTATTTTAGAGTACTTCTATTATTTTAACTGGAAAAAGTCCTTGCATAAGGCTTCATTATAGGTCAGAAAAATGTTCAAGAATAGCAATCTTCTCTCTCAGTGTATCTTCTAAAGTCAATGCAATTGCTAGTGGAATGAGTTGGATGTGTTTCTGCCCAAGAACAGGCTATAAAATTCTCAATTTTATTCTTATGACATGCCTTTAGAATTCTGATTGCAATATCATAGCCAGAAAGACTTGATTCTGTGCCCAGATCTGGGCTGACAGTTAATAAAACCATCCTTTCATGAACTTGCTTGATCTTGAAGTCACAGAGAAAGAGTAAAAGTCTTTGGTGTATTTTTCATGGTTTTCCGTACTTCATGAATGAATTCTTTTTTGGGGACACTAATGAAAATCTAGATCAGTTTTTACATGACCTGTTTCTTTTGTTTTCTGTTTAAAAAAACCTGCTACTGACCACTAATAAGATGAGTGATTGTTCTTAGAGCCAGGGAAGCTATCTAAAAGGGATATTTCAAAAGTTGATGGAGTACAGGTTGAGTCATGGTCCTGGCCCACACCTCGTTTTCATGCTGAATGATCTGCAGTCCACTCAGCAGAGTTTTGTTGGCTATATATAGCCTGAAACCACTTGCGTTGCTCCACTTCTGCTAAAAACCCAACACTTTGTGCCACAGTAATTTAAGTCAGAATCTGACTTGCACTCTGAAAAGGAACTACTAGTGGGAGGTTATTATTTACTAGGAAGCTGTTTGCACAGTCCTTAATCTGTTCTTTGCCAAACGAGAGAAGAAACCAGTTCCTTGAAGAATACGCCTGCCCCCTGCCATGTACCTCTACCTCTACTGTCTTCCACAGGGAAACGTTCCAACGCGGGAGAGCATCCATCTGTATTACCAGAACCACATGATGAAACTTTCTAAGGAGTCGGGACTGGACTCAATTGATAAAAATCCTGGTCAAGCTTCTGGTTTGCAAGTATCTGAAAGAATGGATAGCTTAGATTCAGCAGCTTCTCGTGACAGTATCTCCAGGTATTGGTTTAATTTTATTCTGCGAAAGATAGAAGGATCGTGCAGTAGATGTAATTTTAGATAATGTCTAAGTACTGATGTACTTTCTAATCAATGTTGAATCCTCTTTTTGATTTATCCATGCCATTTTAATAGTGAAAACTCATTGCTATATATTACTATTCCTTTATAGTGGTGGACTCAGTTGCTGGCTTAACTCCTTTTCCACTGCATGACTACCCCACTGCTTTCTGTTTCAGCTAGAATTAGGCGTCATTGACAGGGGTTCTGATCTTGTAAAAAGTAATGGAAAATAAGAGCCTGATGAGGATGCTTATGGGATACTGTTTTAGGAATTCAGGCATGGAGTTTTGGGAATGACCGTTCATTGTGAATATTTTGCCTTTGTAAAATAAATTGTTGTCTGTTTCCCACAAATCAAATAAGGCTTTGCATTGAGAGAGATTCTGGATTTGAGACAACAAAATCCCCCTCTCATACATGCACGACAATGATCATCTGAAGAGCCCGATTTCCTGACTGCTATGATTACAGTCCAGCAGAGCTACACAGTTTGTGGATCAAATACCCGTACTAGTTCAGGAAAACCACCTTCCTCATGCTTTTCTGAAGACGGATGCCGTCAAGTCCCTTGCCAAAACTACTGCCTGCTCCTGCTGCTCCGTGCACACAGAGGCACGCACATTCACTTCCTTCTCTTACAGAGGCAGCCTGTTCCCACCGTGTCCCCGGTGTTCTTGACTTTTAAGACACTGCAGAAATTGTCCAACATAAGGGGGAGAAGGGAGGGCTTTGGAAATCCAACTGTCTCATAATCCGTTGCATTCTGCTGTCTCCTGTTCTTCTCTGAAATGTGGCAGTATCATGTTGTGTTTGATACTCCCAACAAACTCGGTAGCTTCTGTGTACAGTAAATTATGATCACCTTTTACTAATGACATATGGGTAGAATGTTAGCAGACTGAAAATAATGAGGGCTTGTCTTCCTTTCTGATGTTATTGAAAAGCAAGTGTAAGAGAGTGCCTGTGAGTGCTACGCTTCAACAAAATATTCACAAATTGCTCCCCAGGGTGAGCACTGGCCTTTGAGAGTTTCACTCCAGTAAAAACACCAAATCCGAGCAAATCTTTCTCAGTGGCGAGCTACCCAACTAAGCAACACCTTTGTGTTTTGTCTCAAAGTTTTACAGGAGTCAGATGACGTGAGAAAAATGTAAAGCCAAATTCTGTTACCAGCTTGCTTGGAGCCGCTTGGATATCTGCAGGCAGAATTTAACTCCACAAAGTTCAGTCTCACCTAAAGAAAGAATAGTAATATCAGTCCTGCTTTCATTAAGTAGTTTTTGGTCACACTGTTTACTATCGATAGAAGTTATCATTATTATACAACCATGTTAGCAATAGCTTTAACTAGAAGCAAAGGGAAGCCAATTCCAAAATGAATTATAAAAAAGAAAAAAAAATCTTGTAATTTTCATGTGTAAATTCTGCCTCTTCGATGAGATGGTATCCAACGTTGAGCTCCGCTTACGTCCTTTTTTTCAGAATAATCACCTGTTTGTCACCCTGCTTTGAGCATACTTACACATTTAAAATCTCTTTTCAAACTCAGAGAATTCAGTGATTCTGTGGAACTGCTTTGCAACAGAAAAAGTTAAATCTTTCACATGCATTACTGTTGTCTCCCCTTCCTCAGAAGATGTCACAGAACCTGTCAACAAAGGAGTAGCAAAGGCAGTGTAATGACTGATTTCTCTGATCTCAATTTCTCTTTCTGGTAACAATCAAATATTCTTGCACTGAGAATATTTACAAACTGTGCACATCTGCTATAATAATAATGACCTGTAATTAGAGGAAGCAAAAATGAGTCTGTTGATTGAATGATAATGCCATCTGTTTGTTGGGGCACCCTTGGCATGTCTCTTCCTGGGATTACAGAAGTGCTTATGAGCTTTTTTTAGAAATGTGAAATGTTTTAAACTTCATGTGAGTTTATTGAGTGAATTTTTTTAATTGCCCAAACAAGAGAAGGGGGCATTTTACATTTCAAAGTAATGATTTCCAGTAAAAGAAACTAATTATATCTAAAGCATCCCTGTGATCATGGATCTAGGATTGCAATGAAAAATTTTTGGGGAGGGGGGGATTCTAACGAGCAGTCTGGTTATCCTTCTTTGGTTGCCCTACACAAAATTCTGTAGTGGACATTCAGTCCCTGAGTAAGATGGGCACGTCTGGAAGTACACAGGGCTGCAGAAGCACAGAAGCTATTCCATTATGATAATACATATTCCTCAGTACTCAGGACAGGAATTACTGTAGGTATCTACTCAGTGCTCTAAACACACTGGATTTCCAGAGAGAACAACCCTCCTGATCAGTTGCAGGAATTGTAAGTTTCTTGTGAAGTTCAGGGCTGACCCTTGTAAGTCTTAACCAGGGTTGTTTTTCTTAGACTGGATAAAGCTCTAAAATGAGTTTTGCAGAGAATCCTTTGTGGGATTTTCTCTTTTAGTAGGGCTGTCATTTATTCTGTCATTTTTCTATGCAGTAGCTAGAGGTGTAGTGAGTATTTGAATTGTAATTGTTTGGTTTCTCTTTATGTATAAATACTCTCATGTATCCTAAAAGCAAAGTCCGTATGGGCCAGGAGGAGAAGAGACTGATGTTGATCCTTAACAAAGTCTTTCAGGAGCACCACCAGAAGAGGTTGGGAGCTATCATGGCAGAGCATTCCCAGCTGTTTGTTTCCATTTGACTGATTAACTGCTTATTAGGTTAAACAGCTTGTGAATTTCAGTGACATGGTTGGGAACCTACTAAAACCAGTTGGCTGCCTGTATGGGACTTTGCCTACGATTATGAAATAGCAGCTAGATGCAGGTGCTAAGTCAGATTTCAGGTTGTCCAAGGTTTTGTATCCAGTTTGGTTTGTGTTAATTTTTGTCCATCGCAAATAGTGCATTCAGTTCCCCACCCTACCTGTGTGTAGGCTTTCAAAGGAGCTGCAGGTAGGACCACTGACCCTCCTGTAAGAGTGAACATATAAGTGCGGTCAGGGTGTTTATGGACACCACTTTTCATCTGCGCTTCCCTCACCAGATGGGAGAATGGGGCTTGAGGTGGGGAGTACTGGAGAAGTAACATTTGCCTTGGGAGGCAGGAGAAAGGATGAAGGAAGAGTCCCACTTTGGGGCTGGATCGGGGTCTCACTTAGGAGTGTGAATGATAGGAAATGTTTGGGGTCTTTGCTTGCAGGTGTGGGGAGTGTAGTAGTTCATAAAGGCAATGCCAGTCAGTAACTAGCCCATGGA
Source organism: Charadrius vociferus (assembly GCF_000708025.1). Lineage (NCBI taxonomy): Eukaryota > Metazoa > Chordata > Aves > Charadriiformes > Charadriidae > Charadrius > Charadrius vociferus. Next base: position 6,486,292 of record NW_009649293.1, read on the forward strand.
CAGAAACAAACGAGAAAAATCTGTAAATCACCCCTTAAGCTAATAAACTCTCTGGGAAGGGTAAATTTGTTTAACAAAAAGGAAGTCATAAAGTAAGAAATTTCCCGCTCACCGAGGATAAAAACATCTCTGCTATATATATCCCCATTTGAAACGGATACCCGATCAACTTTACTTAAAATGCTTGAACTCGGGGCTTTTAATGAACATCCAATTTAAAATACCTAGTCCTTGAATGATTTCAAGAAGCTAATGCTTTTCAAGGTCTCCAAGGGCACAAATTTGAAAAGTCACTCAGGAAGATATGCTTGGATTAAATTTATGTGATAGTCAATGGCTGAGTCAACATCAGCTTTGCCAAGTGTAAATCTCTCCACTTTATTGGTGTTCTCATTTCCTCCATGTTCGGAAGCATGTTCCTAAAGTACATAAAGAATATACAGACTGTGCTACAGGTGTCATCTCATACACATCTCCTGACATTCAAGGATACAGAGCAGCTGCTCAGTCAATAATTCTTCTGATGATTCATCCTTCATTTAAAACAGTTTTAAACCAAATTATTTCTGGGACTCTGTCTGGGCAACTGTTTTTATCTATTTGGATTAATAGATGTTTTTCCTTTGATTTTTCTGGGACCCAGGTCAGAGCTTACATGTTTTGGAGGGCAGCTGGCATATGTTTCTTCCATTGAAAATATATGAACGGGCATGTGCTACTTTGATTTCAACCGCTGCTGTGCTTAAGGCCCTTGGAAGGTTCCCTTTGAACTATGTCTGCATTTAAAATACTTCAATACCTTAGTAAGAGGTGTTGCTCTTGAGAAGAATAAACTCAGCCCTTGAGGTGTAAATAACATGGATAATATTGTAGCATCTAGACAGGAAGGTTATCTGCAAAGATAGATAGTCTGCTTGCTGCCACCTCCCTAGATTTTAGCACCAGGATCTCACTGATAGTACAACAACCTGGCTGTACTCCATAGGTGTTATGTGCAAAGGGAAACCTCCTCCCTCACCACCCCCTGGAGTCAGTAACACGCAGCTCCCGCTGATTCCCGTGCTGCTGAATGAGGCCTCGAGGGTGGATCTCCTGTTCCTCTAGGAAGCAGCGTTTGCTCCTTCATCAAAAGCCCTGCACCATGCTGACAGCCCTCCAGGTTTCATCTGGAGGATGCCTCTGTGCCTCTGCGCACACACAGAAATAACAAGGTGGCTTGTAAAGGGTCTTGGCCAAATGAACTGGCAGGACAGAGGTGCCCCTGCCATTAATAGTGTTTTTAAGGAAAGTATTTCACAATACTGTTGGGATCTTGGTGATACTTGTCTTCTATTCAAAGACCAAAGTATGCTTTTAGCCTCAGCCCATTCAGTCAAAAAAGACTATCAGTGAGTGTAGGCCTGAGAATAACTGCTTCTTCACTCCGCATACTTTGCTGCTTTCCTCCCCGTTTTCCTTAAGGCAATAATTGCAAACTGCCACTTCATACCAGCAGATTTTTTTTCCTCTCTTCAAGCTAGCACGACCAAAGTAACACGGAAAGCGCCATTGCACTTCCCTTCTGACCTCTTTCCCAATTCTCTGTGCCCCTGGACAAACACAATGCTTGCCAAAGAAGCAAATCCCCTGCTGCCACTTCTCAGGTGTAACCCAGATGGACTCAAAATAAGAAAAGTAGGGCATAAATCCTGTGTTTTGGGGTCCTTTCTTCTCTCATTTTAGCTGCAAGACCCAGGCAGGTCACTGCATGTGTTAAAACGCCAGGTCCCTCAACTTACTTCACAGACATCTGTGTTTTTCAAAGATTTTTACAGGAGAAATAATTCTTTTACCTACCATATGTCATTAATGTATTTGCTTCTTTCCTGTTGCTGTGTTGTATGCTTGTATTTAATTAGGTACTTTCTTTCTCTTTACTCATCCAGTTCTTCTTCTTTTCTCTAGTAACACATAAATGCTCAATGTATGGTGTACGTCTCTAGTGTCCTGTTGTATTTGATAAGTGAAAGGAGATAAGGATTTATTATATCTGTTCTTTCTTTCAAGATGTGCCTGCTACCAATTTTGAAATAGTTTTTACGCTGTGATTGAAATAAATGAAATCTTCTGGAAAGAATCATCAAGACTTACTAATAAATATCAAAATAAAAGCCATCCCATGCAGAGCAGGTTATATTTGGCATGCATCTACTGGCTAAGTAACATATCCGATTTGGCTCTTTGGTTCGGAAAGAGGATTAGCCAATGTCTGACAGCTATTTTTCTATTTGTGGAATATGAGCTTATTCATTTTTAAGGGCTCCTTTAGGAAATTGGCGTGTACCTGTGTAAAAAGGTTCCGCACAGTATATCATTAATAAAATAGAATTTGTACAGAGGAGGTCACTTCCCAAAACGTTTCTGTGGAATTTGGAGATTTCAGGGCAAAACAAAAAAAATAAAACCTCCTCACATATGTAAGCTGGTGCCCCTGGAAAGCATGTAGAGCATTGTGTTGGTTTTATATCTCTTTGAATAGTGAATAGATGGTTGTTAGCCTTCTATAGACCCTATAGGAACAGGACCATGAGCCATCTGTGCGTAGAAATACGTTTACATGGTGACTCCAAACAAATCCTTATCTCCTCTCTGAACCTTTTTGCTCTGTGTCAGTGTTTTGCTGCATGGCGAGCATATTTGTTTACTGAACCATGTGTATAGTAGTATCATTTGTATTTAACACTGTCTTTATAACTGTTTGCGCTGCTAGCTGCTACACTGAAGCAACCACGCTGTTCTCAAGGCAGTCAACCCTTGATGATTTAGATGGACCAGACACTGTTCCTAAAACAAGTGAGCGCGCTCGACCTAGGCTTCGTAAAATGCAGAGCATGGATATGTCCTCCTCATCAGCTGACAGTGGCAGTATAGTGTCAAGGTGCTTAACTCATGCATGCTTTGTTCACTCATTTACCCATACCATTATACTTACTGCAGTGTACGTAAAGTTGCGTTTGTAGATTCGTGGTGTACAGAGTGGTTTGCATGGTTAATGGAAGCTTTACTCCCTTCTGTGTTGTGGCACGATTCTGAAATTCAAAGTCAGGGTCATAAACTAGGACTCATTTGCTGTTTCACTTCTTACTCTGTTTGTTTTGGTTTGTTTTTCATCCTTAATTCATGTGTTTTTAAACGTTTTTCCATTATATTGCAGTGGCTGTCTAAAACGAGACTAAAGCCTGTATTTATTCAGCTAAAAAAAAGAGTCTGATTTTCAGAGTTACTGAGCTGATAGTTGTTCTTATTAAGACTGGAAGCTGGAAGTGAAGTTTCTCAGCTAATCGTTTGTCCTAAATATGGACTTCGGTGTCTAATTTTAGAAAGTAAGATAGGCAAACATTAGCCCTGATCTTTCAATTTTTACTTTTCCCCATGTAGGAAAGACTGCCAAATATGTTTTGATTACTTTAACATTGATTTACAGTCTGTGAGGTGTTGGTATTAAGAAAGGGAAAAATGCTATGAAAAGATAGTGAACAATATTAATACCCCATGCAAGAGAGAACTGGTCAGAGCCATGCTCTCACTTTTTAGCAGGTAAAAAGCAGGGATTTATAGACATTGGGAAACAGTGTTTCAACTAGTATTATAAATATTATAAATATGAATTTTTATGGCATATTAGACCATTCTTTTTCAGTGTTTAAAGTGTTTTACAAATTTTTGGTGTCAATCAGTTTTGAAATGATGAGATTTTATGGTTTTGTGCATTCCAGCCAGGATGACTGCTAACATGAATCATCAAAATGTACATCCTAATAATAGTGTTACACATTCTGATTACAAATCTGCTAGAAATAGTGATCTAACGTAGCCACAATAAGTTTGGAAGCAGTGTAAAAGGAAAAGAGACAAAGCTTAATTTTTAATTTTATCAAGAGATGGTAGTGCCAGCTGGCTTTGCCAGTGCCAGGGTTTTTTTAAAGGTTATACTTTAGGTGAAAACAAGGGCCCATTCATTTCATAGGAGCTATGTGAAATCTGTTTTTGTCTCTGTTGAGATATAAGAACATGCAGCCAACGAAAGTCACTGAGTGGATGGCTATTGTCTAACCTGTGGAGAGGGACTGGAATGGAGACTAAAAAAAGAGAGTGATGTTCTAGGGGAGAGGTGATAAAATACTTGTGAGGGATGAAAAGGGTGAAAGCAAAGCCAAGAAAATATTTTTAAAATGATGGTGTCCAGATTCCCATCTGGAGTCATCAAGCTGCGTGAATTTACATCAGCTGAGACTGCTGCAGAGCACAGAGCATTAAGAGAGAAAGTGGTTATGGACATGTAAAGGTGAGAATAAGCAAGGTGAACAACCAGAGAACTGAACAAGGTGAATAAGAACAGCTGAAAAAGATAATAGGGACATACACAAGAAAAGCAGGCAGGTAAGGTAAAAATGGAGACTGTATTCAAGAACATAGGGCAATCTAAAGGCAAGCAAGATACCCTGTTACTGGAACAGTTTTGTAATCTGGATTGTATTTCTCGATGTTTGCAATTTACTTGTTCTTTTACTTGGAATCAGACTTGATGTGCGTGTTCTGCTTGTGTTCCAATTGTATACAGCACCTGTACAGTGGTTGTTAAAAGCACCATGTTTAGAAGGAACCCTGTGGCTGCCTGTCATTCACCATGGAGCATGCTTTAAATAAATGTAATAGCAAGTTCTGATTCTAGGCTGAAAGTGGTTTCACTGCTTTCAGAAAGCTAGTGTGGTTTCTCTTGATGATGATATTAATTTGCCCTTTGCTGGTGTGAAAAGATAGTGAATCACTGTGAGTTCACTGGGATGTCATTCAGGGGGCAGATGAACCCAGTTGGTAGATCTGGGTAAGAGGCAACATGATGATACATTTTCTGCCAAATTATATGAACTTTGAAGGCCTGGGAGTGCAGTGGGGTTGGTCAGCTGTCTACATAAAGGTACAGTTAACAAACTTTTCTTGGTGATGAGCCTCGTAAACCTCAACTCTCTTCGTCCTGTCCCCAACAGTGAACCTACACAGGTCACCATGCTCTATTCTCGTCAGGGGACGACAGAAACCATTGAGGAAGTAGAAGGGGAGCATGAAGAAGAAGGAGCTCATTCTGCATCAAGGCAGGAGGAAGAGGAGGTGGAAGATTATAGCCTGGATTCAGAAGGAGCTGCGTATACTCCTGATACTGATGTGCCATTGTACTCCACGGCGGACAGCAATGCAGAGGCTCCACCTTCCTATAGCAAAGCTGTCAGCTTTGAACACCTTCCCTTTGGCTCCCCAGATGACTCAGCTGGTAAAAGCCTCATGATGGTGAGCCCAGACGACAGTCGGACAGACAAACTTGATACGATTCTTCCTCCATTGACGCACGAGCTAACAGCTAGTGAGCTGCTTCTGAACAAGTAAGGACCTTCAACAGGGAAAAATTGTTGGTCCCAGTCTGTGAAGTTTTGTCATTACTTTGGGGTATTTATCTCAGAACTAGCCTACAGTTTCTGATACAGGCTCTGTGCTAAGTTTGATTTAAGGGAAGAAGCTCATTTCCTGTGCAGTTGTTCTAATTACAGATTTCTAAAATGATTCAAATTCATGTTGGAAAGAATACTCCGCTTTCTCCCCAGATACCATAGCTAATTGTTCCAATTAGCATCGTATTTCTGTGCTGCAATTGTCTTGGGGTCAAGGGCTTTTCTAAATATTTCTTGTGGAGAGGGCTTCTCCTCTCCAGGCAGCTGTGATTTCAAATAAGTTTCCTCCAGGGCTATCTGGGAAAATGTTTCTCCTTTAATTATTTTGGATTACTATAAGGGAAACTCTGACCTTTGGCAGAGTTTTTGTTTAAGCCAGTAGGGAGCAAGAGAGACCACCTTGCTAAGTACTTTCATAAGGGATAGGGTGCTCCCCTCTTTGCCCCTCAGATGCTGTGTTCAGTGGCACAACTAGCATTGAGGTGGGGATGGTGCCGCTGATCTTCTTCCTCTGCTTTCTGGACTGACTTAGCTAGGGGGGGAGCTTCCCCGAACACAAGGACAAAATAGAAAAACCATAGAAGTGCCTTTCAGCCTGACTGCATCTGGGGAGAGAGAGAGAGGCTTTGTAGATCTGACTTTAAAGATGCAGTGTCTTTTATTTTGGTTTTCCATACTCATTTTTGCTTTTCAGTGAGATCTCTTCTCAGGCCAGGGCACTCTTTATGAAAAGCAAAGAGAATTGTGATGTATGCGAAAGTCACGTAATGATTTCTTGGTGCCTTTTATGTTTATTTGAGTTAGGTAAAAAGGAGAAGATTGAACACATGTAATGCTCAAGGGCATTTATTATGTTCTAATCTTATATCACTACTCATGACATACATTTTCTGATGGACCTCTGGAGTTTCTTCGAATTCCCATCTATGTTGATAAATTAGACATGAATCCAGACTGGGTCACACCAGCATGGTGTTATTTATATAAGATATGTTGGTTGGACAACTGTAGGGAAGTGGTGCTTGCAAAAGTTCTTGGGCCAGGCCAACTCTCTGGGTAAATTAAAAAAACAGCAGAACAGTGCTTCTACTTACTTTACCTGAAATTCTTGTTTTCTGAGCTTAGAATCAGACTATTTGATTATAATACCAAATACCTTTTTTTTTCCATTCCTGAATTTTATACTTTTTCAAAAGGAAAAATAGTAGCAATTTAAAAAGCAGCTCTTGTGAAATTAATTTTTATTTCATTTATGGTACTCTACTCCTCACAGGATGTTTCATGATGATGAGCTGGAGGAGTCAGAAAAGTTCTATGTTGGTCAGCCTCGAGTCTTGCTTCTTATTTATGCCCTGTACAATACGTTGGTGGCCCGGTCAGAAATGGTGTGCTATTTTGTGATCATCCTTAACCACATGATCTCTGCCTCCATGATAACCCTGGTACTTCCCATCCTTATATTCCTTTGGGCCATGCTGTCTGTTCCTCGACCAAGCAAACGTTTCTGGATGACAGCCATTGTCTACACTGAGGTATGCTGCAGTTTTTAGAACCCCATTTCTAACACAGAAAAGTTAAGTTGTAAGCTTTGCATGGTCTCTTTTCTGTTTTTGATCTCTAGGATGAGGGGCCTTTGGCCCTTCCTATTAACGTAAATATTTGCTATAGTCCTCAGCAATTGCTGTGGTGTGGAAAGGTCTTGTTTGTGTTTTTCTTCACTGCAATGAGCAATACCTTTCCTGGCATGTAAAGCAGTTATCATGAGAACAGACCATTTACAACCAGCTAATATATAATTGATAATCAAGAGACAGTATATACTGCTTGTGGTATCTCAGGTACCACTGAGCATCGTCTGTTGGTAGATGTTGATTGACTTTATTACTGAGCAAACATGAACTGTTGTTCATCTGTAGCAATGACTATGCTCATTTGTCCTCTCATGAAACTGATAGAGCAGTCATATTTCTCCTCTCTTAGCGTCAGGAGGCTAGAATGTCTGCCATGCTTAGAAAACACCCCATGTGCTGTGTTTCTGAACAGGTGGCCATTGTCATCAAGTACTTCTTCCAGTTTGGCTTCTTTCCATGGAATAAATATGTGGATTACACAAAAGATAAACCTTACCATCCACCCAATATTATTGGCATTGAGAAGAAAGAGGGTTACGTGCACTATGATCTTGTTCAGCTCCTTGCTTTATTCTTCCACAGATCCATTTTAAAGGTAATTTGAGTTCATGTAGTTTCTTATTTTATATTTAATTTTTAGTTTTAATTTCTTTAGTCACTGATGTGATATCTCAACACAATGAATTTGTCTTTCCCCTTGTGAACACATGACTGAGCTTAGCAATGCCTGTGATAAAAACCTTGACAGAAATACAAGGTTGAAATGCTCTCTTCTTCTTTTTCCATTAGTGCCACGGATTATGGGATGAAGATGAGAAAGGGGACAGCTCCAGTAATAAAGATGATACTGATGACGAGCTGTCTCTGACTGGAGGCAGGAGAGACTCTGCTGCCTCTTTGAAATCTGTCAATCTTGCGGCATCAGTGGAATCCATTCACGTCCACTTCCCTGAGCAGCAGACTGCCATCAGGAGGAAGAGCTCTAGCAGTGTGTCACAGCTTTCACACAGGTCCAGCTTCTCCTCACACAGATCTAAAAGAGGTAAATGTCATGGCATGTCTGGGATTTGAAGAGCAAATGTTTGTTTCCCATAGGATCATCCTGCTAAAACCTTGTGCCGGTTACTCTGGAGATCCCAGAGGCTACTGAATGCTGCTGCTCCTCAGTGAGGAAACAGGATATGAAGCAAAGCATCTCTATGTTTGAACAAACTCCAAGCCTTCTTAAAGTTCAAACAGAGAGCCATACTTCGTGATTCACTATGTTTTTAAAATGACATTATCCAAAAGCTGGGAAAGGAAAGCTCAGTGTGGCCGAGATCCAGAATTTCTGGTTCAGCATAATCTCTAGCTAGAGGGAATGCAAAGCATATGTATTTGTCATATCTATGTTCAATGATAGTTGAAGTGAGCAAAAGTTTTCATTAGGTATATTGAAACAGATTACCTATCCTGTCTTGTAACAAGGATGGGCTTACTCTAGCCGTAATGCATATATTACCAATGGAGATGACTGAGTCAGATCAATCAAATACTTCCTTTATCACTAGTCTTGTCTTTTTATAGTTATTAATCAATTTTTTATCTGCCAGTGATTAAACATTTACTGGATGCTGTCAAGATTTTATCATATTGGGGAAAAAGCATAAGAGTTCATTTCAAAGCTTCTTTCAAATGTGGGAGTTACGTATGGGATGGAAGTCTGGAGATTTATTGCTTTCTAGTTTTTGTATTTGAACTTTGATTTTGGATTAGCTTCTTTGTCTTCTCTTTCCGTCCCTTTTTTTCAGGAAGTACCAGTACACGAAACAGCAGTCAGAAAGGAAGCAGTGTGTTAAGCATCAAGCAAAAATCTAAGAAAGAGCTTCTTATGGAAAAGTTTCGAGAACAAATGATCAAAGCCAAGGCCTTTACAATTAAAAAGTGAGCAATGTGAGAAGTTGTTTGGGTTTGGGGTAAGGTTCCAAACTGAAAAACTGTAAAACAGCATTTTCAAGAGAGCAGATTGCTACTTCTGTTAGTTCAGGGGGATGAATGGGTACTTATACAGTTCATTGTATACAGATGGTTTCACTCTTAAGTCCCGCCAGCTGAATATCAAACTAATCAGCAGTTGTTCAAATAGTATCTTCCTGATAAGAAAGCTAAATATCCTGTGTGAACTTGGTTGGCTTGTATATTTCTACTGAACGAACACTAATACAGTGGTTTAGAAGCAATCAGAACAAGAGACTGGGAAGCCTTGTGAGGCTGTCAGAATAGATCATAGATATCTTTAGACACACTAGTCCTATCACACCCAGCCTTTCTTTTCTTCAGTGCAAGTTCCAGTGTTGTTAAATCACATTGCGGTCTGTGTTGTTTCAGGACTCTTCAGGTGTATGTGCCCATCAGACAGTTTTTCTACAATCTGATTCATCCAGACTATAGTGCGGTGACTGATGTGTATGTGCTGATGTTCCTCGCAGATACAGTGGACTTCATCATCATTGTGTTTGGATTTTGGGCTTTTGGGGTATGTCATAGAGGCATCTATCTGTAAATCCTCAGAAGGATTTGCATGCAGTAAATGCTAGGTATCATGTGAGCATCCTCCTTCCTCAACCACTCTGTTATGTTTTCCTTTTCAGAAACATTCTGCAGCAGCAGATATCACCTCTTCATTATCAGAGGACCAAGTCCCAGAGGCATTTTTGGTGATGGTGCTCATTCAGTTTGGTACCATGGTGGTAGATCGAGCACTGTACCTCAAAAAGACTGTCATGGGAAAGGTCATCTTCCAGGTCATCCTTGTTTTTGGAATACATTTCTGGATGTTCTTTATCTTGCCTGGAGTGACAGAAAGGTATAACCCTTATAATCAGACAATATGGGTCCAATACTGGTGCTCTACCAAGCTCTTTGCATGTCAGTTTGAGATGGATATAGCTAAGCTTTGGAATCATGAAGAGGTTTCTTCTTGGTCTCATTTCTAAGCACGGTGTTGGAGTACCTTTCCACAGCAATAACTGTGGCCAACATAAGTTTGAGGAAGAATTAATTATTTAAGTATATACTGAAATATTCTCAACTTAGGCCAAAATGCAAGCAGGTGAAAGAGAACTTGCCTGTAATTGAGTGATTAGAGCCCTCAGCTGAGGCAATGTTGGCCTCTGATTTGGTTCTCTACTCCCAAGACTGCTGTATGCAGGTTTAGAAGAGTGAGAAGAAAATGTCTCTCTCAGAGTAACTTATAATTTGGCTGTTTGCTGGAATGTGTGAACTGTGGATTTAAATCTCTTTAGGTTGAGGAATGTCTAAAACCTGTGTCTCTTCTGAAGAGCAAAAGTTCTCCTCCACTTCTCCTGCCACGTGGCCCTGGAGGCAATATGGAGTTGGTCACCTGCTGCATGAAATTTTGTATCATATGCCTGGTCAGGTTCACCCCCAAATCTATCATTTCTCGTTGCATGGCTCAAGGCAGTTATCACCTCAGTCTGCGCTGCAGACATGTTCAGGTTCCCTCTCTAATGCTTGGCTAACTCCCTCTTACTTAGGACTTTAAATTGCCTTGAAGTATTTACCTCACTCCATTGCCTATGCAGGGCATTTGGGTGTGTCACCTGGGCAAATTAAACTTCATTAACAGTCAAGTTACTTTGGAAACAACAAAACCAAAATAGGTACATAATGTAAAGAAAGACTGAAAGGTCTCATTTCCTCTCAAAAACAAATGTTTTGTTTTTATTCAGTTCAGTAGTAATTGTACACCAATTTGAAAAAAATATATGCATTTTTCAAATGGATCTCCTGTCTACTGAGCATTAAGAAATGATATGAAACTTTTGGCTTGATTTGGTCACTTGAAAGACAGTGAAATTGTTTTGATTTTTTCTGTGCTTTTATGAAATTTATCAAGTTGTTAATCTCAAATCTCCATCTGATACCTCCTGTATTCCAAGTTGGGCTGATTCTTAGAAGCTCCTGCAAATTTCTTAATGAAAATAGTCTTGCGGGATGTAATTGAAAATTTTGGACCATGTTGTGCTTACAAATCCTGTCCATCATGACGCATCTCCTGCAGTTCCACCATGCTTTTGAACTGCAGTCAGAAGCTGCACAGGTTCACCAAGACGGTCAGGGGGATGCAGCACATGACATGTGAGGAGAAGTTGAGGGAACAGCGTTAGTTCAGTCTGGAGAAGAGAAGGTGGAGAGCTGTCTTCAGTTACCTATTTAGAGGGCATTGAGAAGAAGCTAAGCTCTTTTCAGATAGGACAAGAGGCCACAAGTTGAAAAAAAGGGAAAGTCCAGTTAGATAAGATGAAAAATCTTTTCACTGTGACAGTAGTAGAACATTGGAGGAGGTTGCCCAGACAGTTTGTGGGATCTCCATCTTCAGAGATATTTAAAACTCAACTGGACAGGTGCCGGAACAATTTGGTGTAATTAGACCTGATTCAAGCAAGGGGGGGGGGGGGGGTGTGAAAAAGATGATCTCCAGAGGTCATTCCAACTTAAATTCCTATGTGAGTTCATTACCTTGGAGGTGCCCTCATGAACACAAATGGCCATTAATGCTGCCTAGATTCAGTCCAGATGTCAACTCTTTGAAAAGTCAAGGGAAGCATTGTCTAACCAGGGCTCACAGAGGGATGTGCCATCATGGGGGGTGAGGGTAGACAGGTCTGTATTGGGCAGCAAGACACCTCTAGCACTCAGAGGGAGAGGGCCCTGCCCCAGAGCCCTCTGTCTTCAGGAAGCCTACTCACAGTCTCTCCCCTGTGACCTTGAGGTGACAACAGATGCTGTTTATAGACTTTCTCATCCAGCATCTTTCAAATACCGGTTTAACCCTGCAGTGGGGTTTTCACAGGATCTCAGGAAAGGGAAACTGCCAGGAGCACAAAACAATTCAAGCTAATTTGGTCATACACAAATACAAAGCTCATCATTTTCCTTTATCTGTCTTTTCCATTACAGGAAATTTAGCCAGAACACAGTTGCCCAGCTCTGGTATTTTGTGAAATGTGTTTATTTTGGCTTATCAGCATATCAGATACGCTGCGGATATCCAACTCGTGTTCTTGGCAACTTCCTCACAAAAAGCTATAACTATGTCAACCTGTTCTTATTTCAAGGGTAAGTCTAGACCTACTGCCCTTCTCTTTTTGTTTGTGAAATATGGATCTGTTGTCATGAGATGGTGGGTTTATTCATGACTTCTCTTCACAGGCTGCTGGAAATAAGACAGTAAATTTTGCACAGCACACTCTGTATATGCTGTATGTCCCCCATAGTCCACAACAAATCAATTTCAGGAATGCAAATTTCAGAAAAATCAGTCTCCCACTCTGAATCCAGAAGCCTGACATACCAGTGAGCCATTCAGGCCCCTGTGGAGGAGACTTTTTTAACACTTCTAGGAAATCATCTCTGTGAACAGAGATAGGGGCTACGTGTTGTGCTAGGTAACAGGTAATATTACATGCTCTGCGGTCCTAAAAAGCAGTAAGGCATCAGACCCACAGAGGTCTTTGGAGCAGGTCTACAGGCTCTACCTCAGCAGATGAGATGAAGAAAGTGAAAGACAATACACATGAGAAATAAGAGCAATGCATCCAAAAAAATGTTTCCTTTGTGTATCTTTTGAGAAGTGCTGCACATTTGAAATTCTTCAGGAGTTAGGAGCGTTAGTGCAAGTAACAGGCACAGCATCACCTGAGAGTGAAAGGTGGTGTTAAGGAGGCATACCCCACTCTCCACTTATGCTGTGTTACTGTGATGTTGTGGTGAAGCCAGTTCAAAGCATATACATATTTCACAGAAAAGCTGGAATAATTTCAGCCTTTCCCCAGTATTTTCAGTATGGACTTCTTGCATTCCAGTAGGAAAAGCTACAAATGAAAGCTTTCTTCCTATGAAATAGTCTTTGTGACCTGGCTAAGCAGAAAAGTGAGGGACTAGTAAAGGGAATGATGCACTTTGAACAGCTGCTATATGCATGTTGGTTTCCTGTTAGCCCACCTTCATCTGCTGCTTAATCCTGAGTCATAATGCCCAATTCCATATGCAGCTGAGGACTGCCCACCTACTGCAAAGAAGCCGTGCACCACTTGGTCTAAGGAGGTATGAAACAAATTCTCACCATCCTGTGGAAAGGATATTCCTCTACTCCACTCCCAGGTCATAGGAATTTGGAGATACAAGAAAGTCTCTCTTGTACCGTTCCAAACTTGGCTCATTCACAATTACTGGGCATAATGATGCAAAAGCATTTTTATGGCTTCACAAGGAGATCTAGAGGAGCATGAGCTGTGGCAAAAGAGACCAGCCCCAAAATGTCAGCACTAGCCATGCAATCTCAGGATATGATTGTATTTGTGTTTACAAAATCTCCCATTAAACTGTCCTTTAACATTGACTTCATGGTTGCGCTTGTTGTATATACACTTACTGTGCTCGTTTACCAGGATCCCCCTATTTCTGACAAGTTATTTGCTGTGGTCTCCCTTCAGGTTCCGCCTGGTTCCGTTCTTGACTGAGCTGAGAGCAGTAATGGACTGGGTTTGGACTGATACCACTCTCAGTCTTTCCAGCTGGATCTGTGTTGAAGATATCTATGCTCATATATTCATCCTGAAATGTTGGCGAGAGTCAGAAAAAGTAAGGAAGCCCCACATGAGTGATCCAGGTCTCCTCTCCCTCATGCAGAAATGAAGAAAAATAGTCACAAGTCCCTAAATAAATGGGAAATCCACCATAAAGACAGTTTGTTAGAAGATACACCTGGTGTTTATGTTCAGAAATATTCAGACTATTGGGTACTTTATGTTAGTTGGCAGTCACCGCAAGTGAAATTTCAAATGGCTTCTCTTTTGTGCCTAGCTAATTTTTCCACCGTTAACGTGAACTCCGCAAGCATGCGCCTGCTAGCTTAATTGCACGCCTGAGTTTCAAGGGCGGGGGTGAAAGTCCTGACGTTCACACAGGCTCACTTTGTCCATGACAACTAAATGAGCGGCCCACGGTAGCAGGGAAACTGTAGCTGAAGAGAAAGGTCAGTAGAAGGAAGAGCTCATGGCTTCACGGTGTAGGTCCCAGGGACACCTGGTTCATGTAACGGCAGAGGGAACTCAGCTGGCTCCTTCACCTCGGGAGAGTCCCCGCACATCCAGAACTGAGCTGCAGGCCAGATAAACCCACCATTTGTCTGACTGAAATTTCAGTCTCTTTAAATCATTTAAGCTTCAGTTCAAATTAAACTTGCAAATTCTGGATTCCTTATAACCGCTATAAAGATTGCAACCATATGCTTGCTTATTTTGCCAATTTGAAAAAGAAATTAAGCATTCTTTTAAGAGTGACCCAACCAGTCAGCAATTGTACATCTGCAATGAAACGGCTGTATATTTAAGTGTTACTGACGTATTTCTGCTTTTATTATAATCCTGTCTCTTACTGGCAATTACTTTCCAAGTATGTCACTTAGATTAACTCAGAGCTGAAGTGCACACAAATCTTGTATATAGGCTTTTTCTGTATGACTTCCATTTCTGCCATGAACGGAGTGTCATCAGAGGCTTCAGGAGTCAGAGAAATAATAATCCAGTTCTACTTTGACTGTCCATGTCACTGCATTTTTTTACGCTACAACAGGATCACTCGGCGTTATATGTAGCGTAGATCTGACGTGGGAAGATTTCCACGTCTCAGCTAGCATGTGTGCGCTAATGCCATGCGGCAAAATGACTACCCATGACTTTATGAGAGTTGTTCAAGGTACTTTGATTCTCTCTGTCTCTCTCTCCCATTGAGTGGTATGCCTAAGTACTTTGACTGCTAGAGGCTCTCTGAGCTGTTCTGTAACATCATTAAAGGTGCTTGAACTAATCTCATACAGACGAATAATATACCCCTGGTGATCTTGATACGATATTTTAATGAAAACAGTATTCTGTACTGCAAGATAAATGACTTGATACACTGCTTTTGAAAAATAACTAATTTGTTTTAAATATAGCATTGTATTACAAATTTAATATTCTCCTCGGGCTTTATGGATTCGTGTTGTAAAGCAAGAACAATTTCCTGAAAGCCAGATTCCTGGCGTGTGTTGGAGGTGCAGTACAATACAATGCATCTTTATTTTGCACATGCAGTGTGCAGTGCGTGAAAGACGGAATCCTAAAACACTGTGCGGAGTTAAATCCAACAAAAGAATACAACAAAATAAATTACAGTGATGATAAGGCTCACCATCACAGGATGGTGAAGCTCTTAAAGTATTCAATCGTGAGGCCAATAACAGAGGGCATGAATTACAGACAAGGCAGAACAGACATGCGGTGTGATCTCTTCAAAAAGAGAAGGATAAAAGCAAAGTCACGTTTGATCTCAGAAGCTAAAAAGGGAAGGATGTTACATCAGCAGCGTCATGACTTTAGGAACAGCAACAAAACTTTAAACATTATTGTCTTGGTTTGAGGTAAAACAGGACCAGTTTTGTTCAGTAACTTCGCTTCTTAGCTAGGCCTCTCCCTTCCCCGCTGCTCGGCTACAGTTAAATCCAGTTGGTGTGGGATTCACTAGAAGCAGATTGGATCAAGCCTGTTAACAACTCTTAGAAATACTGTATGTGAGGTGTGAAATGAACGTGGTAGTGCAATACCAGACAATCCTACTGATTGTGCTTGTCAGTTGCTGGCAAACAGATTTATTTATTTTTCCCCTGAAATACAGTTTGCAGCATTTCGAGCTGTAGAAGGGGAATTCTGCCTTTAAAGAGCTTTGTGATCAAACTTTTTGGAAGGACAAATACAAGAAAGTGGGTTACTCCTAATACCAGTTTTTGAACAAATATTTGTGTCACCATTGCTGTTATTATTTTACATTTGGTTCCTGTGAGTTCATGCTTGCACTCAGACAAAAAAATCAAATTATCCTACTCAATTTTTCCCTTCTTTATGGTTGTGAAGAATCAAAACCACAGAGGTTTACAAAATTTTTCACACCAGACACACGCTTGACATGGGTTCATTTGGCACTTTTCTCTGTTGTCACCAGAAATTCAACGTCTGTACAGGTTTGGCTAAAAATCTCAAAATAACCGGCCTGACAACAGGTAGCAAATTACCATAGAAGATGGGAAGCCTTAAGATTGTGTTATATTTACCCATCAAATCATACCAAGTGTAGCTCTGATAGAAGAGACATTACCATGTTGCTGTTTGCTTTTGCAGAGATATCCCCAACCAAGAGGCCAGAAGAAAAAGAAAGTTGTGAAGTATGGAATGGGTGGCATGATTATCGTCTTGCTGATTTGTATTGTCTGGTTCCCACTGCTCTTCATGTCTTTAATCAAATCTGTTGCAGGCATCACCAACAAGCCTCTAGATGTATCAATCACAATAACTCTAGGAGGTTATCAGGTAAAAAAGAAGAAATGCTAAAGGCAAATTCTGATTTTGCACTGTATTTCCTTGTGCTATTTCTTATTCCTTTCATTGAATTGAACTCTCCTGCCCTGTGCAAGAGGTCAGGCAAGCTCCCACAAGTGATCCCTTTTGAGTTTAAGAACGTGTTAGTTTATTCCTGATGCAAAATATTATCTTCATTTGCAAGTTAAAAACAGAACCTACTGGCAGTGGAATCTGAATAAATTATCCTACATCAGGTACACTCAGATAACTGCCTACAGGTCCACATAGTAAATATAAGATAATTGGAGGTAGCTTGCTTCTCAGTGGAATAAGATAATAACCTTCCCCTGTTAAATTGAGTGCCATTATTGTATTGGACCGTGATGCACAGGTTACTGTACTGTGTATGTAGCAGCTGATGTGAAGTAAATGTGACAAGTGTGTGTTCTTTTGTTTCCCAGCCTATTTTTACAATGAGTGCTCAACAGAGTCAGCTCAAGGATTTGAATCAGACTGGTTTCAATGCGTTTCTGGGAAGCTATAGGGGTAACACTGTAAGTGAAATGTAGAATACCTCATTGCTTAAAAATGTGTGCATGTTTCCATTGAGGCCTTTTGTGAGTTTTGCTTGGGTAGTTATAAGTGGTCGGCAGCACTGCCATCGTTTGGAAGGTGTTTCCATAAAGAGGGTTTGCATGAGTAAAGGTTCGGACGGATCAGTTGTCAGGACAGGACTGGGTTATGGTGAGACAAGTTACCATTAATCAAGACATCTTTGCACAAAATTATGGAAGACAGAAACTCTAGTTGTCCTGTCACCTGAATAAAAACCTCCCCTGTAAATGACACAAACCTTCAGGAGATAAGATGCTGTTGGTGTACTGCCAAAACAAACGTGCTGTGGGGACACAACAGTGTCGGCACTTTTAAGCTCCGTACTCCTTCCTGTAGCACACACAGCTTTCACCCCTCCCAGTCAGAAGTGGTGCTGTCAAAAGAAAGTGTGTATGGCCTAGAAAAGTTCTGACGTTAAAATGTCAAAACATCAACATGAAAACAGTCTCATTATTTCATGGTGCAACGTGCACAAAGTTATCACAAGTTGCCACAAGAAAAAGACTAGTAATTAGTAGAAGATGTTGCGTTACTAAAGTAACTGGGGTTTGATCAGAAATAACTTTAAAAGAAGTGCTTGCTTCTAACCGGTTCAAGAATTAATGTTTTTTGATATTAGATCCTACCAAATAGCCCGTATATTATAGCAGTAATATTGTAATCCTGATCCACTTTGGAAGTTACCAGTTTCAAGTTGCCTGATCCTTTGCTGACATCTTTCTATGCAGAAAGACACTTAACAAAAGACAGAGTAAAATTTTAACTTGAGTTTAAATAGACTGTACAGAGTTTACCACATTAACTTTCAGACTTGTTTTGGCTTACGTGGCCATAATTTTTCAAACAACAGGGCCAATTTTGTTTGCCTTCGTAGCTCGGCTATACTTTGTTTATTTCCCTTCCCATCTAAAGCCCCAGTTGGTACCTGAGGAAAACAATCAGTGCAAACCACTGGACTTACAATTAATGAAACATTTACAGTTCTGCCTGATTGGGAAATGTGGCTCTGTGTCTTGTGAATATCACCACACTGAAATTTTCTTCTCCTCTTCTGCACCTACAGGCTGCTTTGCAGTTTCTAGAGGGCTATGGAAAAGAAGATATAACTCTAGCGGATCTAGAGGGAAATTCAAACTCTTTATGGACCATCAGCCCTCCCAGTAGAGAGAAAATGATACAGGGACTGCTGGATTTTTCAGCTGAGTTCACTGTAGTTCTTTCATGGAGCATTCAGAGGTAATTAACATGGCTGTTACGAGGTTGATGGAGCAGAACAGTTCCATGCTGCATTTTTGGTTTAGTTTTTCAGCAAGTTCTATTGTACTGCAGAGGGAAAAAAACTGAAAGTGGGAGAGACAGAGAGGAGTGACCTTTGTTACCCAGGAAAACATTTGTGGCCTGCAGTTCTCAAAAAATAAAAAGAGAAGTGGACCCACGTCCGAGTACATTATTTAAAAAGTCAGGGTGGAGTTTTCAATGGGACTTGAGGGGAAGGAGGAAAAAGTAAGAAAAATTTAACCAGTTTTAGATGGAGATGTTCAAATGAACTGCCCCAAATGACAACCTTGTTAGCATTTTTGGGAACTGAATACTTAGACCTAGTTAAGGCAGAAAAACTATGAGTAAATACAAACAGAAGTGCTTGGTCCTCCTATTCGGTGAGTCTGGAACTGACACAAAATATTTTTTAAATACACATATACTCAGAGACTTCGTTATGTGTATAGCATAACAATGGCACAGATCCATTTTGACAAGACCTTTGCCTGTTTACATGTGGTTCCTTTGGCCTTGGTGAACTATTACTTTACGCTGAAGTTTTTGCAAGAGACAGCCTAGAAGAGACATCTTATATAGTAGTTGCATGCAGGCTAGAGCACACCCAGTCACCGAGGTGGTTTGTTGAGTACTGTTCGCCAGCTGGGATCCCTGTAGACTGCTGGATTTAATTGGAGTTAAGTCATCACTCAAAGGAAATTAAGTACCTTTGCAGCCCCAGTATCTACCTGTTTTGTTGGAAGTGGATGCTGAACTGTTATAGCAATCCTCAGCAAAAGACTCGTGAGCAGGCAGCAGGTCAGCTGAATCACTGTGGAGCTCTAAACATTTTGGGTCAGTCCTTCCACAGTCAAAAATAGGCTTATAATGAATCTGCACCCTTAATTCAACTTTATTTGACCCCCCTTATTTTCCTGGAAACATACAGTATTAGCTAGTGAATTACATCACTCCATCATTTCCGAACCTTATATTAATTTTTAATACTGCTACTCAGTTTGTCTGTATGCTTGCATAGCTACAAACATTTGTACACTAGTTGAAAGAGACCTTTTTCACTCTCACATTATATCCTGTGGCTTACATTGTGACCATGAATGACTGAAAGTGGTAAAGACTTACCACAGTGACCTTCCACTTCTTTTCCTTAAAGCGTCTTTCACCTAGGCCAGGAGACTACAAGCAGCTCTAAGATGACCCTTTTGGGTCACTGAGGCAGCATATGCACTTTCTGCCCTTGCACATCATCTGCACTCATCATCGTGTGCCAGGGATGTTCCTCTGCAGCCCGCAGCAGCCCGGGAGCTGCATTACCGAGCTGCTGCATCCCAACCACAGAGCATGGCACAAGGCGTAGTGCGAAAGCTGATCCTGCCCCAGTTGTGTTCTGCAGCTGGCATGAAGGCTGCGGGGGAGGCACGGGGGTCCTATCAGCCTGTTAGGCAGACGTTTCAGCTGGGCTGAGGTGAGGTTTTGGGAAGGTGTAGCTGACTGCAGCATCCTTAGCTGCCCTGGCACAGAATGTGTGGTAACGCAGACGGTCCTGTTGCCTAACATCAGAGCAGGCGTGCTCCATTTCCCATTCTGTTTTAACTGACGTAATGAGCAAAATTACGTTAATCTGTCATCATTGTCCTGTAATACATACAAAGGCAGTCAGTTAGAAAAATACACCTTTAAGGCTGCTACGTATTCTCACCATCTCAGGTACAGATAGCATGATGCTTGCTTTATCAGAGGCTGGGATAGCCAGAGTCAGTGCAGTTAGACTAGTTAGACTACTAGCTCTAGCATCCAGCAAACAATTGTTTAGGTTATGCTCTCATTGTAGGTTGACAATGTGTCTTCCCTTTTACTTACAACAGAAATCTCACCCTTGGTGCCAAAGCTGAAATAGCATCAGATAAACTTACCTTTGTCCTACCAGAGAACACCAGAAGAGATATTGCTACAATGATGTCTGGACAGCAACTGGAAAAGGTGTAAGTTATTTTCTTTACCTATTTATATGAAAAACTTCCCTTTTTAAACCTAATTTCCTTAGGAGGTCAGGCGTGTGCAATTGTATCATTTGTTTGCCCATCTGTCCCGCTCTGATAACTTTGGAGCCTTGTTCACAGAGGCCAACAGCATTGAAGTCACATAATAGTAACACTAAAAGTAAAGCTGTATTTCGTACAGTAAATGTAGGCTGAGAAGACCACGAACACTGGAACACCACCAACGAGGATGGTGAAGCTATTAGTTACTTTTCTTTGGTTTATTGGATAAGCACAACTTCATTACAGTATAGTCACAGTTAAACTCTCCTTTGAGTTACTTCAGTTCAACTTGATCTGAGGATGTTGTATTGATGATTTTTTTGTTCTAAATAACCATCCAGACTGTATTTCTCATTGTTATTCTTGAATAGTATTAGATTGGCAAGGAAGTGTTAAATCACTGCGGTCAAAGGGTAACATCTGCAGTCGTTTCTGACATCAGATCTTTTCCTGTAATGGAAATTTGCAAGACAGAAAAAGCATGCTCTTCATAATAATATCAAACATTATTCTATGGATAGAGCCTTATAGCATTAACAGCAGTGGTGCCTCCTTTCAGATTTGAAAGGAGTCTGGCTCTTCCTCTTCCGCCTGCTCACTGGAGATTACTTTACAGCAGTAGTCTCTAAATACTGCTAAGCCAACACGTCATCCCTGAAGGCCACCTGATCTGATTTGTGGCCACAAGAGTTGAAAAGTTAAAGCTGAGGCCAACGAGGATAGTGAAAACTCTGAGAGGTTCATGTCTGTTAGTAGGTGGAAATGAGATTTGTCTTTCCTGCGCACAGTTCTTTTTCTGCATCCACGCATACTTGTACATCCAAACGGACTGCTGTTGCACATCTGATCACTTCATTTAAAAATTATTTTACACCTCTTTTACTTTTCTGCTGTGTGAAGATACGGGAATATTTCCTAAGGTGTGTTTCCTAAGGGTATTTCCTAAGGATGTGCCAAGGAGGGTAGATTTTGCACTTTTGTGGGAAGAGGTAATTCATTCGTAATTCTCTCTTTGCAGGAGGCAAGCAGTAACATAGAAGATACACTTGCATTTGCCTGCATTGCAATAATATTGATTTAAGCTTTTTTTACTTTGTCATAATGGCTACCAGCCGTTTGACTACTTCAGCAGGGAGCTTTCTGCCACCACCTCTGCTTGGACAGCTTAGCTGCTGCGCTCATACCTATCTTTTGTGCCTACTGGAGTGATCCGGGGGGATTTTAAATTGGCCACCTCTGCTCTTCCTCAGCCACCCCATGTATGCAATGTAGCAGTGTCACATGAGTTCCCTGAGAGCTCCCCTCCCCTAGAATTTTTCAGTCATTTGAGGAAAAAGTTAGGACAGTATCTCTACTCTTAATGAAATGTCTCTCTCTCTGGATGCTGGTAATTTATTCCCACTTAAGGTGGTTTAATTTTGAGCCCAATGGAAGAACTTTTACAAACATGTTTCTTTTTAAGTTTGAAATCCTCCTACAAACTGAAAATACTTCCCAATGAAAGACTCTGGCAAAAATTCTCGCTCTTTTCAGGCGTTATTATCAAAATGTCTTGCAATTCTGAAGTAATAACTGTTCTCACCACATATTTTTCTAGCTACATATTTTTCTAGCTTGTTTACTACTGGTGATGTATTGCCTTTCTTTGTGCTGCTAATATATCTGACTATAAAAGCAGCTTTGTGAAAAAGGGGAACAAAATATAAAGTCTACATTCCTTGCAAACACACATGCCCCAGGTGTGTGGGATTCATGGCGTGTGAATAGTGACATTATGGATGGAGCTCCCTGCTGAAGTACTGACAGAACATAGTTAATAAATCCAGCTGACTTTCAGATGTGACATCTGAACACTGTAAAGTCATAGCTTAAGCCAAGAATTACTGGGAACTGTGTATAGCCCTGTTAGGTATTTCTAAATTATTTTAGAGGTATAAAAATATGAAATATTTGCTTTCTCATTTTTTCCAGAACATTAGAGACAGTGTACCCGTACTACATCAAGGCTCCTAGTGATTCTCTGGCAAAACCCATAAAGCAGCTATTGACAGGTATGTATCCAGACCATGGGAAAGACAGTGTGGTTGAAAGAAGTGCAATGCAGCACTCACACTTGCAGATTCACAGAGCTGTTATGGGGCACCTCAGGCTGAAATGCGCTTACAAAGGTCTCTGCCTGGTGCCTGCAACCCTGGGGAGAGATGAGGTAATACAGTATAAGGCAGAAAATGCATCTGGATGTATTTTAGCTTTGTATTTAACAGTAAGGACTCTACAGATGAAATCCAGCTCCTTTCCTTCAAGCCTGATTTCAGGAACGGCTTTCCTTTGTTTTCTGAGGAAGAGATGACAAGTTTCACTCCTCCACATCTCCCTGCTGCCTTACTACAAACAGTCAGTAGTGCTGCGTGTCTGCAAATGTAGCTCCTCGACTTAAACAAGGGCACTGAATTATTTTATTTTTTTTTTAGCTATTCCTTCCTTACTGGCTACAAGGAATCCAGTTTAGATAAATCATTGAATTTCAGAATGCTATTACCCAACCAAAATGCATACAGGTACTCGCAGACATACAGAATACATGCACGCTTGTGCACATATGCACATGTGAAAATCCTGTTGGGTTGGAAGAGTAGGAATAAGTCTTTATCTAAGAACTTCACTCAACAGAGGTTAAATTTGGTGTTTACACCAAAAGTACATTACCGTACTATGTAGTGCTTTACTGTTCAAGGTTCAGTGAGCATGATATGTTTGGGCGTAGTAGTAGTACTATGTATGTAGTACATTACCGTACTATGTAGTGCATTACTGTTCAAGGTTCAGTGAGCATGATTAGATTAATTGGGAAAAATAATTCTCGAGGCTGAACCTAGCTCTATGAGTAGCAATAAGTTATGAGTCCTTCACTGTCATTAGTCAGGTCATGTCGTAAAGAACTTAATTTGAGATTCTTCAAATGGGCTTTCACGTATACACTGCTAATGTACGTTCCTCAGAATCAGGAGGCTCAGAGTTCATCTCCCGTCTGTGTGATCAGTATGAGTAATAGGATAGTGTGCTTTTCTTCATATAAAAGAATAACATCTTTTATACCAAGACATAAATCATTTACAGTGACAGTTTCACTTTGACTTATGGAAGCTGATCGCTATCCCTCCAGGTTAAATGTGTTTCTTTAGGCCTGAAATGCAGACATGCTGACTGTCAATTGCTACTTTGGCCTGAAAATACTGAAATGATTTGACAGTTGTACAGAACAAAATGTAGGTGATATGAAACATTTTATTTAATTAATGCCCATTCAGATGACATTTGCAGAATGAAAACCACAGAAGTCTAGATATTATACTTTTGTACAGAAATAATGTTAAAAGGGTTTTAGGAGAATTACAGCGAACCTTTACTCAGTCATTTTATCATGCAGATGTTTGAAGTATCTGACTCAAAGCAGTTTGACTTTTGCAATTCTTGAGTATATATATTAACATTTCTTTTTTTCAATAGACTGCAGATGGGAAAACATCACGGTTTCCCTGGTCAAAAATGTTTCTGATGAGGGAGTTCGTGAGTGGTGGGTTTTGAATCAGCTTGGAAAAAGATACAAAACGTCTGAAGAGAGTCTTGAACTCTTCATATTCAGTGATAAAGTCAGTCCACCAAGCCTTGGATTCTTGGCTGGTTATGGGTAAGAAGGAATCTTTACCTAAAATTAAAAAAAATGTAGATAAGATAGAAGTAGAGGTGACTTTATTTGCTGGTTTGAGGGGGTTATTTTTTTGTTGTTGTTGTAGCATTTGAACATTACAATATTTTGAAAAGGGGTTTTGTGAGATTTTAAAGTTCATGTCTATTGATGTTATCTATTGAAGGCTTCATACTTGTAAGGAATGGCATTACCTGCTTTCCAGTGGGAAAGGCGGCAGAAGCACCCTTCACACCAATTTCCTATTGAAGTACAGTCATTCAAATGATGTTAGTTTAGCTACAGGTGAGGTTCTGCCCAAACTCTGCCCAGTTTTGGCAACCTTCCCAATCTCGTAGCCGGGAGCCTGGGTGTAAAACAGTTGTGAAATACATTTCCAAAGGCAGAGGAAGGCAGGAGACTGTGCCTTCTGGGGAGATACGCCCTTCTGGCGTGATTTTGAAGAACTCCTCATAGAAGGATTATCAGGGGAGGACAAGTAAACGTTAGCCTGTCACCGGTCACACATACTTTAATAAAAAATATTAGATAGGAAACCTGACAGATCATTTGCCTTTAGCAGCCAGCGATTGTCAGATTTCCCACTGTGACTTCCAAGCTGTAGCAGACAGGCCGTGAGACCCTCAGCGACCGGGGTTAAAGCATTTAAGTCAGCAGCCTCAGCTGTTTATGTTCCCAGATTTCTGTGGTGTTTGAAGAGACCTTATTTTCCTTCATCCTGCGGCACAGCAGAAACAAGATCATAATTAGAAATTAATGTTCCCTCAGCTGACAAACTGCTTAGCCGTGTAGATGAGCTGCCTTACACTTGGCTGTCCCTTTTTCAAGGCGTGATTTGAACTCTTTCCTTTCTTTCTTTCCAGCATCATGGGACTATATGCCTCGGTTGTCCTGGTGATAGGAAAGTTCGTCCGTGAATTTTTCAGTGGGATCTCTCACTCCATCATGTTTGAGGAGCTACCCAATGTAGACCGAATCTTGAAGTTGTGTACTGACATTTTCTTAGTGCGAGAGACTGGAGAACTGGAACTAGAAGAAGACCTGTATGCCAAACTAATATTCCTGTATCGCTCACCAGAGACTATGATCAAGTGGACTAGGGAAAAAACCAATTGATCTCTTTGGTGTCACACTGCGAATCAAGTTGATTTCATCTGAATTTTAAAGGAAAAAAAAAAAAAAAAGCACAATATTCTCTTAAGAGCTAAGCCTTTTATAGTTAGGTAGCAATGTTTTTCACTGAAGGAGTCCTGGAAGCTACGGCCTTAGGATTCCATGCTGCCTTTCAAATTAAGGATCAACAGTGAAGAAGGTTGGATGATTTTGTTGTTTTTAATGTGCCACTCCTCTACAGTCTGGGGACTGCTTTGTAATTTAATCAACAAAAAGTTTGCATCTTTGTCTGGCTAATTTAATTTTCCAGACAGTCATTACGACGTCAAGAGAAAAGAAAGGAGTGAACCCACAGATGACTCCAGTGTACCTTCTTAACCCTTTCTGGAGCCATACAGATTGGATTGTGCAATATGCTGTTGTACATCACTGACTTTCAAGCTACAGTAATGGGACGCTGACTAGCCTTCAGGACACCCAAGACCCAGGGCCGCAGTGGGAACTGAAGACATTCTAGCCATACCCATTTGTAGAAAAGCAGAGGTTTTGATGTACAAAGGACACTGTGGACAAGCCTCTGTTAGCAAAAAGAAAACAAGTAACAATCTCTTTAAATGCCTTATTTTATTTGTACAGTCACAGAAGACATTTCCACCAAACATCAATGACTTTTCTCAGGAAAAAAAAACAAAAGCAACTGAAACTTGACACTTCGTCAAGGTTAACCAATGGCTAGAATAATTATGGTGAATTATTGGGGTGTTCTGCTGGGCCATTCTCTTCAAAGTTACTGCTTTCCATTAGATGAGAAAAGAAAGTGAGTTCAATGACCTAAGGAGCTACTTCATTTCTTATAACCCTTTAAAGACTGAATAGTGTGTGCTTCTCTCTGCTCCCCATGACATGCTTTTTCCCATTTCGATGATTTAAGGCAACCATTGTTTTGCTGTTAGCTGATATTCTTCTTCCAGTGTTTCAGGTATACAAAAATGTTTACATATTCCAAGTCACATTTTTACATCTGAGACGGGTTTTTTTTAAGTTCCCAAATATATACACACATATGAGCTTGAAAAATGGCCTTTTTCTTAAATTACTATTATTAGTGACACAAATGGCTCATTAGAGAACATTGTAGCATGAAAATTTACAATTGCAATGTAGGTTTCATTCCATGTTAAAAAAATTATTGAGAAAAAAATCATTGAGTGGGTAGGGTATGTTAAAAGGATATACTGTGTAGTTTTGATTCAGTAATGACTTAAAATAAAGCACATGTTGCAAAGTAATTTTAGAAGTAGTTTTTCCTCTGCCTTTTTACATGAAATGGGAAAAGTTTGACATTCTTCTAACTCTGTGACAAATAAATCTCTTTCTTGTAGTTAGCTGCTATTTATTATATGAATGATTAGTTAATCACCAGAAAGAAACTAATACAACATAATTTGCTGGCACATTTTACTGCAGAACTTCATAAAACAGCACAACTAAATGAAGTTGCAACATACTCTGCTGAGTGCTTCCATGACAAATGCTGTCACATCCATTCTATACTGTGAAAAATAACATTTTGAGCACCATGAAGTGCACAAAATAAAAATTGCTTCATCATATGGTAACAATAAAATCATTTGGTGACTGGAACTCACTGGAAGATAACCTGATTTCCTCCAAAGCGGTGGCTGCTCATACAGCCCACAGCATTCCCCAGTGGAGAGTTTTGCTCCATTTCTTCCATAGAACCTGTGAATGCAAATCAAAATATATGGAGCAGCCCTGGCATAGGATCCAGCAGGGATGCTAAGATGTTCTTTGTGGTTAGATGGATCCTCACCTGGGTGTTCAGTGATTTTAAGGAGAGCAATACTGGAAGGAGAAGTGTGAAGGGTGCAACGTGTTTTTAAAGGTACCAGCCAGCAGAACCATGCTGGCCACAGTTGGTCCTGGCTCCCTTCCTGGTTCCTTCTCTTTAAGAGGCGCTTCTTTTCTGGTGAGAAAAATCTATCTGCAGAATGAGCTGTACAGTTATTTGGGCTTTGCAGAAATGTGCTGCTCTTTCTTTCATGGATTGATCAAACTTTGAAAATAAAAGGATTCTTCTGTTGGTTTTTTACTTATTTTTTTAAAACAACATATAGTCAAATTGGTGACATGGACTGAATAGCTAACTACAACAGGTGAAAAGCGTACTGCTGATGACCATCCTTTGAGCCCAACCATCCAGATAAAGTTGAACTGTCAGCCAGTTTCTAGTGGCATTCTTTTGGGAGTCAGTATTGGGGCCAGTACCATCTAATGTCTTTATTAACAGCCTGGAGGACACAACAGAGTGCACTTTCAGCAAGTTTGTGGACCACACCAAATCTGGGGAGGTTTGTGATAATGCAAGTTTGTCAACTGCCCTCCTGGGGCATGGGGCGGGCAGTTGTTGCAGGGAGGGCAGGACTGCTTTTCAGGGCGGACCTCAAGATGCTGGAGAATTGAGCTGCCAGCTACTACTACATGAAATGCAACAGATGCTAAGTCCTGCATCTGAGGCAGACTAACCCCATGCAGCAATTCAGACTAGGTAGGAGGGTAGGGAACAGCTTTGCAATAAAAGGAGCCAGGGCTGGGGGTGGGAGTTGCATGTATATCAGCTGTGTGCCCTGGGGGCAAAGAAAACCAACAGCATACCAGGCTGCATTTACAAAAGCACAGCTGAAAGTCAAGGGAAACTGTTAGTCCCCTCTATTCAGCACTTGTGAGACCACATCTGGAGAACTGCATGAAGGTTTGGGGTCTCCAGTGCGAGAAAGACACTGACATACTGGAGTGAGTCTGGCAGAGGGCTGGAAGACACAACATGGGAAGAGGAGCTGAGGGAGCAGGGCTTGTTCAGCCTTAAGAAGAAGTCCAAGGGGAGAGCTTATTGGTGTCTGCAGCTTCCTAATGGTGAAATACAGAAAAGGTGGAGCCAAGCTCTGCAGAGCTGCACAACAATAGATCAAGAGGCACCAGACACAAGTTACAACAAGGAATAGTCTGATTAAATAGAAGCAAAATTGTTTTCACCATGTGGGTAGTCAAACACTGGAGCAAGTGTCCAGAGAAGCTGTGGGATCTTCAGCCTTGGAGGTTTTCAAAACTTGATCGGACAGGCCCTGAGCAACCTATTGTAACTGGTCATGCTTTGAATGGGAGGTTTGACCTGAAGCCTGAAAGTGCTCAACCTTCACTTTTCTGACCATTAGTATTGTTAGAGGAGGACAAACTTCAACATAAGATCACTTTGCTCAGCGACTTGTCCAGGTTGGGTCTGGCAGTCTCCAAAGATGGCAGTGTTACAACCCCTCCAGTCTTTCCCAGTGCTTAACCACCCTCGAGGTGAACAGAGGTTTTCCCCATATCCATTTGGATTTCCTTCTCACAGCTTTGTAGCATGGCAGCTTGTCTTTTCTGCTTGGGAAGCCTCTGTATGTTTAAAGTGGGTCTGCAAGCAGGGTCTGCAGCCCCTCAGCTCTGCTGCCATCATCAGAGGACCACTCTGGAGGTAGCCTGGCCACTAGGCACTTGTCTGATGCCCTGGATCTCGGACCAGTGAGCTAGCTAGCAGTTAACCATGGCTGTGAGGCCAAACTAAAGTAGAAATTTGCAAAACACAGATCATCTCGTGTTTACCACATATTAACAGCATTGTGATTAATACAGCCAGCCTGATGCACACATTTACCAGAGAGTACAGTTCCTCTATTTAGCTGGCAGGAACATTGCTTTCCAGGTGCTGGCAGAGGACACGCTGATTCTGCCGTGCTTCTTCAGGCAACGGTGGCATGGCCTCTTTCAAGGTCCAAGGTGGAAAGCCAGGCATGGAGGAAGGAGGCCAAGTCTGATGAGATCTGATGCTGGTGCCTTTACTTTGAGTTCTTCACAAATTTGGTGACTACTCAGACCAAGAAGTGTTTGGAGCATTTCCTGAGCACTTGGCCATCATCTTTATGCAGGCAGGAGCTTCACTTTACATAAGAGCCAGGAGACTGTGAAGGGATTTTATCTGATTCCTGGGGTGCTTTTTCCAAAGTGCTTGAGCTCCCAGGGAAGCTGCTGCTGCCTGGAAAGCACCCAGTGGCTCATTTCAGTAAATGTCACTGAGGTGCTGCATCAGGACAATAGCAAACACCCAACTCTGCTGCTCCTGAGCATATCGGCCTTCTCTCCCACATGAAATAAAGTGCCAAAGGGGGGTTGTCCTTGGGGTCTGCTCCTAGTGAGTGTTTGCAGCTTCCCCGCACCTTTGCCATACACCACACACTTGTGGCTGCTCTCCTAATATCCCGTTTTTGATTCTCCTATACAGTAGCCACTGTCAGAAGACAAAAAAGCTGTGATTCTTTCTTTGTGAACTGTTACCCCACCCAGATGTCCCCAATTACCATTCTGTCTTGAAATTAAATAAATAAATGCTAATTACGCTGCCTGAAAATGGACCCCTCAGCAGTTTCTGCCTTAGCTTCACCGCTGTGTAGGAAAAGGGCACACAGCTGAGTGGCCGGTGGAGAAGCCCTAGACCTGGAGCTGAACGCTGCTTTCTGTTTCCTCACCTTCCCACAAACTCGCCTTTTAAACTGAAGCAGCTGCTCTTATTTTATTTTTTTTATTTTTTTTTACCCAATTTTCTGGTGAGGTAAAAGCAGAGGTTATACTTTGCTTCTGTGAGAGGCTGAACTAATTAGCCAGAGGGGTAAAAGGCCATCACGGTTGTCAGCACCACACTGACAGAAAACACGTGCTCATACTGCCCTTCTCCTAGCAAACCCAGGTGGTTCCTGCAGCATCAAGCACAAAATTGAAGATGATCCAGTTTTCTGTAGCCTCAGGTTTTGGCAGCCCTGACTCACTCACGGTGCTGAGCTTTCATTTTTCCACTACATAGTGGAAATTGTGTTTTGGCTACACCAGTTCTTATAGCAACCACGTGCCGGTGGTGAGCATCACCCTGCATTTCCTTCAGTGATCCCTGCTGTTGAACATGGGGTCCAGACCATTTATTCCCATCCAGCTGACCTGTGCAACACTGCACTAATAAGCAAAGTAGAGCAGGGACACCCATGGGAATTTTACCACCTAATTGTAAGGTGACAGGGAGATGACTGCAAATTCAGTGATTTTCTGCTATTTCAAATAGACTGTTTTTTCGGAGATGAGGAAAATGGCATGGCCAAGGAGGTGATGTTATAGTCATAGGAGTTTCAGTCATATGCCTTTTCCAGCATTTATCTGGGAACACTGTTTAAAGACACACCACTTAAAATCAAAGTGCTCACATTTTAGGAGGCTGTGAATGCTGAGGATGCAGGACGGGCTTCCCAGATCCCACAGCAGGGATCCACCACCTGCAGCCACAGCCACAAACTGACTTGGACTTCAGCTCCAAGAGATGCCTCAACAGCAGCTTGTATTCACAATAAAAGCCAAGAAGTTCACCAAAAACTTAGGCTGAGGGGCTGAGCCCTGGGAAAAAGCTGCATCTCTCTTGGGACTGAGAGCCTGACCCTGCCCCAGTGCTGGGGGGTGAGGCAGGGGCAAGGCTGGGGCAGGAGCATCTCCCAGCCCTCCCAGCATCTCCCAGCATTGCCTCCGTACACACGCCTCTGCACCGTAACGCATCAGCATTACAGTTGTGTTGCCAGTGCCTTCAAAGAGAAACAAGAGTTCTGATTAATTCTCTCATTTTTTTCTGAGTTCCACTGGAAAAAAAAAAAAAAAAAAAAACTTCACTTATCAAGGGTTTTTTCTTAAGGAATTTGGGATTGAATTTCAATGGCTAGGGAGTCTTCTCCTGGCAAAAGCTAAGGCTGGGCTCCTAAAACATGGTTTAAATTGACGTATACCTAAAATATAGCATTTATATTGGCCACTCCTTTATCTTTAGCCATTCCAAGAGACAAAATGAAACCCTTCATCTCTTTACTTTTCTCCTTTACTACAAAATAACAGAATCTCCACCACGTTTGTTCCCCTGGACCAAAGGGCTGGTTTTCTTCCCCAGGCTACGAATGCACTTACTCTCTAACTATGCCCATCAGTGGTCCTGACATAACTTCAGAAAACAGGAGGAGAAGCAGATTTCAGCTGCGGTATGCTTTTATTGGCTCTGTTTAGAAACCTGTGTATGCTCATGCATGCAGTGGTGTTAGTTTGTAAGCCAGTGCAAGGACGGCTGCTCTGACAACACACCCCGCGAGTGCAGTAACACCAGGGGGCCCAGACATCCCACTTGCATGTGTGACAAGGCACATCGTTCCGCTCCCGGTGTTTGTGTAATCAAAGCATTCACGGTTTTCCCCAACTTGTTAAACTGGCTAATCCCTGGGCAACGCTGTGAGAGCAAAACTGCTGCTGCTCTGCATGGCACCATGTGATATTTAGACAGTGTTTCTACCCTGGGTGTGTATGGGCTATTTCAGATCATATTTTGTTGCTTCTCTCTTGAGAGGGAGGAAAACAGAAGAATTCTAATGCTTTATTAAAAGCTTGGGGAAAGCAAGAGCAAAGCAACCTGTGAGCATGCAACAAGAAAGGCGGATTCCCCATTTAGTGGCCAAGAGAGCAGAAGCTAAGAGTGCAGTACAACCCTGCCCCACTGAGCTGAAGGACTTCTCCTACAGGTTTTTGTAGGGCACATGAAGTATTAAGGTGGACACAGGACAGCAGAAAAAGAGCTGATGAGAAATAGTATTCAGAATTATTCAGTGAGACTCCTATGAATGAAGGAACTCCTTCCATCTTATTTTTCAAGTTGATAAAGTAAGAAGTCATTTGCAACATAGCCTCAAGATTTGTCTGCACAAGCAGAAAGCCATGCAAGTGGTCACCAAACACTTCTCCTTGCCTCTCCTGGCCTGACAGGCACCTCTCAAGACCAGTTTCACTAACTGCTATTGAGAGCTGTTAAAACAGAAACCTAATGAAAATAA
Organism: Charadrius vociferus; assembly: GCF_000708025.1. Lineage (NCBI taxonomy): Eukaryota > Metazoa > Chordata > Aves > Charadriiformes > Charadriidae > Charadrius > Charadrius vociferus. The sequence continues at coordinate 6,518,517 of NW_009649293.1, forward strand.
TCTTTTGCCATGAAGAAGAATAGTTGGATAATGAACACCTACAGACTTTCCTCTCTCAAGAATAACTGGGGGATTATTCACATATGAAAGAAATGGTCTTTCTCCCTCCTCAATATGCAGAAAAGACCTATATGATTGCAACCAGCAAAACGCATTGAATGAAAAACCCCACCCTGCCCTTGCCCTGGCTCCAAGCTCACCAGATCATGAGCCCAAGCCAGGAAGGGTTATCTAAAGGGACACCTGTCACACACGGAGCTCAGATGTATTATGACCATCTCTTCCTGCCTCCCCTCACTGGTAACATCACATGTAGCCCTTTCATTTCCTTCTCCTGCTCCTTTCTCATTGCCTTTGGTACTGCTCAGTATCGGGTACCACAACTGAACGCATGAGGATCTCCTGCTAGCGTAAACCTCTCGGTGCTGTGGTTGCAACCCAAACCTCCTTCAAAGGCTTTGATGAGAAGGTATAATTTTTCAGAGGGAACCTGGTCTTACTGTGAGAAGTTTGACACCTTCACAGGGCCTGAGGCAGCCCAGCTGTGCTGGGGTGCATGCTGCTACATCGCTGGGTGCCAACTAACGCCTGCTACGCCACTTTAGCATCTGGTCTTGTATGTTCAAGCAGCAGAAGTGTGCACATGAAACACACATACATGGACATTGCAGATCTCTGTGTGTGTCTTCTTTTTCAGTCACACAGGACTGCTGTATTAACTCTCATTAATTTTTCAAGCTGCTGCCTCCTGCAGCCCGTGCTGGAGCGGAAGAGGGAGCTGCCAGCAGACACAAACAGCTCATGCCGACGTGACCATCAGACTCCTGTAACAAACATTTGGGGAAAGCACATTTTTAATGTTGTGGCAGCAAGAGTGAGGTAATGCAGTAAAATATTAATGCACCCTTTCAGCTGACATGTCTAAATACATTGTAGAGGCTAAACTTTGGAGGTCAAGACAGCGTATTAACTACATATTCATCCAGCTATAAAATTCTCCCTGTTTTAACCAATGCTGGGGAGAGGTGGGAGGTGGAGTCAGAGAGAGAAAAGATAAGTCTAGCTATAAAGCTCATTGCATTTCAAAAGGAAGCACACGGAAGGCTAGGACAAAAATTGGACAGCACCGTCCTCCTTTTCAAAGGAGGATTCTACCCTTCTAAAGGTACCTTTAAAAGGTCCAAAATACCTCAGAAAGCAACACAAAATAAGGATGACCTCCAAATATTCTAAGCGTGATACAACACCATGTTACCTGGCCTGCAAAAAAGGAAATGGGATATGCAAAAGTGCTTTCATTTGTTTTTATTCTTAGTCCATACCTCACCAGCAGCTGAGCACGAACATGGCACTCACTACTGATGACTTTAGAGACGAGCAGAAATACAGATGAAACTGGTTTTGGCCTTGTTATTGAAAGGGGAAGGGAAAAAAAAAAGTAAACAGATTAAGGAACAAATAGTTAGATGAGAAAAAAAAACTCAAGGAATGCTTCCATCTACCAATTGTTTTGCTGGCCAAATAAACAAAGTATATTACTTAAGTCTGCTTTAAAGGGGCACCTAGAGGACAAAAATTGACACTTTTTCATAATTTGACTCTGCTCGCTCACTTCTTTGTGCCTAAGATGACCAATGTGGTTTTTTACTGCTGGGCTCCCTGTCCCTTGTCATCAAGTCTCGTGTGTGCGAGCTCTCAGATCCCCTTCGCTGCCCCTTAAAAATCTGCACAAGTTCACAGCTGCCAGGGCCCTGCTGCAGAGCTCCTGACACCAGTGAACCCAGCCTCCTCCTGAGTGCTTCCAGCCCCAAGTGCGTCCCTGCACAAGAAGGGTCCCACTCCTGCACTAGCACGAGGCACCGGGAGAGACCAAGGAAAAGTTCTCCTTTGAAACGGCGCTCCCACCCTAGCAAAAGACTCTGGGAAAAAAACTGAAGAAATGTAACAGAGCAAAAGGTACAGCGATGCAAAACAAAATGACTGAAGGTCATTTGTGTGAGGAAGGAGACAAAATGCATTTCAGATGGCTTTTTGAATCATCCTTTTTGATGTTTATCTATCAGAGCTGTTTCTTTTGCCCTACTCAGCCCATCTGGTAATTAGCTCATGATGTGTGGATTTAAAACATATCCTTAGTACTTTGTTGATGAAGTAATATTTCTCCTGCTTGTTTTGCCTAGACACACTCCACAGCCATTCCTCCTGGGCTGTGGGATTTATTTACCTATTTCAACTACTTTCAGCTAAAAAAAAAAAATAATGAAAAAAATGTTGGTGGTCTTGGTCAGGGTCCAAATGACAGGAAGGGCACTGGTCTCCACTAGGTTTCTGACAGATGCTGAGTCTGCTGTGCTGCAGCACACAACCCTTGCATTTCTCTTTTCCCCTGCTCCAGCTGTCCCTTCCCTTCTCAACTGACCCAGCATGGGCACAGATAGTCTCGGCTCTCCTCCCTGTGACATCCAGGGAGGTGCTCCCTATGCTGAACACTTACTCAAGGTGTCCTGGGCAGAGGCTGGAGGCACCAACCAAAGTGGCCAGCCCCAAAGAGAGGGTACCACCTTCTGCTGAGCTTTGTAGGAAACAGCTCTGATACCACTGTCCTGGCTTCAGCATGGGGAAGCCAATTTCAACGCCTGCAATCTAAGGTAGAGTCCTTTTTTTTCTGTGGCCAGGCTTTTGTTGACACCCATGCACTGAGATCAAGTTCATTGACATGAAACAAAGAGCAAGCCACGCAGAGCAGTGAAGATGGTATCTTCCCAGCCAACTGCCTCTGAGCAGTATGTTGGAACATTCCTTGCAGCTCAGCACAGCACGCCAAGGTTTCCTCCACTCCCAACTACAAGAATGTGAGCTACAGGAAGAAGGATGAAGGGATTTGGGGGAGCAGGCTGACTACAACACCAACCTGAAAGGGGGTAAACCTATTCTAGGGCTTAGTGACTCAGGAAAGAGCTTTTCTGCCTTGCAGGCCAAGAGCTGAATAAGTTTAATGAGAGCTGCAGAAGAATTAACTTCTCTAAAAAGGCTCTGTAGAGGATGTACTCATTTTGAAGTTTGTCCTTCCCAGTCATGCATTGGCTCCCATCAGAACTATTTAACACTTGTACAGTTGTAAGTCTTCATTTACTACAACACTTCATCTTTTAACATTAGTATAGATCACATGGGCGAGAGAAGACAATTATTTTACTTGCATTTGGGGCTGCAGTTCAACACGGTATCTAGAAGAAGAAAGAAAAACACACACAGAGATATTCTACCAATCACTTGTTGAAAAGAAGCTTTTATCATTTGGCAACAGCGCAGATCATAACTCCACATAGCAACAGGTGGGGAAGTTCATCAGTGAGAACCCATGTCTCTGGCATAAGGGAACAAACTACCCTGAGGACAACATGGAAGGGAGCCTCTGTGTGTCCCTGTAGACCACACGGGCAAACATTCTTCCCTCCCTCTACCTGTATGCAGGTTATGTTTTTGCTCTCAGGGAAAGGTATTTTAAGGAATATGGATCATCTCCATTGCAGAAAATACACAACAACAGTAAGATAAAGCATTGAGATAAGAAATGGTGTTATTAAATATATTTCATAAGACTGCACAATTTTTCTTCCTTTAGCACAAAAAGTTCTAGCAAGGCTATGAAAACAAGGCACCACCCCCCCCCAAAAAAACCCTCCTAAACCAACCAACCAAAAAAAACCAAAACTCAAAGCAAACCAGTAAACCCATTCAAACATATGCTGAGGAAAGAAGAACAGTGATTTATGTTCATGCTCCCAATAAGGCTGAGGGCAAAGCAGGCTGCCAGCTTGTGCATGCTCTGAATTGGGGTGTCTCTGTCCACTGACCACACAAGGAGCCTGAGCACTAAATGAGGGAGCTAAAGGATAGCCCTAAAGTTGGGCATGTGAATACCCTCACCCAAATACAGTTCTCAGCCCTACTAGTTTTAGACATCTGGTGCAGCTTTCTCTTATATTCTCGTTGCCCAAGTTAAAGGTAAACACACAGCAATGAGTGATTTCACTCATCTCAAATCATGTTGGCATCAATACTTGGATACCATGGCAACAGGTAATATGGAAAAATGACGCAAGGGTGACCAGATATGAGGGATTGTTAAAGAAAAAACATCAGTTTTTATTCTGAGAAAAAATCAAATGCAACCACTGGTGTTTACAGAAATGTGTTTTTTGTTTCAGCTGGCAACACCTATTTCCAAAACATTCTTCCTTTACTATTACAAATTCATCTGGAAGGTCCACAAAGCAGAGAGGTTAGCCAGCTCTCAGTACACCGCATCTTGCTGCTGACTATGAACTGAAGCACTTTTTTTTTTTTCCCCCTCATCAGTTTTCCCAACCTGCGCTTATGAAACCTATCAAGATGGATCAAAATAGATCAAGGACTGTTGTTCCTAATCAACGGCACGATTTGGCTGCATTTCACCAAGATTCAGACACTGTGAGTCAGCCTGAGCCAACACTCTAGTTCATGACTTTCAAAAAACTGTTTTCCATGGACTGGAGTTGAATTCAATCAACAGATTAAAACCGCCATATTTTTGCGTGTATAACCCCTAACTCATATATGCCCCACAAAAAAAAAGAGGAAGCCAAGAAGAAATTGGAGGGGCAAGAGCTTTAGAGAGGGTGAGATGGGGGACAACTGTTGGAGGTAACAAAGGCAGCTGCACGTACACATTGCTGGCAAGGACTCTGCACTGCGCTTGTCCTTTCTTAACCCTACAGATGCTATGGATGAAAGCATGGTGTATAGCTTTGCTGTGGCAGTCAGCATCACTGTCACAAAGGCACTGAGGCTGATGGAGAACAGACCTCAATCCAGGTGCACTTGACTTTCAGACAGGCAGACACTACCAGAGACAGGCTGCAGAATGGGGACACAGGTTCTCCTTCTCCTACCACCCCTGTCGGTATAGTTTAATGACATCACCTAAAGAAGGAAAAATAAACCTTGGTGATTCACATATCTTTTTTTTCTCTCTTTTTTTTTTTTTTGTAATAAAAATACTAATGCTACATTTAAGCAAGAGTTGGCAAGAAGTTTTTCATTTGTGTAATTACATTCCAAGCCATTTGGTGGAAGATTTGGTCCTTCATGCCATTTAAAAAGCCATACATGCTTATGTTGTTGACATAACAATTAAGACATTTACTTGCAAGTGTTTATAGCCTCATTCAATTTATGTGTTTAATGGAATAGTCAGATTGAGAAATTAGACTCACAGAAGTCAAAGAGTCTGAAGTATGGATTCCCAAAGCAACTGTAACTTATATCCCACTTTCATATAAAAACAGAAGTGGTTCAGATGTCAAGAGCAGTACAATTCTCTCTCTCTTTTTTTTTTTTTTTTAAGTAGACCCTTTTAGCCAGTGGAATAGGAACTGAACTATGGTGCAAGCATCTGACTATTTCTGTTTCTGGAAAGTACTCCTAGATCCCCACTCTCTTGCAAACAGTTACCAACCAGCAAACAAGTGGAGCTGAACTCCCAGTACTTGTTGCACCAGCCCATCCTCTCTCCACAGGAACACCTTCTGCAATGATACCAGCTGCAGAGAAACAGATTTTAAAAAAGGATTAAAAGCCACATTGAGCCATTGTAGTCAATAGGCTGTTTCTACTGGTATGCTATTACACCTGGTCTTCCATCATGCACACTTCCTGAGAAACTTCCACACCAGGAAACAAAAAAAACCTCTGCAGAAAGGGTGCCTATGAGACATGACTGTACTGCACCTATTAAGAACATTGTAAAGCATAAAAGCTGACCCTTTCCAGCAGTGATCACTAACACGGGTTTACAGATGGTTACTATCAAGATTTAGTGCCATTCAATTCCAGGCCATAGGAAAGGTTTATGCTAATCAACCCAAAGGTCTAAAACAGGAGTCTCCCCCCTCTCCTCATGACACTCCTCCCACACACTCTCCTTCCATGTCTGGCACTCCCCAGGCTGCTTATTGGGATCCAGATTGTGGGACAAACCTACATTAAATGTTGTTTCCTGACCCCAGATGTAGTCTCTGGAAGCAATAGAAAACATTAAGCAGCATTAGGAAACAAGTAAGAATAGGCAGAGAGACCTGGGGTGGTTAAAGGGAGAGCTAGCTGCCACCTTCAACTACCTAATAAGTGGCTGAAGAGAGGATGAAGCAAGACTCATCTCCAAGGTGCACCATGATGGGACAAGAGGCCGCAGACACAAGTGTAACACAGAAGATTCCCACTAGATATGAGAATTTCTTTTTTTTAACCACAGGGGATGCAAAAAACTTGTGAGATCTCTGTCCTTATAGACATTCAAGACTCAGCCAGACAGCCCTGAGCCAGCTGATGCAGCTACAAGCCTGGTCCTGCCTGGAGAGGGGTTGCCCCTGGGACCTCCAGAGGCCCCTGCCATCCCAAACTGATCCTGCAGTCCTTGCTTCTGGGTCCTACTTTGTGCTTTGATGGTTCTCCAAGTCCAGCATCTTGCTGTGAAACTATTCTACTTAATTTCTCTCTCCATGACCCCATCAGAATCTGTTTTTAAAGACATCTGCAACACGCTATCTTCTTGCTCCATCTCCTGGGGAAGTGTTAGTTCTTCAGACTTTATTCCTGTAGAGAGTGCTGGTCGCATTTAGGATGTGGCTATGACTTCTTAAACTTGTCCAGGTGCCGATTACGGCTGATAAAATGGCCAAGAGTAGTTTTCAACAGAAGTTACAGTTCTGTCAAAAACAATGTTTGGGTGAAGCTTTATTACTGATTAAATTCTTCAGAACTCAGCAACCAAACTAGATGCTGCTGCAGCCCACTGCCCCAAAGTTTTACAGCCACTGCTCTTACTGACAGTCTTCGCACGCCTCTCCCTTCCTTTCCATGCCCTGCGTGGATATTGGCTTGGAGGGTAGGAGGTGAAAAGAGGGAAGGGGAAAAAATTATTTTTGGCTTTGAACTTTTTTTGGCATTCAATAAAACTCTTTGGAGCTGTGTGTCTCACCCTGGGTCAGAACAAAACCAGTTCTGAAATCACAGAGAAATTTCTTCCTGAGACACAAGTTGTCCCACTGCCAGCCGGTAGTGATAATGTCCCAAAGCACCGACCAGCTCAGGGCCCCGAGCCGGCAAAACGCAGGCATGGAGAGCCTGGGGGCACAAATTGCTTATAAATCCACTGGATGCTTAAGCCCACATTCATCTCTGAGGCAAAATTCCCTCGACAGGAGCTTTCCTTGACTTGAAAGGGCTGAGCTCAGAGTCCTTGTCCCGTGCAGGGCGGCAGTCTAGACATGACGGCGTGGGCGGGTGAGTGGGGAGGCGATGAGGATGCTGGCAGGAGGGGAATTTCTTCCAGGAGGCTCCTGCACACTCCAGACATCCCTCGGTACAGCTACAGCCCCGCAAAGCATCGGCCCTCCTGGGCCTGGGATGATTCTCACCCAAACTTTTAGCCAATACATGAGACACAGCATTACTACAAGAAACACATGAGCCTCCTCAGAGTAGACACTGACTTTTATGGAGGTTGAATGAAGTATAATTGTCTAGCCAACATAATTGCATAGCTCATCAAGAATTGCCTTGTCTCTTCACATCTTCAGTGTCAGCAGTGCCTGTTAAAACCAAGATCAAGACCCTTAAAAAACTTTTTGGAGGCTTTTAAGGCACTGATTCTCAACATATTGTTTAAAAGCTTGAAGTCTGATTACTTAAAGTACGTAACAGGGGTGCAAGCTCCAGAACAGAAGTGGGTTTTAGGGAACAGAACCATGACACAGTTTCTCGGAGCTTTTTTTTTTTAAATTTAGTTAGCTTTTTATCTTTTTTTCAAACAGAGCCACTCAAGTTAACTGAATTATCACATATGCCTCTCCAGACACCGTTCAGCACCTAATCAAGTGGTAGGATTATAAATACCATGTGTTGCAGCAGTGGCTGAGCCTCAGTCGTCGAAGGTTAGATTGTCTTTACAGCTTTGCACCACTGGGATAAAGAAATTGCACCAGGAAAGCAGTGATTTCATTGCATGAGGCAAATGCCACACAGAAAATAATTGAAGTTTACAGAAAATGTGGGTTATGTGAGTCCTGTGAAACACATTCTTTTTGCTCTGGTTCTTCAGTAACATAAGGCAGAAGTGACCTCTGAGCTGCTGAATTACAAGTAAAATGACAAGGTAAAATTACAAGGTAAGCAGATCCCTGCTTAGGTAAAGCTGTCTGGCTCTCACGGGGAGACAGACACAGTCTCTCCAAAACTCCCAGAGATCAACCTTCGAAATTGAATGAGCAGGAGATCTTACAGGAAAACAGAGGGAACAGAGGGGATATGGATTTTACTTATGCTTGCTAGCTCTTTTGAAATAACCTTGATAGAAAAATTAAATGTAATTTAGAGAGGGAAATGAATTATTTACGGATGCATTGCAAAAAGCAGGGAAAAAGTGGAGAGAAATAGTTCTTCAGCATCCTGGAGATAGGCAACTCCCCAGAAGAGGAAGGAGCTAGCAACAGGGGAAGTAGATATTGCTTGGTGATGTGTTTGTTTATTTTTAATTGGATCCCAGAGATCACACAGAGATCATCCAGCTGAGCTGGAACCCACTCCCAGGATTTCTAGGAGCTCAACAAAAAGGCTGAAACTGAGAAGAGAAGACCAGATCTCCTTTTTGGCCAAGCGTTTTTCCAGGGCTAGTAGAGGGAGTTGCCCATTCTCCTTGCATACCTGAGTTTCAGGCTTACTTCCAGAGCCAACAAGCTTGTATGGCTGAGTCTCTCTGTGCTCACCACCAGCAAACACTTTGTTTATTTGCAGCTGCCATACTCTAAGGTAAACCAGATCAGTAAGACTTATGTGACTGCGAAATAGTAGAGCTAGTCCTAGTTAAAGCCAACTGAACAGGTCAGCCCAATGCCAATATGACGTGGCTGGCATCGTCCTGTAATGAAAACAGAAAGAAAGTGATTCAAGCACCAGCCAGACCTTTCTCCAAAATGCAGAAACCACTGGTAGCACTAGACAGGTACACACACAGAAGGAAAGGCAAAGAAAGGATGGAGGCTTGATGTCAGGTAGGATCAGAAGGCAATGGCACAAACCAGTACTTGAAAGGTGACAATTGCATGTAGATTTGACAAGGTTATAGAGAGACCTAGTTTATGATGTCCTATATACAAGCTCATCTGAAGAAGTTACGTTGTACAGTCCTGTAATTCAAACAATTTCAGTGAGTCTCAGCCCATGAACTTCTATTTCTTGGATGTCTCTCCGCAGTCGCGTACAGCTTTGACCCCAAGTTTGCACATTCCAGCAGCTGTTATATTTTCTTTAGCATTCAGCCTTCTTCAGCTTTCATCACAATGATCTCTAATCTGTTTCAGAGTTGATTTGGCAAAGAAAGCCACATTGAAAAACTGCATGCAACAGCTCCCTAAAGTCTGCAGGTCTTATGAGTTTGGAGGACTTCCAGACCTCTCCCAGGGACACCCCAGTTCACACTCAAAGAAGTTTCAGACAATTGGGCTAACATTAAATAAAATTTAACTCCCTAATTGCCCAGGGGCTGGAATAAAAAGGGAAAAATACATATAAATTTAGGTATATGAATGATTATACAACATAGAGAGAAGAGCTTTGGGTGGCTAGTGGAATTTGCTGCTGCCACAGCAGGACAGCCAATCTCTGCTCAGCTGTGGCCATAAGCACCTTGCTGGCCTCAAGGTCCTCATGGACAAAAACCTTGAAATTCATTGCAGGAACTTTGTGTTCTCAGATAAATTGGGGTGGGGAGGGTGGGGGGGTGAGCCTGGCACTGCACCTCAAAGTCTCACTTCTGAGGGAATAAGTGTTAACAGCAGTCTTAATTAAGAAAAAAGGCAACAATAATGGTAGCCTTCAGCAGTGAAGTTCCCCTCCATATAGTCTCACGTGTAGCAAAGTCTGAAACTATGCAATCTCTGCCATAAGATATTGCATGCAGCCACCGGACAAGAACTGAGATTCACAGCCATGTAGCCCAGCTTCGGAAAACACATTTATAGCTTACTCATGTGCACGATGTGGCATCCAGCAGCATGTTTGAGTGATGCTGCATTAGAAAATTGCTGTATCTGCTAATGCAATGCATATATTCGTATGTATTACGTTCATATGTATTGCATACATACAGTGTATAGATTTGTTACATTGGCAGGTTTATAGTATGATTTTTTATTTTTTTTTTAGCAAAAGCAGAACTTTAAGTCATCTGTGATTAAAAAAAATAAAATTCTGATGTCCTCTCAAGGGAGATTGTTTAGGGAATATTTAAGAATATGGTGGATGGGGTGGTTTACATGGTAGCTGGTCTCTCCTATTAGGAGAATCCCAAACACAAGCATTTTAGAGCAGTGTTCCCAATGCAGTGACTCTTCCCAACAGTGCAAGGCAGTTAGCAAGCAGCTGGTCCTACCCAGACCAGCAAAGCAATACCCAGGTAATGTGCGGAAAGACTGCAAGCTGACAGAGTCCCGCATCTGCCACCTTTTCCAAAAGCAGCAGATATCATAGAGACATACAAATCACTCATTCTTCGCACGAAAGATTCAGTCTCCAGTGTCAACTCTGCAAGCCTGCATATAGCCATGTCTGTCTGGAGTCCCCAGCCCCACAGCTTCTGGTGGCCACAAAGCAGTAACAAGGACTTTGCACAAAGGCAAGGTTCAAAAAATCTCCCATCATACCAGAAACAGACTTGTTCCCCATCATCCGTGCCAGTTAGTGCACACGAACAGCTACTGAGCTGTGTCATGCAAGATGACATGCCCTCTCCCCAGAATGGTTCAGCCCCACTGTGGTCCATGGCCATGACACCTTCACAACCAGACAGACAAGCTCAGTGCGGTCTTGGACCAGGCAAGCACAGCAGCCAACTTTCCAGTTGGCCTCAGGTTTAAGAGGAGACACTGCAGCTGCAAGATAGGGATTGCTTGCGGAGTAAAAGAATATGTTCTGCTTGGCATAAAAGGAGTCAGTTGAAGGAGGACAACAAAGTCAGGCTGTGCAACAGTGAGAGGTTGGGGAATGGCTCAGAATAGCAAGTCTGTTTTCATGATCCTGGTGGCTATGCACAATATAGGATAAAAGATTATTTGGTCGAAAACATCACTGGAAATGGGAACTTCATTAGAGACTGCTGCTGTGTTCTTGCTTCACTGCATAACCAAGACTGCTGTTAACATTTCTTCCCTCAAAGAAAAAAAAAAAAAAAACAACACCAAACCAAAAATTCCCAGTGTTATTACTTTAAATTAATGCAGAACTACAAACCACATCCAGACAGTAGCAACACACAAATCGAAATGATACTGAAATGCAGGAATTTGTCATCCAACATCAATTCATGCAGGAACCTTAGCTTTTAATTTTTACAATAATAGGCATTAATGACTAACATCTTTGGGTTTAAAAGCCTAAAACAAGTGATAAAAACACTGTCTCAAATAATATAAGCTTGTTACTCTAGAGAATAAAGTACATCAATTTAGCTTCCTATATAAAATTAATATCTGCATGCACCGTAGACTGCATAGTCTGAAGATATTCCGACAATGAGTGGAAAGGGCTTCTTCCATTACAAGAAACATTAATGATATTAGCATATACCACTATTATTAAGTGGCTGGTGCAGGGATGTTATGTTAAAAAATTAACAATAAAAACTTTCAGTGGGCAAGAACTTAATTTCCACCTTCACCATACACTTGACTACTCCAAAATCTCATTTAACTTTGGTAAAGACTCCATCAGCTTGGAATTGAGAGCTCTAGCCTTTAAAAATAATAATAAAAGAGCCATAGCTACACACACAAAAGATGCTGAACATCCTGGACAAGAAAGAAGGCAATAAAAGGGTATAAACCTGCTGACAGCAGTCTGCACAAAGGCAGCTTCACATGCTTCATGCAATCACTAAGATTTAAAGATCAGTAGTGCAGCTAAGATTTAAGACGATCTATGAACAGCCAAAGCAATGTTTAACTGCACACTGTACCACTACTCACATGAGTAAACTCTTTCACGCAACCAAATCAAAGTGCTTTAAAGGATTTCCTCCCACCTCAGAGCAATTCTCCAGATATTATTTGGCTATGAAATACTTTTAGAACAAAATCTTGTTGAGTGTTGCTAAGCGCAAGGTATCACAGGGCTCTCTTGGGACTCCTCTTTGCAGTAAAATTTGAATGTCTATCTTTCCTGTTACTGGTACATCCACAGCATTGTACTTTGGATCCGAGGCACAGGACTGAGGGCAGCTTCCCAAATATCTCCCTCCTCCCAAACTCTGATTTGCGCTATAGGGTGGTTTTGTAGCACATGAACTGAATCCCTTCCGTATGAAGCTAATGCAGAGGGTGCACCGCAGGTACACATTTAATATACTATAACCACTTATAGGCAAATCAGTCCATGGCATCAGATTCCTTTTTTCTTCAGCCGTTTTCCCTTTGGGGAGGAGGTGTGACAGGGTCAGGCATGGAGAAGTATAGAAGGTGCACAAAGCTAGGTCTTCATCAGTGATGCCTTCATCAGGGACCTAGAGAGCCTACAAAGCTATTGGCCTCAGGACCAAATTCATTTGCTCTCCCAACAACCAGCAACACTACTCTCTAGGTCAAAATACATCAATAAATCACATTCAGAAGTCTTAGACCAAGTCAGATTCCCTAAGAAACATGGCTTCTAGAAAGGAAGAAAACTCCTTTCAAGCTCTAATGGCTGGAATACTTCATGGCAACATTATAGCTACAGCAAATTCCTCTCTAGGAGGAAAGATTTCAGGCAAAAATTAGAGAGGATTTGATTTATAATGGAAAATAAAGTTAAAACTAACGGGCCAAGTTTTGCTTACACTGAATAATACTTAGCACCTACATAGGAAAATTCCCACTGACTGCAGTCAGAGCAGATCTGAGGCTTTAAACATGCAGTCTCCACTTCAGCTCCAGAATAGCAGTACTAAAAATTAGGTGTCAGACTGGGACATGCCCTTCCGATGAGAAAGGGGGAAGAAATGGTATGCATGAAGCCCCAGCTTCCTGCGGGGGGTTTACAGCGCACAGGCTTCAGCCCGAAAACTGACTTTGCAGGTTCATTAAACACCTCTGGGAAAGGGTGAGCGGTGTTGGCAGTGCCCAAGTCGGTGTCAGAGCTTGTAGCTACAGGGAACAAGCCTGGGGAAAGCCATCAGGGACCAGTTGATCCAGAGTGCTCCAAGACCTTTGGGTTTAAGCCAGGCCAGCTAGGAAACGGGCAAAACCTGCACTTTGCTGCAGGCAGAAATGGCATGTGATAGCCTGCCTTGCTTTCTGCTGTCAGCCATGTTACGAGGGCAATTGGTGTCCTCCTCCCTCTTAGGCAAGGGAATGGAGAGGGTCTGGGCCCATCATCGGAGGTCACAGTCCCTCTCTAGGTGAACAAGGCCTAAGGGGAGCAAAGCTGTTTGAACATGATCCAGCCCAGCATTATTACCTGTTGCCATATCTGTTCTTCAGTTCGCGAAGCAACGTCAATGTAACGTGTGCTCTGAGAGCAAAGCTACCATTTATGGCCTCGGCGGCCAAGAAAGCAGACAAACCTGAGCATCTGCGTTTGCAATCTCCACTGCTCCATAAAAGACAAGGTCAGACAGAAAACATGTGTTTCATATTTGCAAATCTGAATGATTTATATTAGGGGAGCAAGGCTGGACCGTGTGCAGCCTCTAGGTTGTTAAAATTTAATTTACTAATCAATTACTATCAGATGCTAGACTTCTTCAGCTGCTCCATATGAGGAGCATAGTTTCTCACAATACCCTGTCTTGATTTCAGTGCCGTATCTCCTTCCAGGGGCTGAAGAGAGGTGAGCTGAAGTGGGTAAGCAAAAGAAGAGGACCGTTCAGTCCCATGAGGTAATATTTTAAATTGAGAGAAGCCACCAGGGCATTATCCCCCTTTCTGTTGGTCATTTGGAAGACGACATCCTCTTGCCATTATTTGCGCAAGGTGGCTTTACCTGAGGAAGCAAATGTGTTAAAATGCACAGTACATTTCCCACCTCAAGGGAGCAAGTATAGAGGAAAAGCAGTGTCCCTAGCTGCACTGTCCTCATTTTGGCTGGATTATTTCTCAACCATGACTCCCAGTTTAAAACATATAAAACATTATAAATGCATGTCTCTCAGCAGCTGAAACTAAATTAATTAAGATAAGAAGTAAAGACAGAAGCAAGAAAGATTATTGCTGATAAGCATCCTTCCTGTTACCTGTGTTATGAGTTACAGGTTGGATCTCCTGCGCTGTACAACTTTGGGCTGCAGGTTTACAGATAATTCTGATGTTGGGGAAGTAGTGTGTGTTGATCTTTCCAACACTTCTTAACAGTAAAATGGACGTGCTGAAAACACACGATTCACATGGCTTACATGAGCTAAAGACTTTCAAACACAAAGCAGCTGCATGGACATCACAATTTTCATAGCTTATGCTCTCATCCCCATACACATGGCAACTCTGACACAGTCCTAAGAGCCTGAGGGTCTCTTCAAACCTCAGGAACACAAGACGCCATCCCTATCCTTTAAGCTGGGTTAAAGAAACCCTGAGGGTCTGCAAACTTGTTGCGGACATGAGCAGATGACAGCTGGATGGTTCCTGTCTTTGCCCTCTCAAGGATGGCAGCATCAGGAATGCTGCAATGCAGTGGAGATCTTCTAGCTTAAAATTAGGATAGTGCAGAGCTGACATTATGCTGCCTTCCCCTGTCCCCAAGGATCCTCCTCCGTGACTGCCCTTCTCAAAGGTAAAAGACAGAACTGACCATTCTCAGCAAGACTTTTCCTATCCAGCTTGGTACTGATGATGTGAGTGATCAAAACTCATCACAAAGGACAAAAAGTATCTCAAAACATGTTTGCAGAGCATGTTCTCCTTTTGAGAAAAAGAGGAACAAGACACTTTTTAGAGTCCCAATTCCAGTTCATAGAACAACCAGTTATGTCCAGTTCAGGATACAAACATCAACACTAGCATGGGTTGAAAATTTTTTGAATGTCCTCTGTTAAAATTAGCTCCATTCCTGGTTAGTAAGTCACGCATGAAATGATCCTGGCTTCCCTTTAACGTGGTAATCGGAGACCAATAACATTTTGAAATTATGGGTGAATTGCCAGGTCTTCTCTCGAGCTCTTTGCTATCTGCATTTTGGGTGACAGGTTCCCTAAGAATAGGTTAATGTTACTACTCTTGGAATGGAAGAAGGAAATATTTTAAACTGGGGAATAATCAATCCAGTCCAAACCTTCAGATGGAGAATCATTCACATTAAGATTCATGAAACTCTTAGAATTCATTATTTTTTTTCCAACAAATACCCAGCAGGTCACAGGCAGTTGGACAACTAATTCCACCATGGTAATTTATGAGACTGCTTCATAAATTAGAGAACGACAGCTTTTTTTTTTCTTTTCTTTTTGAGGGGGAGGGTCAGGGGAAGGAGGGGAGGAGGGGAGGAAGCCAAAAAATGTCAGCCTCCAGGTCTTAGGAGTATTTTAATGCCATCATTTATCTAAGGACTGACTGTAATAGACAGTATATCAGATTGTGCTAACGCTTCCCATGCATAATGTTCAGAGGGTTTTTTCATATTTCTGAACGCTAGTACTTCGGATATGTTTATACCTTTCCAGGACACTTCATTCAGCCCCAGTTTCACTAAATGCAGAAGACAAGTGCTGTTGACCTGATGTTACCCACTCACTCTAACTGGAGAACTACGGCAATGTTACTGTCTGGCAGATTTATGCCTACCTGGCACTACTGCTTAGAAACAGCCTAATTAACAGTCTGTTAAACCAACAGAGTGAAACGTGGCAATTTCTATGTAACAAACACAAGGACAGCATGCCAATATAAGATCACTGGGTCTAACAGGGCCATGACTGCAATATGTGACTATAAACGCTCATGACAGAAGAGAATAGCTGACGAACTTTTGAACCAAGGCAATGAGCAGAACCAGAAGTGATGACTGCAGGATAATCAGCCCAGCAATTAGTCTAAATAGCATCAAATTCCTATTTTAATTCCATCCGGTAGTATTACTTGGAGAGCACTATTTTTCATGTTATTGCACCGTGGGGTTTCTGCATGCTATTATGTTGTGGATGCCTTCAGCTCTGGGAACGGCTGCATTTCAGTAATAACTCAAACAGCCCCAAGCATAGTTTAAGAAGCTCAAAGACTATTTGCCTGGAATTAAATGGCCTTGACAAACAGTAGATGTTGTTTCAACCTCCAGCTCATCCTTGGCCACGTTACCTCCCTGTCCACTTGTCTCTTTTCCACTCAGTGCCTCAGCAGGCGGGATCCAGCACTTAGATACCCTGACAGAAGAAGAAAGCAGATATCTTTCCCCCAAGAGAGGGAGTCTGTGACTGGTAAACACATACAGAAGTCTCCTTGCCTGCCATGGAGGCCCGTCTGGGAGAAAGGGGTGGAAGCCAGGAGTTTGCAATCCTTCACTGCAGGAATTTTGGCCGGTGGGTACAGTTGGCTGCCTCGAGACAGCGCACCTTGCACACAGCTGAGGATCTGCTGCATTATGTCTGTAGGCAAGTACATTAAAGGGGGAGAGAGAGAAAGTTTACTGCTTCAGCTTGACGTGCACTTGGAGAACACTGGATTCCAACTTATCTCCCACACTGAACTCCAGGGACGTTCAATTGCTGACCCAGATCTGGAACCAGATTTCAGGATTTGCTCCCAGCTCTGTGATCACATTGATTTGGCTACAAACACATCCATAATTACAAAATTAAAAAAAAAAAACACATAAATGCATCACTGAAGAAATAATAATTAAAAAAAAATGTCCTTTCCTGAAAGTGATATTTTTTTAAGGTATGCGCACTCACTGGTGTGGACAGATCTGTGCAGAGACTACTGCAGTGTTTCATCCTCTCCTGCCGGTTACAGAAGTTTCACCCTTTGATTCTTTTAAATTCAGTGCAGTTGGGATGTTCAGCTCTCAGGCTCTTCATGCAGCTTCTCCTTCCTGCCATCCAGACCTTTATATGAAGGAGCTTAAGCAGCAGAAACAAGATTATAATCAAGAATTGTCCTAGACTTCTGCTCCAAACAACTTGATCACAGCCTTGCTGTAAGAGGCTGCCAGAGGTCCACAGGCTGCCAGTCATTCATCCAAAAAAGCCTGGAACACTTTGAAAACCATGGAGTATCACAGTCTGGCTCACACAGTTGATATGTAATGTGGCATCCCCTTTAACAAAATGAACCATAGGGGCAAACGTAATTTAGAGATTGATGGGGTGAACAAAAATATACCACAGCTGTCTAGGAGTAACTTAAATCTTCGTCTGAAGAGTAAATCACTGCCAGAGATTTTCAGCCATTCATTTAGACATCAGAAATATCAACATCTTTAAACACTACTCAGAGATGATGTTTAGGAAAATTGGGAAGAGAGCCAAAGACACAAATAACTACACTGAAATAACTTAGAAGACTGACAAGAAACATAGCACTCATATTTTAAGCAATTAACTCGCATTTAACCCAGCTCTCTCAAAATGCTATATACTTCTGTATCATGTGGCATGTGCTATATTAGTGAGCCACGCCCCAATTAACTCAAAGGAGTGTGAGTTCCTCACTCAAAGAAAAAAAGTTTGGTGATGTATGACAGCCCTTAAAAGTCTGCTTCAGAGTGGAGAGTTACTGCAGAATAGTTTGTATGTTTTAAATTCAAGCTTTCATTTAAACTACCACAACTCCGAATGTGGACATGGCCTAAATCTGCTGATTATGTGTCACATTCATCCATTATTTGTATTTGGTCAAAGATAAAAAAACAAACCAGGGACAAAATGCCAGCCTTTCTGCCACCAGAACACAGCACACCCTGTATTGCTGACAGAGACTGGGAGCTTTCCATCAGCTCCAGCCGCATTATAGTACATTGATTTTATTATTTGTTTCTCTCCAATGAGCACAAACCAAGTTCGGCAGTCTGTCAATTAAAAAGCAATGATCTTAATTAGATGCTGAGAATCAAGCAAAAAATGGCCAAAAGGGTGAAGACTTACTGGAATATCCCACCAGAGCATAGGTTTGATTTCCCTTCATGGTAAATGAAAAAAAAAAAAATATATATATACCCCTTGCTGTAGCAAAGACAAAGTACACACACCTAAAGAAAGGAGAAAGGAAACAATGCAGCAGACAGCCAAGAGGATCCCCTTTATTACACTCTCTATTCATTTGCTGTACACCTGGAAATTCCACTGAAGAAACGTATTAGATCAGAGCAGTATAGATCTGACATTAACTGAAGGGACACCATAAAAAAGTGCTTCCCCCTACTGCATTGCAGCAGAATTGTCAATGATGCTGAGAACGCCTTTAAATCTCTGACAAAAAAAAAAAAAGGCAACTTGTGTGATTTACATCAGATGTGTGATTCACGTTATGGTTCTCTGTTATTTGTCAAACAGCACATTCCATGTCCAGTTGTTCCTTCACGGTTCTTCATGGTTATGGTCAGGAAATCATAAGAGTGCACAAGCGTTCAGCACTGGGCTGGAACCCTCCTTGGTTTCTGCTCTCTAAGTCCAATCCTTTCCACATCATACACTGCCTCCTTGTCTTTTTCTATGCTTCAGACATATTGAATCTATGAATTAACATTTCCCATCTTCTGGTCCATAAAGATGAGAGTCTTAGTAACTGCAATATCTATATTTAAGAGCGGCCAATATTTTTTGTTATAGTAATACAAGACTACATACAGTAGTCAGCAGAATTATTCACTATGCAATGTGCTATAAGGAACACTCAACAGGCATAGGCTTTTTTTTTACTTTTTTTTTTTTTTACTATTCCTGAAATACCCTGAAAAAAAATTACTCTGAATTTCCCCCCTACATTTTTAACATATTATTTCAAAGTCCAGTGGAGCAATCACAAACGTGGAGTGTTTCTCTGTATCTATCTCATGCAAAATGGATACAGAGAATTTGTCCTTGAAAGAGAAATCTCTTTGAAAGTGTTGAAGCAATTAATACGTACCCCAAATTACCGTAAATTTCAAGTTATCCCATTACCACACTTCAGTCTTGTGAAGAAACACTACTTCTGAAGTATGTTTCCTGTTTTAGATATCCATGACCTTCTAAAACAAAAATTATAATGTTGTAAATGCAAATGGAGATAAGTATATAGCATGTGTATGCATTCAGGCTGCTGCTTGCATTTACTACCTTGGCTGCATGTCATTAATATCAGATTTTGTTTGGCTGCACTAAACCAACCATGAGGCATTCACACTTGTTCCAACATCATTGTAGCATCTCCAGGCAAAAAAACATAGCAAAAGCGTATATACATGAAGCCATTTGACAGCCCATCCGTCAAGAGATCACAAGTAGTTCCGTGTTAACACTCCCAAAGAGGAACAAGTGACTTGCGTGTGCAGGCACGCACGTGTGTGCTTTCTCTCTTGATTTCCCTCCTGCCTCCATCTCAACAACAAGAAATTTTTTGCTCCCTAATGGCTACAGAATGACACATACAGAAAAACAGATATCTGGATTTCAGATCACACACTAACACGCATGAACAACAAAGGAAAAAAAAACCCTAATCCTTATATTAGAGAATATTAAGATCTAAGGGGGGGGAATCACATAAGCTTTCTACATGCATCTCCCTCTGTCTGAATCAAGGGAAGGCAAGGGTGCTTTCTTTCCAATGTTCCTCAGCAGCAGGGCTGGTCATCAAACTCATGTCTTGCACCAGGAATAGTCTGAAGTATTTGAAAGGGGGAAGAAATAACTGTCAGCTGGTGTTTCAAAGAAAAATAGTTCTCAGGAATTCCCACGAGATGCAGTATCTGGTAAGTTTGGGAGGATAATCATTAAGACCACTGAAGTACCAGAACAATATCCTACTTAAAGGAGGAGTTTTAAATATACCAGTGTTTCTGCATCTCTGTTACCAAAGGTTTAAAATATTTTGCTCAGTGTTGCTGCACAGCTGCCTTACCTGGGTCTACCCAGCTTTAACCGCTCACTCCTTACACACCAGCCTGTGCTCCGGGCTCTGGTGCAGCTGAGAGGATCCTCATTCTTTCTCCAGCTATTCAGCTTGGAAAAATCATACATTTACACAAGACGGGAGCCAGAAAATTACTGGATGGTGGTCAGTTAAATAAAACACTTGGCACCAATAAGACACGTGGGGTACCATAGGTCTTTACACTTCATGAATTCTCTGCTATATTATTACTAACACAATTACTCTGGGACAGTTGTTGAGCAGTGCAGCAGAGAAAGCATTGGATAGAAAGTTGTCAGCTGCACACACACGCAGTGCCTGTCTGCTGCTACAAGGTTTTTACCTTTAATTCCTGAATTGCCTTCAGTTAGTAACAGGCAGAGGATGCAAATCCCAGAATGTGTCTCCCTCCCCGCCTTTGCAGATGAATCAAAAAGTGGCATTTTTTTGAAGCATAGTCCTTTCGGCAAATTCCAGCAGGAGCCTTCTCTTCTATCAGCCAACATACCATTGCATGATGACTGACTTCCTCGCTCCTTCCATTTCCAGCTACCTCCCCCCCCCAACCAATGTGCTGATTTCTGTCCTTAACGCCGCATTTTGTCCATGAGGCATTTCATAAAATTTTGTGGCTGCAAGGAGAGTTGCAACTCTAACAGAATCAGCCAGCCCTAGAGCTGAAAATCTCTATTAACAAGTTATACGGCACATTGGCTACTGTTTTATGTACTCTTCACCCACCCACCCTCTGTAACCTGGCTCTTAACCACCTGATTTCCCAGGTCCACATTCAGAGGAGAGAAAGGCAAATTTGTCATACCCATCACAGCTGTGATCCGAACCTCTTGAAGGACCCATTTGTCATGTGCTTAAACGCTTCAGCAAAAAATTAATGCATTTGTCTAAGTTTGGGGGGGTAGGTGAGAAGGAGGTGGGTACCAGCACAAGGGGAGGGAGGATTTGACCTCTATTTATTCTCAAGCATCCTGAAAAACATAGCACAGGTAAAGTCTTCTTCCTTACAACCAGAGCCACGCTTTTGCAGAGCAGCCCCCTTGCCTACTGCTCGCAGCATGACGGACTGCCCGAGTCTCCATCAGCTGGCGGAGCACAGCCAACAGCTGGCAGCCAAGGCAGCCCCTTGCCACCAACTGTCCAACAAGGCAGGGAGCGGGAGCATTAACCAGCAGCCAGCTCTGGCAGGCCACCAGCCCTGCTCGGAGAAGCTCTCCAGCCAGCCTGCGTGACTCACAGCAGCCGTCGGGCCGGAAAGCTCAACCATGAGGCAAACCAAAAGAGCAAGTAATGCTGGAGGATGGCTGTAGGCAGCGCTGACCCCAGCAGCGGGCACAGCCACCTTGCGGGGCAGCCATACTATGGTGGAGGACATACGGTGCGAGCGTGCGGCACCAGCCAGCACTGGAGTGGATGGTGATGGGTCGGCCCTGCAGTGCTGCGCTCTTTGCCGACTTCAAGCGGGTGTTTCAAGTCATGAAAAGCAGCAGTGAGAGCAGGTCCCCATGCGAACGTTCTGAACCAAATCAGTAACTCCAGCTGAACATACTTAAAAGTAAAAGCTGTCCTAGAGCGCGGAGCAGACGCTTCCCACCAGTGGAGGAAAACCCTTTGCTTGCTCTGCGGCACCACCTAGCGCTAACAAAGTAACAACGCTATTGGGAAAACAAACCCACTCCGGGTTACGCCGAGTTTAGAATAAAGCAAAAAAACGGGCACGTAAATACATATCCAAAACATGCAAGGCAACTTATGATAACCCATTTTCCCTTTACACATGATGGGTCCTACTTCTGTCACTCCAGTATCAAAATGTTTCTGCCAAGCGATCTAAACTGGTTGCACACCAGTTAGCACTGTGCACCTCGGAGCGCGGCCACGCTCGTTACCGCTATTCCCAGGAGACTCAGCAGATGAGCCAACAACAGCTATATGTTCTTAAAACGTACGTGCAGCCTTGCAGCTGCCACGCACTCCCACTCCAGGCTGGAGGCTACACTGCTGCACCATGTATGCACAGGAAATCACGGCTGAAGGGCAACAACCCTGAAACAAAGACCCGGCAGCCTTTTGGAAGGCGGTTGGATACAGCATTCATACACATCATCTCCCAAAAGGTACTAAGGTATAGGAATAGACAAGCCCAGCTCCTGGGGATCCTCTACAGACCATTAGCTTAGAGATTAATATCCCCTGCCTGTGCTCCAACAGCCGCAAATCCCACGTGCTTCCCTCATGCTCTGGGAAGTTACAGCTACTTGCTCCAATTTTATAACCACTACTAGTTGTTGCGGTTGTGGGGAGCTTCTTTTTCCTATTACCTACATCCAAAAAAGTTCACTATTTATTATAAACCTCAATGATAAGAAAAAAAATTTGTTTCTTCCAAGAGCAGCTTAGTTCTTATCATTTTTACAGCTGCTTATCCACAGCACCTGAGGGATGATTCCTATCATGCTGAAGAACTTCAGTGCTGTTTTCTTCAGCCTTCAAGTATTCCAGCAAGTTTGACTTTAAAATAATAGAAAATTATTTTTCCACAATAATGAAGTCTCCAAAGAATTACAGAGTTCACATCTGTAAATTGTGTAAAGACCTACGGCTTTTGAAATGTCAAAATCTAGCTGTTTTTTCAAACTCCCATTAGATCCAACTGAATAATGACAAGCCTGCATTCTCATGGATGAAAACAGATTTGAAAATCTGACCCAAGCAATAAATATGATTAATTACCTCTAACGAACACAACAGTCTTGAAATTCACATTTATACTTCAAATGCCCCCACCCTCTTCACTATTTCTGTACGAATTCAGCACATACAGAAGCCTACTTGGTTTTTGTACTTTTAAACTGAATCAGTTTTCATTCAAATACAAATAACGGCCCCACTTTAAAAGAAAATCCTCACCCCCCAAAATCTGTAATAGAATTACAAATTAAACCTGAGGAGAAGAAACCCCTATGTTAATCTACAGAGCTGCTCAAACATACATCAGTGACACTTTAGCATGTAAGTGAAATGACATAGGTAAAGAATGAATCAATCCAAACCCAGACTAACCTTTCTCTTCACCCAGCCCTTAAGTCTTGGCAAAAAAACAACCACCACCACCACCCCCCAAAAAAAAAACCCAGCAAAAACCTAGGACCTAAATAGCTATTAAGTCACTTTTACATGTTCTTGCTGAACAGCAATCACCATTTCTAAAATTATCCTTGCTGGAAATGAACGTTGAAGTTCCTATGGCTAGGGCATCCTCCACGTTCAACTGACCCTCAGTCATTTTCGTGTGGGCACCTCTTTCAGCCTCCAGCAGAGCCCAAAGGCGCACACGATGCACCTGTCAGTCAGTACTGATACTCAAGGCACAGTGTGGTGCAACCTTTCTCACGCCTCTGCTGCTCCCATTTAATGTTCTCACTCCTTTCTGGATTTCAGCATATTCAGGTAAATCTTAGAGCATATTTGTGTACTCTTCCAGAAGACTTCAAGAGTTTGCTACACGCTTAACCAGCCCAACTGTGGAAACAAGTGCTGCATGGCAAATCTAAGAATTTGTATCTCCACCCTCCTCATTAGACTCTTTTTTTAAATCATAACTATGCCTTGCATAATTAGCCAAGATTAAGGAAGACCAGGGACTGGAAAAAATCAATTCTTTCTCTCCATTTTGTGTTGCTAAAGACAAAAAATTCAGGTCTGACTATCACTCAATATAACAATTTTGTTTTCTGAATACAAGCCTTTGGGAAGTGGAGTGTTAAGAGTGAACCACCAAGATGTTACAATCAAAGAGGCAACACACATACATACCTTTTATTCTGAGTGGACAGAATTGCCTAAGATGTGTCACCAGGACAAATAATGAAAGCCAGAAGATAGGTAGGAAAAGGTCAATCAGAAAAACAAAAATCATAGGATAAACAAAATGGGCTGGAAGCAAACGTCTAGTGAATAAGCCACAAAGATTGGACACCACTGACTTTCAACACTTGAACCTGAGCCAGTAAGTTCCCAAGACTTAGTCCTTGATCGCATAATATACCAGCAACACTTGGTGGCAAGATTTGCAGACAAACGGTCACACACAAAATCTGCCTGATGAAAAAAAAAAAAAAAAAAAATCATTTTCAAATGGTGGTACTCAACAGGACCTAATGAAGACGAGGGAAAGCTAACACAAGTGCATTCATTTCAAGTTTTATTTTTCATGTTGGTGAAACACATAGCCTCTTTTGAAGAAGCAGTATCTGTAGAGCTGTTACAAACACATTTTGTACCCTAATACACGACAGATTTGGAAAAAGAACAAATAAAGCACAGGTTTCACACTGCACTTGGCCATACTGAGTCTTAAGTTACAGACAATTTAGAAATCTTCTGATTTTATACATATATGGCATTGGCCATCACACAGCCTTCATGCACAATTTTATTTTATTTTTCTTACAGTCAACACTGGTTTTGCAAACTTTGTTTCTGTAAATGGTATTTTTTCTCACTTTAAATCACTAAAATGGTATTTACATAAGTGTGCAAATTGCTTTGAAAGATAGAAACATACACTAACACATAATATACAGACAGCTTCTTCTATAGTTAAACATTTACTAAAAGGCAGTTAACATTCCTATCACACGTTCACTGCCTAAAATAGGAGAATAAGTTATATAAAATAGACCATCTTATTTTCAGACACTTCCATTTCTGCAGATTTGGTCTTTGCAGCAACATTGCAATCAAAGATTAAGATTCTACTCCTAAGATTCAGAGAAGCCCCTTTCAATTTAATGGCAACTTAGCATGTTTAGTACAAGTTACTTTCATCCCAGATTTTCCACACTTGGCACAGGGAAAAGAGAGAAAAGCTGAGGGGGTAGGAAGACAGTCTTGCACATCTATTTTATTTCTTTGGCAATATGAAAAGTATGCTTTAAGAATCTAATTAATAAATTTTAATTTTTCTTTTAAGGGCCTGTTAGCGTTACAAGCACAGTTTAAATAAAGTCTGCAAGTTCTGTCCCAGAAGCACACAAGGCTCCCTATTTTTCCTCCTATGCACGTCATCTTCTCAGATATATACAACTATTCACACACACAAAAAAAGTAGACTCCTTGGGAACATTCAACAAAACTGATTTCAGAATTGGAAGCAGCAGGAAAAACTTGAAGAAAATTACTTAGTGTTCCCAGCGCTCCTCCATATGCGTGGGTTTTTTCCTACTTGTGACAAAGACTCCCCGTAAAAAGTGCAGAGTCACCTTCATGAACAAATCTGGAAGGCAGAACTTGAGTGAACTGGAGTGAGTTGCTCCAATGGTAAATAAAGAAGAGTTACAGGAAAGTCTTCAAAACCATCTTTCATGTTCACTTGTAATCAGAGAAAAGCATTTTAACTCCCCAAATTTCATTTAGACTATTTTATAGAAAAGCAAAAAAAATCTATATACATAATTAATAACAAAGGGAAATTACCTGTCAGACAGTACAGAACTACGGGTGTAGTCTCAAATAGCTTTAAAATCCAAGCTGATTATTACATAATACAGAGACAAAACCGCTTTTCCAACACCCATTAAATTGAATAAGGTGACTTTTACAGCAGCCCTGCCTGCAACTCATGCTGTAGTTTGTGCACCCATCACTATTGAGTACTTGTCACCCCAAGGAAAGTGACTTATAACCCTCTAAAAGTTTGCCTTCATCACAATTATGTCTGACATACTGATGTCAGACATCACATGTATGTCAGACATATGCTCGATATTTTTTAAGACAACCAATTCCTTAACATGGCAGAAACTGTATCAACGCTTCGCACTGTGCTTTTTGGTCTATTGCTTATTGAACTTTGGGCATCATGTATCACACACAAACCCCTGCTGGATTCCAAGTGATCTCACCCTAGTGCAGATCTTGATTAGGTTCTTCTGAAGAAACTTTTAAGCATAAAATGGTCAGACACATTTAAAACACTACAGAAGTTTGCAAAACACACGACAACTTGAAACCAAATAAAAATAGAGAAGATGCATTAAAATTTGGTTACTTTGGATACTAACGGCATTTTTCAAACTAGCTCAGTAAGACAGCTGTTCTATGCTTTGAAAATATAAAAGAATGAAGTGTCTTCATAGACTAGTGTAATGATTAGTAAATAAACACCTAGAACACTCACGAACTCAAACATGTAATTGAAACGTTGCACCTACATTTTTGTTAAACGTTGTCTTCAGAGCTTTATATTCAACGCACATTATCTGCTACCTTCAGTTTCTTTTTCAGTTATGGCATGCTTCAGAAACACTGCTAAGAAAGGTCGTCCACTCCTTCCATTCCCAAGGTGCACATTACAAACACTATGAAAACATTTCTTTCCAAAGACTTCAGGTCAACAAAGTTCTCAAGATGAAAGATGCGTGTGTACTTTTAAGCTTGCAACATAGCTTCAAAGTAGTTGACTTAGTATTTTCCACACCCAGATGGATACTGCTTGCAAAGAATAAGGTATTAAAATAATATTCTGAAGTGGAGTAAAAACACGTTGAAAATAAACTGAATGCTCCCCCTAGTGCTTATACTAGTGAAAAATCTTGGCTGGCAAGCACGGTCTGACTTAAATGGCGTTAAACAGGAGAGAAATAGGAGATGAATGATCATATATTTAACTCAGAAAACAATCACAAACACATTATTGTGACCAAAAAGTGTCAGCTGTTGAAATCCAGCACTTGAAATTTTTTACCACTCTCCCAACTCCAGTGCTTCTGGGGTTTTGGTTTCTTTTAAACTGTGCTTTTAGTAAAAATTTCTCTCATTTTTTTTCCCCGTCAACTGAAGGCAGGGCCCTGAGGAAGCTCCTACCAGGTGAGAAATGAAGTCCAAAAATGTTTCAAGATGATAGGTACAATTATGCTTTTTCTCCTGTATTGTACCCAGAAGCTGCCAAGTTAATATTAGCATTCCCGTATCACAATTGCAATGAAGCTCTGGTAAATCTGGTACCTTTGGATATGCTCAACATCACAAGTAAGTCAGATATTTAAGATAACCTATGTCTGTAGCTAGCATAGTCCACCAGAATATTCATCCTCTTCCTCTTCAGCATGAGAGCCCACTGTGGCTGGTCCTCTTGCTTTATCTTGTGCAGCGTTTGGTGATTTCTTCTTGATTCCACCTCCTGGGACCACCAAGGTAAGACCAAGCTTGGCATACTGACAACAACAAGGCGAGTTTAATTTCTGTACTACCACAGAAGTGAAGTCTTGTTGAATTACACTGCATGGAATTGACTGATGCTCACAACAAGCAAGCAGATAACGTTCAGTCTAGAAAACAGGTTGATGCTGCTTTCAGAGTATATTTTTCTAGCTTAGAACAAGCCTAACATTGGTTCATTTTTTTTCCCCTATCTCAAACACTCTTGAGAATGGGATACGAGATCTGTATTGATACTGCTTATTATAGAATAATTTGGCTACACCCTACAGCTTCTGTGGTTCAAGCTTCACGTAAAAAAAAAAAAATTTTTCAGTATGCAACTCTGCACACATTATCTAGTAAAAGTTCATGTAAAAATTCTTAGAAGTGTTTTTCAGTAAGACCAGTACCTTAATTTCTACTATTCAACACAGTAACAAAGTAAAATTAGTCAATACTGTTACAAAGTTTGGCATGGATGTATGTCTCCTTCACTTCACACCTTTCCTATAATTATACTTCCTACAATTTAAAATTACAATTAAAAATAAAAAAGGGGAAGGGGGAACACTACTACCTTAAAATAAAATTTAAAAAAAATCTTCCACTAATGAGTACCTTGGTAAGGAATAAGTGATGAAAAAAAAACATTTAACAATGCCATCCTGTAGGCATCATATTCTGTAATGTTTATGCACCCATATCAGATATATGGTATTTCTGGGATAAAGCATAAGCAGCAAACTGTTCTGGCCCCTATGGAACCAAGAAGAAGGGAACTGAAATTTGGTCAACTCGTCAAACAAACTCAGCAAATCCATAACAAACTGCTCTTTCACCTAAGCCTTCCCACCTTCTGAAAGGAACAATGTGGGAATTTACATTGCCAGGCAGCAAAGTAAAAGAATACGTAAAGTTCACAGGCACAGGGTAGGATGACAGAGCAAGTCAAAATAAATACATGAACCCTGCTCTTCTTATTTTCCTCTACTAGAAAAAAAGTCTCTCACAACCTGAACAAGCAAAAGTATTATAAAAAAAATAATCCACAGGAACTGCCTACTTACATCATTGTCCATGTACTTGAAGAGTGGCAAATTACAGACTTCAGAAACTTGATCCTGATCTTGCTGGTCATACCCTTCTAAAAGTTGCTCTAGTGCTGCACAGTCTTCACTTCCATTAAATCCTGGTATACTGAAGGAAATTAAGAGTTCATTTAGAGCATTTCAGCAGTCTACTTAACACTCAGCTTTTTCATCTTTAAATGCTGCTCACTAATAGCAGAAGAGCAAGCACCTTTTAAGAATCTGATGGACTGCTTATTCCACAAAACTGCCTATTAACCACTTCAATTTCTCCAGGTACATGGATCATATCTATAAAATTAAGCTTTCAGCAACATTAGTTTGCATGCTGAGAATAAGGCCACAATCATAGCCAAGACAAAAAGACAGTATTAGAATTTTTCAATTTTTCCTGACTAGTCAATAAACTCTTCCTCCACTTTACATACATAAAAAATTCTGTCATGAGTTTCTACATATAAGTACAAATTGAAAACTTGAAAAATATGAGCAAGATGTTGAAAGACTGATCCTGAAAGATTCTTTCTAAAAATAAAGTACAATTTAACTTACACATACGTTCGAGTCATTTCACTAGAAAAGCAGTCTAAGTAAAACTATGTTGTTTCAGTATTTTGTTACTGAAGTCCTAATGAATGCTGAAACAGAGTTGCTGGGAAAGCCTCCGGAACCAGGGTTAAACACTAATCCAGATTTTGACACCAGAATTTCCTCCTGGATGTGTAAAGAATGCCTTCTTGATTTCAATGTATTCAACTGAACTACTTTCTGCTTCCTAAATTATCTTTCCGGTCAATCAACTATTAAAAAAAAAAGTCACAAAATGTAGAAATATGCCTTTTCTTCATCCAGTGTATGACAAGGGCAAGATCTCCTAAACCAACATAACCAGAGAGGGAGTAATTGACATGCTGCAAATGTTTCTTTAACAAAAACATTTAGATTAATCTTTCCCTCAATCTAATCACCACACTAGTTAGTTTAATTGGTTATACTAGGATGCTGCTATTGCACATTTTGAGACTGCATTCCATATTTCCATCCTCAAAGTGTAAAAAATATGGTAATGACAAGTTAGAATTTCAACTTTTTAAGGGCCTTTGAAAAAATTAAAATCAGTTAGCAACATCCAGAAACACTTTTAATCCTAAACATTTGTTTACAATAGTTAATCCATCTTTGTTCCATTTGAAAAAAAAGACACAACCCAAAGGATAACAGTAAGACAAGAATCCCAGCCATAACAGATTCTGTTCAGCTTTTAACAAGAAAAAAATATGTGAAGAACTTCTAATCTCCATCTTATTTCACCTGTTGCATGTAACTACTTCTTTATAACTAATTTTATTTTAGGTTCATTAAGAAGAATCACTGTGGTAATTACAGCTAAGTCTGTTAAGAGTGAAAAAAATTCCTGTTAGCCATATAGCAGAGAATGCTATTATTGCATTGTAAGTCAACAGAACTACAGGCTTAAAACTTCTTGACAGACAGTGTTTCCAGACTCTTTCTTAAGAATAGATCTATATTAATGAAACATTCAGTTGAAAATTATAGAACATCAAGTAGACTTACCTATAGCTTTCCCTCACACATCTCTCTGCAGCAACATAATCATTTCTGTGAAGATGAACTAAGACTTGAGCGATAGTTTTCTAAACAAAAACAAACCAAAAAAAACCAACCTGATGATTCTTTAAAAATTAACAGTAAAATATGAAAAAAATATCGGACTGCTAATATTTAGTGTGAAAATGTCATTACAATCTTGGCCGTGTTAGGTTGATGGTTGGACTCAGTGATCTGAAAGGTCCCTTCCAACCTAGAAGATTCTGTGTTTCTACGATCTGCAGTGATTCTAAGATACTATCACAAGAGAGTCAGAACTTCATAGTGAAAAAGTAGTAAACCATATCCTCAGGTGGCATGAAACAGATTATCTCCTATACCACTGCAATGAACTATTGGACCAAGTAACAGTTTTTGTGGTTTGTTGTTTTTGATAACATCTTTATTTTTGGTGTTTGTTGATTTTGACAGCTCCTGTAGATAACGGTATCTTACCTTCAACATTATAGTAGTGAAAAAAGCAGTTAGAGGTTGTGGAAACACGCACTACTGCAAATTCTCATCATTTAGCAAGAAATGTATCCCTGAATCAAGAGGCACATATTGTCAGTCAGATATCAACTGTTACTAGCTACTGAGAAAAACTTGAAAGGCACTATCAGAAATTGCCTCTTAGAATTTACCTTATAGCATGTTGGGTAATTTTCAATTTCCTTATAAATACTTTTTTCCTTTTGAAGAGACAATGCAGCTTCATCTAATCTAAAAAAAAAAAAAAAAAAAACAAACCAAAAAACCAGGACTATTAGTGCCAGGAATACAGCATAATGAGCCTGAGGCTAATTACAAAGCATTTAACTAACACATCAGCAAGTCTACTGGAATAAAAAGCAACTCAACTAAAAATCAGCAGTAGATCTTATGTACAGAGGAGGTAAAGAAATATATAGTCAGCAATTCCTTTTAGATACATGCAGGCTAAGAACTTCTCTGGTATTCATTCAGAGAAACTTTATTTTTCATAACACTGTACAAGATGAATGCCTTGTTACGTACCCTAACAGATTTCTTTATGTCATGAGGGTACTATAACCTATCAGCAAGTCTGATATCCACGGACTATCAGTATCAAGTCATAGTAACTGCTTTTGAGTTTGAATACTCTTTTAATCATCATATTAAATTTCTAGAAATTAGCAAAAACATGCAAGCTATAATGCAGCACAGCAACCAAGTATTTCAGATGCTCCGAAGCTACGTTGACTTGCTTTCACAAAAAGACTTTCAAGTTAATTTGCAAATTTCATTTTCTGACTACAATTCTGCACTGCAGTAAAGTATCTTAAAAGTAGAGTTAGAAACCCAGACAATTTCTTAGAGGAACTACATGTTTCAGTGAAACAAGTCTAAGCTGAACTGCAGGTCAAGCTTGGTGCTAGCAATCAACCATTAAATTAAATTCCCATTGAGGCTCCAAGATACGCTCTTCTTTAAGAAGTCCAGAATCAGACAGCTGCAATCAGATTTCTTTCCTCAGGTTAGTCACCCAATTCCCCTACTTTATATTCCACAGCTATAAAAGACTTTCAAGTACTTTCTACATATTAGTGCTGGTAGGGGAAAAAAAAAAGTTCCTGAAGTAGTTTAAGAAATAATCAAAACTGGTGTACGTGCTTTCTGGCTATTCAACAAACACAAAGGAAGCAAAGCCTTACAGCCCAAATTCTCCCATCCCAGAACACAAAACAAGTGGTTCCTGGATGAACATGGTATATCCCACAGAAACTGAATTTTAGTTTGAAGTGCATCTCTCAGAAGAATTAAGTAACAGTATATAACCCAACAACAACAAGAAAAACACCCATTGAAAATCACTAGTAAAGATTCAATTACATTTGGAAAAAAAAAAAAAGGCATAAAGCTATACCTGCGTCCTCTGACTAGAAGTCTTGATGCCTTCCCTAGCATTTCCAACGCTTGCCGTAAGCGTTCTTCATTCTAGAAAAGAACAAAACGAATTAATGAATTCATATTTCATTTGCATAGAATTAAGACCACTAGACCTTAAATTAAGTGTGTCATTTGTAACTCAGAACAACTGCTAATTTTTATATCAGCAGTTCACACACTCAAGGGAAACATGAAGAGTGTTGGTGCACCCAAGTCCAACAGCCAGCTCCTGTATGGATCTACACCGCAAAGTAACATTAATGCAAACTTGCCAATCTGAAAACACGTGAAAACTGACCATAGAGAAGTAGGCCAAAGGCAGTAGCAAAGAGGCAAACCATCTGCCCATGGGATGTGTAGAGCATCAAGAATACTCTTTTCTTCTGCACCTTCAAGGATTTCAAACTATTTTAGACTCCAGGACTCTACAACAATATGTTCCCTACCCTCCGGGCTGCCCAACGAGAGGCAGAAAGCTTGACAACATACAAAATTCAGATTCAGTCAAGTCCCAAACTGAGAAAATGGCAAAGCAAACTAACTCCTAACTTTTATAATCTCCTTCTCTACAGCATAAGAAGCCTTCAGCTTCATTACTCAGCCACTGATGCGAAAGGAAGGAAGAATAATTTAGAGCCTAATCTCAGGCTTTTTCTTAATTTTGTAATTGACCCTAACAACCAATTCACTCATCCTCATACACTTTCTGGGACTGGAAAGTTCGCTGGTGAGGGCCGGGGAGGAAACAACCCAAAAAAACCCCACTTACTTCAAACACTGACGCTGCTTGCTGATAGAGCTGCACAGCCTTCTCTGGGCTCACGTTTTCTATTAACCTGCAATAAGCATAAATAATTTATCTTCAGATGAAATGAAAATAGTTTTTAACCTAAAAGTATCAAAAAGACAAGAAAGAAAACCAAAGACATACCCATGCCCTGCATGCATTCTAGCCACCAATACAACAGACTTACTTTCCAGCCCGTTCCAGTGCAATAGCTGCTGTATCTGGGGTCCCATTCTCCAGGTACATCATACTGGCTTTCTCGATCAGCTGAACTGCTTCGGGGAGTCTCTGCATCTCCTGCAAAGCAACAATCAGAGGGATGTTGCTGTCAGGAATTATGCTTATGTACAATGAAACAAATGAACCAAACTGTAATACCTTATTTATTAAGATTCCAATTTTCATTTACAAACTTGTAGAGCTAGTGAAAGTTGACCACCAACTCCCTAAAACTCCCTTGTAAGTACCAAACTTCCACGTAAGGCATGAATTTGTGGTAGTTTAGAGCAGAAGTAGCACCACTTTTCTGTTACCCTCTGACATGAGGCCCTCACCTTTCCTTCTACAAAATGAAAACTACATTTTTTCCCCCTAATTACCAATGTTGCTTCCCTAATCTACTGATGGAATTGGTGGGGACTATGAGTCAACAGAAAAATATCAGTTTAATATGCACTTTGCTTACATATATTTGTAAAATGGTCCAATGCACAATATTCTTCACTATAAAACAGAACTGTTTATAAAAACTAGTAAATGAAAATACCTTTAGCATCATGCCAGCTTGTTCATAAGCTCTGCAGAGAAAAAATTTACAATTTAATTAGATATGGTGGACTTCAGCAAGCTGTAGTTACGCAGCAAAAGTTAGCATGAATCAGCTATCACCTCACTTTAAATATTTAATGTTTTGAAGAGGTTTCAAGTGTTTTACTTAATGAGACAGTGCATGTGTAACATCATCTTCCACAAATGAAGTGCTTCAACCACACTCCCCACTAAAAATCTATTCTCATGATCTGACCCACAGGCAATACTTGGATTATTTGTCATTATCCGCTTGCTTTGAATTACTCTTTAATTAAAAATTTCTTTATAAGAATGCGTAGAATTTCAAAGTTACAAAAAGTTCATCTAAGAAAAAAATATTTTTTATCAAAAAGGTGCTGAAGAATGTCAAAATCATAATTTCTTCAGATGGCCATTGCAGGTCTTCAGACTGTCCTAGCCCGCACTACCATTACACTGATTTTGAAATAGCTAAATCACTTGAACCATACCACTTACTACAGCGAGATCAAAGTGATAGTTCATGCTTGTAGCATATGTTAGAAAAATTGTTAAGATTACTCGGTGCTTCTGTACTTACTTGGCGGCATGGAAGAGACTGGAAGTAACATTGTCAAAGTCAAGGACAAAAGCCACAAAAATATAATGCAGAAAAATTATTAGTGTGCAAAATCTTATACAAGTACTACTTTCAAAGCAAGAAATTCCCTAAAGTCAAGTCAAACCTACTACATTTGTAGTTAAGGTGTCAAAAATAAATGCTTCTAAAGACAGAACAAATGCAACATACCAAAGTATAACTGCATGTAAAGTTATACAAAAGCACATCTATTTAAAATATGTTCCAGGTTACTGAATACTACTACAAGCACTGTAATAATGTCAAAATTGCATTTAGTTTATACTATCCATTTGTAGGTATTTAACAAAACAAATACAGTAATTTCTGAAGAAGTACCTAGACATCTCAGGCACTGGTCAACATCTTATCACTCCAGATGTTACTGGAAAAACACAGATTTTCTAACCAAAAGAGTGCTTTAGTTTTCCCACCCAGAGCACACACAAATAGTCTTTTAAAAGACGTTTTTTTTTAGACTGACAAATACATCAAATACATCTTCTACCAATCCGCATTACCCCATTCTAACTAGCAACTAGTCAGCTGCTTGGAAGAAAGAGTAACAATCAATGAAAAGATACGCTTTATTGTTTTCATGTGCCTCAGCTTCCCGTAAACAGGCTTCCCTTGCCTGGTCAAACTGCTTGGCATTCTTAAAAGCAACAGCTGCAAGAAATCAAATAAAGTTCTTATTTACAGCTTGCCACTTTCCTTTTTTTCACCATTTCTGCTCAAGATTTTAGCCACCTAAACATGCAAACAAACTTTTAAAATTAATGGTTACAGTTTACCAAGCTTTAAAAAAAAAAAAAAATATCCCATGACAGTCCTCCTTGCTTCCTTAGTCACTTAGTTACCATTAAAAACATTTATTGTCAACAAGGCTTCCATACCATCACTGTACCACATACTGTACATAATATGTTTAGCTGGATTTTGGAACTCACTCATTCTGTATTTTCATCA
>NW_009649293.1:6553634-6556141 GCF_000708025.1 Charadrius vociferus
GCTATGTATATAGTTTTAATCATTAGAGGTTACACAAAATCAGTATGGCAGGAATAGAACTGTACCATCAACAAACCATACCTATAACAACTTCCTCAACATAACCACTTCAGGGCATAAATACGCATTTCTATCTCCATTAGACTGATAAAATATTAAAGTAGGATTCAAAATAAATTCCAATTTATAAATGCTCCAGTTGCTCTTCCAAGTTCTTATTTTTTTATTCAGGCTTAAATGAATGAATAGGAATGCCTAGAGTAAGAAGCCAAAAAAAACCACAATAAAATTTTAATATTATCAAAAAGAAAAAAAAAATTTAAGAGCAAAAAGGAATCAACTCGTAAGAATTTTATATTCAGCATGATGCTTGCAGTGGAAAAAAAAAAAGGAGGAAAGAGATTTTACTATGCCTAAAAGAAAACCTGGCAGAATCTTTCTACCTTAACAAGACAGTCTCTGTCATGACGTACATCATAAGACGATGAAAAGGCAAAGTTTTAAAACAGCTCGAATACTTGTTGTTTTGTTGGTAAAGTCACAGAATTTGGGGGGTGGAGAAGTGAATGAAGGAAAGCTTTATTTTTATCACACATAGTAATGTACAAAGTAGAAGTTGTAAGCTTAAAAAAAAAAAATTTGTTTTTACAACTGTTCTATTCTCCAAGTACAATCTGAAACTCATTTTACAGTGCTACTAAGAGTATTTTTTTGTTGTTTCATCTTACTTTGTCTTCACAATGTTTTACTTACACAGCAATGTGCTGAAAATATGTAAAACGTTACCAGAGATTATCCGTAAATACTTTGAAACCATAAAGTATATGGCCATATTTGCATCCATACATACCTGCCTTCCCATATTCGGTAGCTGCACTGTCATAATCTGGTTTCCACTTTAAGAATCCAGTTTTTAGACTAAAATGCAAGAAGAAAGGCCTATTAATAATGAGTCAAGATTTTATTTTACCTTTGAAGCACTTCAGATATATTTAAAACTTTAGACTACCTCTGAAAAGGAACAATTACCTATGTGCTAATATTATAGTGGCATCACTATTGCAAAAATAAATGCTGGCATTGTTAGGAATTGCATAAAGCACTGCAGTGATCTCCCATAGTTACATGCCTCACTTTAACATGCTTCTACTGTCCCCAGAGAGTCTTCACAAGTCCAGCTCTTCAACAGTAAAGTCAACAGAAGAAAAATACTTCCACCTACACCAACAAGATATCTCAAGATTTCTAATACTGCCACACCTGACAATACTTTTTGTTACACATCTCGAAGTTTCCAGTGCTTCTCTACAGTAATTTTTTGCTGCTGTGAATTAGCAAAGACTCTCCATTGCATACACAAATGAAAGAATTTACTTACCAACACAAAGACAAAACCTTATATGTCATTTACATGTCTACAATGAATCATGACACTAAGTGGCACCACCCGCACACAGAGACATATATATAGGGAAAAATATACATTGTAAAATGAGGTGAGTCATCAGGAAATGTTGATTTCAATATTATGACTTCCACACTTCTAAAACAAATATAAAAATTACCGTAACTTGAGTGCACTTCCATATTTGTCACAGGCAGACATTTCAGATGCAACACATGCTTAATTTGGAAAAACAGTTGTACATAGACTCTGTGTTGGTTTTGTTGTCTTACTTGGATGAAAGCTGCACTATGTAACTCTAAAGCAAGCCTTTATATTGTGTTATTTTTATCACAGGCAAAGTCTCAAATGCATTGAGCTGAAATATACAATGCTTTAATCTGCACACAGTTTGAGATTCAGGAGCCTTTTATTTCACATGCTTTCAATCCTAAACTTAACATCAATTCCACAGAAAGGCACTTTTGGTTAAGTAATTTGAATAAGATAGTCTGGTACAGTTTGTTGGTTTTTTTATTTATTTATTCTGAGGAGGTGGCCCCTCTATCATAGTTTATTCTTTTGATCCATGATTTCTGGATGGCCTGCCACTATTCTTACTAAAATTATAGCACCTTTGGATTAGTCAGCTTCATTACCTCTATGCTGTAGTCTGTGAAATTGAGACTGATAAGCAAAATGGCTATATTCAGTGTTAAAAGACTACCACATGTAGATGTTAAGCCCTCCAAGCTAAATGTCAGCACAGGTCTTTGAGGCTATCTAGAAACAATCACACATTCCTCTTAGGCAGGAAACAAACAAACACACACACCATCTCAGCGAGGTTATGCTCTTTCCTTCACCACAATCCCCATAACTCTTTTCTCCCACTTGTCTGTCTCCCACTGCCTTCAGCAGAAGAGCAGACGTGACTCCTCTCGCCTTTCCAGTCGGGACCAGAGCAATAAAGGCTACACGGGCCTTCAGGAAACTGCTCAGGCTCTGGGCCTCCGAGCGGCACCGCTTCACCGACACGACTTTTGGCTTTTAGGGCCGCTTTACACTCCCAGTGCCGGGAAGAAGGGTGCTCTTTAGCACCCGCCCCGCGTAGGGAGGGACC
>NW_009649293.1:6557332-6576707 GCF_000708025.1 Charadrius vociferus
CCCCCGGTCTTTCCCCAGCTTTATGTACTGAGCAGGATGTCACATGCTATGGAGTATCCCTTTGGTCAGTTGGGGCCAGTTGTCCTGGCTGTGTCTCCTCCCAACTTCTTGTGCAGTCCCAGCCGACCCGCTGGCAGGACAGTATGAGGATCAGAAAAGGCTTTGACTGCTTAGCAACAACCAAAACCGCCAGTGTGCTAACCATGCCATTTCTCATCCTAAATCCAAAACAGCACTATACCAGCTGCTAGTAAGAAAGTCAACTCTATGCCAGCTGAAACCATGACAAAATGCACAACTCATGGGCCAAAGGCTGAAAAGCACTGCTTGCCCTGCTCTGAAAGAAGCCTCCAGCGGCCTATTTGCTGAGGAATACCGCTCTGACTTGTTTGGTATATATAAAAACAAGACATTCTCTCCAGTCAGGCTGGCACAGTAGTTTAAAGCAGAAGGTGTGAGTGATGGTTGAGCACACCACAGTTGCTATCACAGGCCACACAATCATGCAAGATACCCACATTGCACACTTAGTAACTGAATTGAAAATGCTGAAGTCCATGTTGCTGACCATACATCTAGTTTCCTTGACTCCTTATTTTTGTTAATTTGAAACATCCTTGAATAACAGAAGATCAGTGATTGAACCCAGGAAGGTGTTTATTCTCCAGACTTAGACATCATTATTGTTCAGTAATCTGAATAAGAGTATTTATCAACACAGAAGAGAAAAAGCAAAGTGAGAAGCTGGTTAAACTTGCAAAACTCTGTTATCAGAGCATAGGAATCATTGAAAGTCCACATTGTTTACCAGAACCAGAGCTTTGCGATTGCTTCTACCTGAAATGGTGAAAAGAAGCAATATTTACATGATTTGTTTTACCCTAGGTAGGCATCAGCCTCACAGGTCTGAATTGTTCTCCGTCACTTTTCCCACATTCCCCTGATGAGATGGAAACTTTGGTTCTTGCACTGCACTTGAGGGGCTATCATCTATTGCAGATGCTGGAAAATCCCTGCTAAATTTACATATATTATTCTGTGTCCTAGAACAAAGTAGGAAAAAAAATTGTAGAGAGGTTTTCTTTTTCTGCTTTCAAAAGCAGATGAGTGGTCATGGGAGTACTGGGAGAAAATAGCTAATCTTGTATAATACATACACAAAAAGGTTTCTGGCAAGTGCTCGCTGGTAGCAGTTAAAAAGTAGAGGAAGCTATGATCAGAGAGATTCCTGTGTCATCACGTCTGTCTTTTCTTTCCCTTAGTATGGCAGCCGGGATAGATGCGGCCATATGAGCCTGCTGCAGTACCTTTCAAATAAACTTGTGTTAGCTTGGAAAATGAAATCATAGAACTGAGGCATTAAAGGACAGAATAACCTCAGAGTGTTCTTCTGAAGCACCCAGTTAATGACTTACGGTTTGTGTGTTTGTTCATGTTAGTGCTCCCGGCCTGCAGTGTTCCCCGGGGTTATAAATATCTGTTCACTTTCCAGTGAAACTACACATGTGCACTGTCTGGTTACACTTTATACTGGAATGACCAGACGAAAGATTTCCAACACTAGTATTAAATGAAATAGGATATTCCTGGGTAGCTTTTATTCTGTAGACATGGAACCTCCGGAGATTTTACATCTGGGAAATATCATATCACAGCATCTGGTGCTTGGCTGTGAATTAGAATTTAGTGTTGAAAAATGACCAGGTACAACGTGAAAAAAAATTTACAGTGATAGCAGTTGGAGTGACAAACTTTTTAAAGTATAATCTTACAGGTTTTGTTTACTAGGCAGATGTGAACTCTGCAAATAGCTGTACCAGTAGAAGCCATTGATCATTAGCCAGTCCTCAGCTGCCCATCACTACACCTTGTGGAGGGTTTCTGCCTCCTAGCTAAGCATTTCTTCAAGTACACCATTGTATCTAAAGGCATCAGGTTGTCAAAAATGAGCTGCATAAGCCGATACAGTTAATTTCATCTGAAATGGGTTAAAAAGCGCCTGTGTGAGACTTCATGGGGCTAACCTCTGACAAGAGGCTGGAATCACGCAGCTGGGGACAGCACCTCCACCATTGTGGATGGGTCCACCCTCAGCTCTGGCATAAGGACAGTTTGGGCTTCCTTCAGAGAGCTGTTGTTAGTTGGAAGAGACTATCAGTATGATCATAGCTAAATTTGTTTCCCAATTAACTCTAACTTTTCTTTGCTGTGAATATGTCATGTTCTTGTTCAGAAAGTCAGAACTGAC
The DNA here is from genome assembly GCF_000708025.1 of Charadrius vociferus. Taxonomy (NCBI): domain Eukaryota; kingdom Metazoa; phylum Chordata; class Aves; order Charadriiformes; family Charadriidae; genus Charadrius; species Charadrius vociferus. The sequence continues at coordinate 6,559,581 of NW_009649293.1, forward strand.
TGTAGTCAGTTACATTTTAAATCAGCTGCTGAGTCCTATCTGTTACTCCACTGGATCTGGAAGGTGAATTTAAGTTTTCCTAGATCTGGCTTTCCCAGCTCTGTCTGATACCCCTCTTTGGCAGCAGGACGTGGAAAGTTCTAGCTTGTAATTTATTAGTGTCTGAGTTGGAGTCGTAGTTACAATAACAATAGCTACTACACCACCACGCTGAGGAAATTATCTGTGAGGAAGGGAGAGGGATCTGCATATTGCTCCTCCCAGGCAGACTACTACTGACACTAGTGGTCTAATGAACAATTGGCTCAGACACATTTTGGGCCCGTTACATACACAAAAATGTGTTCTGCGATCACTCCATCCCAGTGCCAGCACCTCAGTGCTCCAGTGCCTTTTCTTTTCCTGTCTTCAGCATTAAATCCATATAATTTATTTGGCTGTGAGACTTTACTAGTTCCTGTCTTGATGGATATGGCAGAAAGCAAATAACTCTGAGAGCAGCAAAATTAATAAAGACTAGCTTTCTGTTGATTTGTGTCTCCCTGCTGATTGTCTTTAATTAAATAGCAGAAGACTACAGTGTGAGCGTGCCTCTTATTAGACGTCAGACAATAAAGAGAGAGACATTATAAATATTCCAACTGAGGGAAGGAGGTAATGTCTAATTGACTTTCCAGATTCTTTGGACATGAGAGAGGAGGAGGGTATTCTGGCATCTAGTAAGGTGTTCCAATATGAAACACATAATGCCTTCCCCACTATTTATTAAACACATACAATTTACATGTTCCTTTTGCTGGTGAAGTAAGGTGGCCCATCCACCTAGATAAAGCCAGCTGATTTTGTTAATGTGTAAGATGATGCATCATGATTACCAAGCCCCTTTTAGTCCCTACCTACTATCCCTTCTGCCTCCCTTGCTTCCAGCAAGAATCCATTTCACTAGATCATGACAACCCACAAATGTCCTTTTTTAACAGTCAATTTAATTTTATACAGTAGTTTGCGTATGACTCACAAAGATAGGTACAATATCTACAGATGCGAATAAAGCTCTTCTGGAGAAGATTTGAGCTACCGGTTGGGTTTTCAAGAGCCCAAGGTTGGATAAAAGCTTGTAATTGCCAGCATGCCACTTCCCACATGCTCCAATGGGGAATCTGACAAACTCAATATTGTTGGCATGTCTCACGTTCTGGACTTGCTCCTTGATACTTCCTCACCTTCTCAGCCGCTGCATCAGCAAGTGATGATAATTTGCTTTCATATCTGATGGTTATATCCACCACCAGTGCCTGACCACCCCTAACAAATATTAGGTCAGGCTTGTAGAGCTTGTTTTGGTGGTCTCGTAGGAGTGGTTCGTAAAACACTAGCCAACCCTTCTTTTGAACTTTTTCAGCCAGTAGATCACACGGTTATATCTTTTGCTCCTAGCTTCCTGAACTGGTGGGCAATAATATGTGTGCAAGTCTCTCAGCTTGACAGTGCTGGCAGATCTTGAGTTTCCTGTCTACCCCAATTCCCTCATGGGGTAGACATTAGCTCTAAATTCTAAGGCAGTAATGAGCTTCTTGTGGGGAATGCCTGTATGACTAACATACAATCCAATTGTTACTAATTTTTTCTTTTTCAAAGTTGGCAATTCTGCGGCCCACCTGACACGGCAACCTGGTCCAAATCAAAAATTCTTTCTTCCTCCGGTTACTAGGCCTTGGAAAGATGACATTTGGAGCAGAAATTTCCCATTCTGAGACTGGGGCCTCACCACAAACCACTTCTGGAATCACCATGACTGGTTTTGGGTCCCAAATTGATATTTTCCCTTCCCTTCCTCCTGCAGCAATCCACAACAGTCTGAATTCATTCTTGATACTTTCTTGCTGATCTACTGGTTTTTTAGTGTCATCAGAAGAGTGGACAATTCAGTGCAGCTGACACGCCTGAATGCTTGGAATTAATCCCCTGAGTCTGATAATACACAGGACTCCATTGCATGTGCTGGAATAAAGAATGAGGTCACAAGTACAGGCAAGTAGATGTAACCATTCCTTGACAGCAGACTGAATGACCAAGTCACAATAGGTTACTAATTATTGATGTTTCTCTGTCATTCAGGCAACACAGATGTTGATATTTACACTGTCAGGCATTTTACCATAGAATCATAAAATCATAGAATGGTTTGGGTTGGAAAGGACCTTTACAGGTCATCTAGTCCAACCCCCCCTGCAATGAGCAGGGCCATCTTCAACTAGATCAGGCTGCTCAGAGTCCCGTCCAGCCTGACCTTAAATGTTTCCAGGGATGGGGCATCTACAACCTCTCTGGGCAACCTGTGCCAGTGTTTCATCACCCTCATGGTAAAAAATGTCTTGCTTATATCTAGTCTGAATCTTCCCTCTTCCAGTTTAAAGACATTAGCCCTTGTCATGTTGCAACAGGCCCTGCTAAAAAGTTTGTCCCCATCTTTCTTATGAGCCACCCTTAAGTACTAAAATGCTGCAATAACATCTCCCCAGAGTCTTCTCTTCTCCAGGCTGAACAACCCCAACTCTCTCAGCCTGCTCTCATAGGAGAGATGCTTCAGCCCTCTGATCATTTTTGTGGCGTTCCTCTGGACTTGCTCCAACAGGTCCATGTCTTTCCTGTGCTGAGGGCTCCAGAGCTGGACACAGTACTCCAGGTGGGGTCTTACAAGAGTAGAGGGGCAGAATCACCTCCCTCGACCTGCTGCTGGCCGTGCTTCTTTTCATGCAGCTCAGGATATGGTTGGTTGAAGCCTTCTGGGCTTCAAGCGCACCTTGTTCGCTCATGTCCAGCTTTTCATCCACCAGTACCCCCAAGTTCTTCTTGGCAGGGCTGTTCTCAATCCCTTCACCCCCCAGTCTGTATTGATACCAGGGGTTACCCCAAACCACGTGCGGGACCCTTGCACTTTACCTTGTTGAACCTCGTGAGGTTCCTACAGGCCGACTTCTCAAGCTTGTCCAAGTCTTTCTGGGTGGCAGTCAGGTGTGTCAACCGCATCACTCAGCTTGGTGTCATCTGCAAAATTGCTGAGGGTGCACTCAGTCTCACTGTCTATGTCATTATGAAGATACTGAGCAGAACCGGCCCCAATACGGACTCCTGAAGGACACCACTTGTCACTGTTTTGCATTTGGACATTGAGCCATTGACCACTATCTTCTGGATGCAAGCATCTAACCAATTCCTCATCCACCATATCAATCCATGTCATTCCAATTTAGAGAGAAGGCTGTTGTGGGGGACTGTGTCAAAAGCCTTACAGAAGTCCAGATAGCTGACATCTGTAGGTCTTCCCTTGTCCACTGATGTAGTCACTCCATCATAGAAGGCTACTGGGTTGGTCAGGCAGGACGTGCCCTTGTCCGGTATGACACTGGAGACCAGCCGTAGATTAAAAAGTTCCATTAGTTGGATGTGCTGGGGATCTGTCTTGATTAGGTCCCTCAGACTTAAATGGCCCGGGTGTAGTGCTGAGTTTTTACTAATTTCTCTGATGTTTTTAGACATGGTTTAGTGTTGGTTTTGGCAGTGTTAGGTTGATGGTTGGACTTGATGATCTTGAAGGTCCCTTCCAACCTAGACAATTCTATGATTCTATGATTTGACTAATGGCTTCCAAAGTTAAAGGAAGATACTAACCAATACATCGAATATGATTGTATCCACTTGTTTCCTTGGGAAACGTTTTTTATTTCCACATACACCACTATGTGGAAAATATGTTCCTGAGTGCATCTGATATGCTCCACGCCTGTTGTTTCCACCTGTGATTCCCAGGATGGAATCACTGGTGATACATTATCTTTCGTGTTTATTTCTTGCTGCCTTTTCCTGTGCGAAAAGGACAGGAAAGTACACATGTAGCTACATGTGTAACCATGCTGTGACCTGAATTGGAGAAGTGATCTGGCTTTAGGAAAAAAAAAGGAGATAAAGAGCCCTGCTGCAAAATAATATGTTTTTACTGAAGACTTTGTCCCACAAAGCCAATTTGGTCAACATCTTTAAGTGTTATGGAGTCACAGAATCACAGAATCACAGAATCACAGAATGGTCAGGGTTGGAAGAGAGCTGTGGAGATCATCTAGTCCAACACCCCTGCCAGAGCAGGTTCACCTAGTCCCTCTTACCTACTTTTATGATGTCATTTGGCGTATACTTCTTTTGCTGCCAGTACTAGCTTCATTATCTCCCAGTTCTCATTATGCAAGAATGTTCACACCCACCCTTGCTACCCTACATTGTTCCAGCACAAGTGTTTGTGTGGTCTCTCAGTGAACAAATTCTTACTTTTTTGGCTAGGCTCTTCTTAGCTGATGCTAAGGCATGAGCTGATGCTCAGGCAATTTACTAAGCAGTCACAACTGCACAAAGAAGGGGTCAGGAATATGGTGGGGGCACAAATTGCTGAAGCCAGTTTAAGTACCGCGTGCTAAAAGTGTAATCATAGCTTTACTTTAGCTTCTGTTTCTGTTGATGAAGTAACTTCTGCAAGATAGAGGACATGCATCGTTTAAAGACGTGGCACCTTTTCTGCTCCAGCTTTCCAACTCCAGAACTTCCAGAAACCTCTCCCCTTTTTTGTCATTCTCCCTTCTTTCTGAATTGTTCTCCACAGAAGGCTCTGGCATCAGACTCTCCTGGTAGAAAGCCAGTTATTCCTCTCACAGGATCCATCCAGTGTTAATGGCTCTTAATGGCTATTTCATTGCTTTGCAGCAGTTTATCCACAAGATGTTCAGTGCCTCATGGAAGCAACATAGAAAATGAAGTTTGACATGTAGCATTGTTCCCCAAATCAAGAGGCATTCATAATTTGACATGAGCATGTATCCTTCAATCTGTTACTGAAATAATGTTTGACATAGATCCCAGAACAGAGGCAGGAAAATGTAATAGTTTTCATCAGTTTTGAAAGCATAATTAGATTTTTCCACTTTTCTACAGGATTGTCAAATTGCAAAATGAACGGTTGTTCCGGATGCCAGCTTCTACTCTATATCCATGAACAGGGAAGTGAGGAAACAAAGATCAGCAGTTTCCTCTCCAATGGCCCAATCACTAATATCCAAGAAAATCAGTAACTCTGTCCAAGTTTTTGTTCACTTCTATTGACTGCATAGTTTTGCACTCCTGAAGCAAGATTTGCAGAGGAGTGATAACTTACTCCATTTTTTTTGGCTTAATCTTTGTCAACATAGTTTTCCTTAGTCTGCTTCAGAAGAACAAGTGTAGCACTTCTGACATCCTAGCTGCTTGCTTTTGAACCAGGAATGCAATCCTGGACAGAAGGTGCTGTGCAGTGCTCTCCTCTTTTGAACTATGAATGAGACACATTAGTATTTTAGTGCTGGCAGAGGCACAGCTAGTGATCTCCTAAGTTAAGTTCATTTTCATAGCATGCACAGTTGCTAGGTTTTGTTCCACATGGTAGCATGGAGTAATTAAAACATCTGCTGCATTCCTCCAACATTTTATTCCTCAGCATAAAATGCTTTCTGAGATTAATTGCTTTGGTCATGTATCTGAACATCCTACCTCATAACACCATTCATTAGATAACAATATTAGAGCCTATTTCTCCCTGTAGAGGAGTGAGTTCTCCCACTCTGAATTGTTATTTACATATACAATTATCATGCTGCTGCAGGACGTGTCTGCAGCAGTCTGAACTATGCACTTTTACAAAAGTCTTTTTTAATGAGCTGATTATCAAAAATTATGTGGCAGCCATGTGGGTATGCTGCTGAAGACCTCCCAGACTATGAAGTCAGTTCCATGGGCAGCCTGGCTGGCTGAGAAGTGAAGCTCTATTGTTCTCAGTGTAAACATCAGAAGTAAAGAAAATAAACCTGCCAGTTCATTTAGCACTATTAAAGCTGGTGGTTCCTACTCTCAAACATAGCATTGAGATAGTTTTAAAGATGTTAAAGGAGAATTTGATAACAGGATTCCGTTTGACTGAGTGGCCTAAAGACTCTTGGGATCAATACAGGGCCTAATGCTGTTTAATATCTTCATAAGTGATCTGGATGATGGGATCAAGTGTATCCTGATGAAGTTGGCTGATGGTACCAAACTGAGTGGGGAAGCGGACACTTCAGAAGGGAGGGACACCCTGCAGAAAGACCTGGATAGGCTGGAAGAGTGGGCTAACAAGAACCTGATGGAGTTCTACAAGGACAAGTGCAGGGTCTTGCACCTGAGAAAACATAATCCAGGAGTGCAGCACAGGCTGGGATCTACCCAGCTGGGGAGCAGCTCTGTGGAAAGGGACCTGGGGGTCCTGGTGGACAACAAGCTCAATATGAGTGAACAGTGTGCTGCAGTGGCAGAGCCAACAGTTGCATCAACAAGGGCATCACCAGCAGAGATAAAGAAGTCATTATCCCACTCTACTCAGTGCTTGTCAGTCCACACCTGGAATATTGTGTTCAGTTTGGTCCCTGCTGTACAAAAAAAGATGTGGACAGGCTGGAGAGGGTCTAGAGAAGGGCCACAAAGATGATCAAAGCTGAGAGAATTGGGTTTGTTCAGCCTTAAGAAAAGAAGGCTTAGGGGAGACCTTACCACCATGTTACTGTATTTAAAGGGTGGCTACAAAGAAGATGGAGACTCCCTTTCTACAAGGAATCATATGGAAAAGACGAGGGGCAATGATACAAGTTAATTCTGAGTAGATTCCAATTGGACACCAGGGGAAGTCTTCACAATAAGAACAATCAGCCATTGGAATAATTCCCCAGGGAAGTGGTGGATTTTGGACAGGGTGCTAGGCCATCTTGTCTAGACTGTGCTTTTGCCACGAAAGGTTGGACCAGATGATCCTTGAGGCCCCTTCCAACCTGCCATTCTATGATTCTGTGACTCTTTAATCCCCTACAAAAGCTACATCTGTAGATTAGATGTTAGTCTTTAGATAAAGGTAGTAAAAATCTCCTTTAGAGTTCAGTCTGTGGACTGGACAAAATCTCCTTCAAATCACTAAAGTGACTGAAATTTCCATCCTCTATAAAAAATCAAACCCCTGTAGCCCCTTTGTATGAATGAAAGCTATGAAAAGCTGTAAGAAGAATTCAGGGGGCTGCTTCATCCAGATACATTCTGATATACAGTTTCGGTTGACCGGTCATCATGAACCTTTGAAAAATTGTTAAGAAGGGTTGGACGAGATGTTCATAAAGTGCATTCCTACTAGCCCCAACTGTAGCCTTGTTGTCTGCATTTAAAGCTTTTTATTAATTTCCTTCCAGAAGAAAAAAAAAAAAAAATCTTTCAAAGTCTAGGCAGACAGGTGTTTCATGTAATTCTCCTACTAGAGCTTATATTTCTCTTCTAGTAGACTCAGTAGTTACAAACCACTGTACTGTAGGCAGCTCATGTGAATTGGTGATGAACATTTCGAGGAGAGTAACTGATTTGGGTCATTCACAATACTTAGCTGGGGCCTATCCATGAATTTCCCTTGAAATACAGATAAAACTTTAGCAAACACATGATTTCCTTTGCTATAGTACTTTCTACGTCACATTCATTTATTCGTATTAGTTTAACTAAAGCCTTGTATTTTACTTGAGTCCCATAAAAGAGAATACTTTTAATTAATTCAGTTCAAATAATCCACCTTTTCTTTCATGGGACTTTCATTGATAAAAATGCCAACGTTGGTTTCTGCTCCTCAATTTGAGATGCTGAACATACGATTTATTACTACGGTGCATGTGGGAGAGGACACAGAGGTGGTTTTCTCATGAAAAGAAAATGTTTAATATTTTGTGAAAGCAATCTGAAAAATCAGGTTTAGCCTATTTTTGGGCTATCCACAGATACGTAATTAAATGGTTTCTCATGTGCAAAAAACATGAAAGTGAGTATAGTGAATTCTCTTAAATGTAATTGCCTTTAATGTCATATTCTCTGAAAACACTAGTGGGAAAATTTCAGTGTGGAGGAATCGCAGCCTCCTTGTAAAAGTCATATTCTTTATGTTTACTCTTAATACAGAAAATGAATGTATGGCAATGGTGATAGGTTTCCATTTTTATTTGGAAGAATTGTAGAAGTGAGTCGACTACCAATTCTTTCTTTTAAGCTGCAAAATGTATTTTCTTCTCTCTAAACCTGCTCACCAAAGAACAATCACTGCACTTAGAGATCTACTTCCCCTGCATACATAAATTACTCATAAAGATTACAGATGCAGGTATGGGAGGAGGAAAGGTAATTCAAGGTAGTGTTTCCCTACAGTTCTGCATGCCAGGTCTTCCCTGTCATGGATGTGCTTTTTACATACCTTGCTGTCTCTCAGTATTGCAGAGCACTGTGTCACGCCCCACTTGTGTGCATTTTCTTTCTACCTCCTATATTTTTAACTGTTCTTCTCCCTTTCCTTCCCACGTTGGTTCATCTTATTCCTGGTTTTGATTTTGCTCTTTCGCCTGGTGGCTGCTTTATTCTCTCTCCTTTTGTCTTCTAATTGCTGCTTATAGTAAAGGTGTCCTGTGATAGTACCACTAGACCAAAATACATATATTCTTACAGATGGTTTAAAGGCTACAGAAGAGAAACAGAAGAACAGACGGGTGCATGGACCGTGTAATCTTTTCCGCATAGTTGCATAAGATGCTACAGCAAAAGCAGAAAGAAAAACTATTTTAACTGCAGCTCCTCACTTCACCTGTGGCTTCTGAACTAAGATTATCCCACCAACCATATGATTCAAAAACGTGTGGAAAAAGTAGTGAAGAATTCTAGAATCACAGAACCATTGAGGTTGGAAGCCATCTCTGGAGATGGTCTAGTCTACCTCCTCCGCTCAAAGCGGGGTCAACTGTAGCAGGCTGCTCATGACCATGTCCAGTCGGGGTTTGAATATCTCAATACAGAAGGCATGCAGGGATGAATCATAAATACCATAAGCAATACTTATAATAACAGTTAAGCTATTGTTATTTACAATGGCTACTGCTGAACAATGGTGTAACTAAGACAGAGCTAGTGGTGAATTCTTTCTCACTTGTCACCTTTAAATCAAAATCAAATCTCTCCAGATAGATGTGCTTTTGGAGCTTGATACAGTATTTGGCAAGTGGAATTCACCCATCCCTATTGTGTAACGGCCAGAGGAGAGGAGCTTGGCTGTCCCTTCTGGAGCTCAGTCTTGTGAATGTAGGTCAATAAATGATCTCTCACATTTAATGGATGTTGTAATGAAACCTAGCAAACACAGGAGGGCTCTATTTGAACGTGTATTAAGAAACATTTAGGGTGGTGCCAAAGAGGAGCAGTATGTTCTGGTGTTACATAACCTTAAGCTAAATTGCAGTGCAGTTTAGAGAAGTAGAAGATTCCTAACTGTTTGCTATAAAATTACCATCTTCTTTTAGGTATGTATGGTTCATATCTAAATATTGTCTGTCTGCTGGAGCATAGAAATATAAAAATAAATCACATGAACCCCAACTGAAGTGGCCCATTATGAAACATATAAAATAAAATTTCTGATTTTGTCATTTATACTAAATGTATCCATTCTTTGTGAACCAGGTTTAGGTTTAGCTGTCACAGATATATCACAGTACATTACAAGCTGGCTTCTGACAGGAAAAAATGGTCTGTTTCCTTGATTTTACATTACAAATCCTAATTTTTCCATATTGCTGCCATGGAAACAACATTAAAGGCAGCAGGGAACAAAAACCCACTATTGCATAATGGGGTTTGGTCATTCCTCCACAAAGACAAACAGGCTTTCACAACTGCGCTCTGCTGCAGCACTGCAGTATCACTGCATGTCCATCAAGGCAGGGACCGTGCTTGCCGGTGCCAGTGAGGAGTTTTGATTTGAAGCAATGGGGCTGTGCAGCCGTTCAGCATCAGCTGTATCACACACAGCCAAAGTGAATGTGTCTCTCACGTCAGGCAGCGCTACGAGGGAGGGTGGATATCTCGTCTTTGTCAGGTTCCCCTTGCCCACCACCCCATTCACAAGGCAGTTCTGTGAAAACAAATAGAGGGTAAATAAAATCTTTCTGCGACAATAATGTAGCAGTCCCTGCAAGAAAAAGGATTTCTCCAACGCTGGTGAGAACAGTGGGGGTAACGATTAGTAATGACAGTCATAACACAGAAAGGGAAGCCACAGTTTTCTTGTCTGTCTGAGGATGCTCACCTGTGAAGGAATGCTGCTTTGCTGGGGCCAGGGCGCTGCTCTGGGCTTTACACGGGAGGTGTCGTGGGCTTGTTGCCTCCCCTCCTCCATGACTCTCTACATAAAGAGCTTTGTTCCAACATTTTTTGCCGTGAAAAGGAACAACATTGTATGTGGAGAAGAAAGGCACCGAGCTGGATTTTTCCTGCCAATTTGAGCATCTGGCTGGAGATCCCATGGTAGGAGTGTTTTTCTGCAAGGCAATTCCTGAAGCAAGTTGGAGCTCAACTACCCTTACACATGCATCATCCTGCTTATTGTTCAACAGGGGGCTTCTAGAGAATAATGTAGATGTGAAAAATCGGATGACATAAATCCAAGCTGTTGGGAATAATGAAAGTGGCCTATTGGCACAAACCTCAAGATCAAACTATTTTGGAAGAATCCACGGAAAGGAATGTTCATTACCAAATCAGAAATCGAAGGTAAAGTTACTCCAGTAAGATGAAGAATTGTACAAGATTATTGGGTTAATCCTTTAGGACTTGATTATCTCATCTCAGCTGTACACTGAGATTGCACCTGAGTGCTTCCAGTAAGCAATACCAGTTGTCAGCCCCACCACATTTCTGTATAATGCTAGCTGACTTTAATGTTTAAATCTGTCACATTAAGGCCACCTCCAGCAGGCTGGTGGTTAAAGTTAGATTTTATTATAAATGGGGGTTTGGTGGGGTTTTTTTCAGGACTTTTCTTTTGCCAAGAAGTATAAACCTACACTGACAGCAAATGATGTATTCATTTACAAACCCTTTGGGAAGGAAAGTACATGACAAAGGATTTCTGGAATGCAGTTTTTAGCCCAGATAATTATTTCATAATCTATTTTTCCTTATGAAAACAATATTTTGGTTTAGTAGACATTGTACTAGTAATCTTAAGTCTTTTCTTTTTCTTCTCCTTTCAAAAAGTTAATGACAAAGGAATACAGAATATATTACTAAAGGGACGTGTGGCAGTTCTTTGGATCACTGCTACAAAGGGCAGCTAATCAGCATGAAAAGCTTAATTTCTTATGTAATAGACACGCCGTTCTTGACAAGTGGCTTATCACTTCTTTACAGCAAGCAGTGTTATAAAAATAGTTCAAGCCACACTTAACACGTGTACAAACAGAGTAGCCAGGGAGTGATGAACCTGCGATCAGTGGCTGAGACTGACCCAAGCTTTGAAATTGGAATTTCTGAAAAGATTGTTGCTCATTGAATGTGTGGATTTGGCTCATTACAGAAACAGGTCACAATCTGCAAACTTCTGACCTAAATTTGGATGAAAATATCCTCCTACTTTAGTAAAGTTTGCATCAAGACTCTGGGTTAAATCTTAATTCAGATCATCATCTGGTCTTTCACTAGGATTACTGGAAAAAATGTTGGCTCAAGACCAGGTTTTCCCTCTCAGATGTTTATTGTAAATTCTGTTGAAGTAGTCCAGATTGATTGTTGTATATACATACTGGAAGAGACCCTATATTTTCTTCACGTGACTGTCCAGAAAGATAGAAAGAAAATGACTATGTTACTGCAGTACAGCTGTGGGTTTGCTAAGCAAATCTGTCCCACAGACACATTTATATAGCAAATCTCCCAATCGCTGCTTCCATTTTGACGAACCACAAATATCTTGGCATTCTAATCTCTCCACAGCATATTAATCTCAGCTTGTAAAAAAAAGAGACAAACAGTGAAAACACTGTAGTAAGGATTGCCTTCTTCCATTCCATCATTTGATGCTTGCTGTGTTCTTCCACAGAGGAAGACAATGGGAAGTAACACATTTGTGATGTAATGCAGACAGCAAATCTCTTTAACTCAAGGTTTAGGAGGAATTTTTCAAGGATATGTAGGCCACATCATGAATTTTCTGTCACTACTGGATTCTGCTTACTTAAGCTATCCTGTGGGGATGGGAATCAGAGAAGAATCTTTTTTCAGCTAGTGGGAAAAGTAATGCAGGTTTATCAGGGGAAAGTCTGGGCAAGCATCAGAAGCCATTATAGATGCCAGTACTATTCATGATATGGAATATTCTTAAGGAGAAAAATAGGAGAAAGACTATTCTAGTAGAGGCTTGATCAGATGATATACAGGGCCAGCAGGTACTTTCCAAGAGGTATTAAAGATTTTTCTGCCTCTAGCAGATCGAACAGGCACATTTATGCCGTTTTGCAACCTTCCTTTAGGTCACTGTGCTCCTCACCTTCACAGACAGCTTGGAAATCACATATCCATCTGAAAATTTTTCATCTGCTATTGTTACAAATGTTTATTTCTTACATGTAACCACAGCAAAACAGTTAATCTCTTATTTTCCTGTGTGTTCAGTTGGAGCGATTAAAACTGCAGTTTGTTAAATCAGTTGCATTTTTGAGGCAATCAGTGAGCCTGTTTTATTTTTTAGCTGAAAAAAAACCCCTCTATATCCTTAACAATAAAGCAAGCAGGGAAAAAAATCTCACAGGTTTTGCATTATAATTTCTCTTTGAGGTCTTTACCTTTTTCAATAAGTCTTTAATGTTACATTGTAATTCAAATGCTTATTAGTTTTTCTTACATTACTAAATAAAAGATTGCTTGCTTTGAAGTCAGTCATGCTTGACAAATCTGAGGCTGAGGAGGATTATCAGAAGCTAAGAAATATCATGCCTGGCTGGCAACAGAACTGTCTCTTCCAGTCTTCTTCAACAGTACCCAAAATACCTAGAAAATTATGTATTAAGATGTTATGGTTTGAGAGACCCATAACAATTTATTGTCATTTAGACAATCATTCTGTCACCCGATGACCCCTCCCCACCTGGGAAAGGGAATCAGGAAAAACAAGGAAACCTCGGAGCTGAAGTATAAACAGATTTAATAGAGTTAAGATTAGATAATTAACATTAACAGCACTAAAGAACGAGTATTGATCCTGACGCCAATACAGAATATGCAAAGATTATACTCAACCAGTTCTATCAGTAGGAAGCTGTGCACTCCCAACAGGGGACAGCAAATGTTGGACACTGCGAGCGCTACGGCTTCAGGAGGAACGGAGGGCTTCAGGAGTCTGGCACCGGGGCACAAAGTTCTCAGGATGGCAGCCATCAAGGGAGAGAGAGAAAACTTTGCAGCAAACTTTCTAATTTATAGTGAATGTGGCGTTGATGGTATGAAATAACCCCATTGGCGAGCTTGGGTCAAGTGCCCAGGTCTCGCTCCTCCTCATCCTTGCACCTAGCAAGCTCAAAAACACTGACACCTTGAAACCCACACACCATAACTGGCTGTAAAATAAATATTTTCACAAATTCAGACACTAGAGTCTTCTAAAAGTGCAGTCTTCCCAAGTATTAGAAGAGAAATTAGTCCTGTATTGCTCAAACCAGGACATAAGGCAACCATGTATGATACTTCCCCTTGCACTCTCCTGTCTTCTGAACATTTTTGGTTTGGAGACTTCCTAAGCAGGGTTTAGTTTTTGTATATTTTGTAAGCTTTGTTGGGTTTCTCTTCCATGAGCTCATCCAGTCTTCCCTTCCATCCATTTAAGGTTTCAGCATCTACAATGTCTTCTTCCACAGCTCATCTACCTGGTGTAATAAGAACTACCTTACTTGGTTTATTTTGAACCTGGATTTTAGTAGCTTTATTTGATTCCCCTGATGCTTCTTCTGGAAGAGACGCTGAAGAGCATGTCCCTTTCTCCTCTTTCTGTGGCAGCTGAGATTTTATGCATTTGCTAGTTTCCTGTTACGAAGTCCTGAGAATGGGTTAAGTGTGACATGCTTATACTTGGCAATGCTTGAACGTATTGTTGTGAATCAGTGCCTGGTGGAATCAGCATACATGCTTAAAGCCAAGTTCTAGTTGAAATATCCAATAGAGGTGTTTCTCAGGAAAGATACTGATACAGAGATACTTAGCACAGATACTGAAAAGAGTTCACTCTTAGCAGCCTTTCAATCTTCAAAGGCAGCCTTTATATACAGTTTATCCCTTGTAGCTGTGAACAGATTGAATCAAAGGGCTGTACATATTCCGGTCTGTCCAGATGTGAAATGGCTTTTATGCCAAAATGGGGTTTATATACTCCTTAAATCTTCTTATACGAGGCTTCAGGACCACGTATATTTTAAAGACTTGGTTTAAGTGATGTGCTTGCATTTTGCTCGCCTATTGCACAACTTTGAAATTCAACCACTCTGAGTAGAATTAAGGCATCTTAAGGTTTCGTGTTGGGATTGCAACTCATTCAGGTTTCTTAAACAAATATCCTTCCTATACATGTTGGAAGCAGACACCATGCTCTTATGTTCCCTGGATGTGCCTAGCCATATGCACTGTATGTATGTGAGCAGCTGTTGCGCCCTTTTGTGAGGAACTAAGGGCAAGTGCATATATTGCTCATTGGACTATTTTCCTTACAGGCATCTGCACAGTGCTAATCTGTTAAAGATCGGAGACTTTTAGGAGATATGGATATTTGGCTTTAAGTTTCGGAGGACGTTAACAGCTTTGCCCATCTTTCAGAAGAACAATAAAATAAGATAATAAAAATGAAATGAAAAGAAAAGAGTCTTTTAAATGTATCTTCTATATGAGGAATGGCATTTCAGGGCAAGCATGCACCTCTCCTGCCTCACAACAGTTCTCTCTTCTTGGCCCTTGTCACTTCTAGTCTATCAACATGGAAAGCCCAACTCTCTCCCTGGGCGCGGGTGCTCTCTCCTGTACTGCTGCAGCTTTGCCAGACTCTTCAGTCAGCACTGCTTTGAATGCCAGCTGACCGCCCTTACAATGCTGTATTTGACAGGCAAATGCTGATTAGTGAAGAATAAAATGCAAGCAACAAGAAAGACACTTTTCACAGAGCTATACCACTGAGATCTTAAATTCTTGCAGAGGCCACAGGCAAAGAAAATTGCTTTCTATCTATTAAAAAATGCTTTCAGCAGCCTTCTTTGTAAAGGAAGTCTGCCTGCTAAGTGTAAAGGGAAATGAGACATAGGATCAGAATATGACAGTCTGCCATATATATTCTTCCCTGGCCTGTAACGTGCATCTAGAAGGACAAGGTCAGAATTATTTGTTGTAAATAACAACTTGGAATTCAGTTTGTGGAAATGAGATCAGTCTTCTTTTTTTTTTTTTTTTTAATCTAAGTAACCTTGATAAGAGGTTGAATTTGAATGTAAAAAAGATAAATCTTGAAGGCTTGTTAAGCTGATTTAAAAGCACTACAACAGTCTGCAGTTATCATTATGCTAGAAAAAGCCCATTCCCCTGATTTACCTGGGTCTGTTCTTTGGGGCTTCTCTGAAGAAGTAGAACCGAGTTTTGCCCCTCTTGTTTGCCTTATATATCCTGTAGTTTCAATATACAAATTGTACTTCTACGACAAGGTGACCTGCTTAGTGGATGAGGGAAAGGCCGTGGATGTTGTTTACCTGGACTTCAGTAAAGCCTTCGACAGTGTTTCCCACAGCATTCTCCTGAAGAAACTGGCTGCTCCTGGCTTGGATGAGTGTACTCTTCACTGAGTCAAAAACTGGCTAGATGGCCGACCCCAGAGAGTGGTGGTGAATGGAGTTAAACCCAGTTGGCAGCCAGTCACAAGTGCTGTTCCCCAGGACTCAGTATGGGGGCCTGTTCTCTTTAATATCTTTATCAATGACCTGGACAAGGGGATCAAGTGCACCTTCAGTTACTTTGCAGACAACACCAAGTTAGATGGGAGTGTCGACCTGCTTGAGGGTAGGAAGGCTCTACAGAGGGATCTGGACAGGCTGGATCGATGGGCTGAGGCCAATGGTATGGAGTTCGACAAGGCCAAGTGCTGGGTCACAACAACCCCATGCAGTGCTACAGGCTTGGGGAAGAGTGGCTGGAAAGCTGCCCAACGGAGAAGGACCTGGAAGTGTTGGTTGACAGCTGGCTGAATGTGAGCCAGCAGTGTGCCCAGGTGGCCAAGAAGGCAAACAGCATCCTGGCCTGTATCAGGAATAGTGTGGTGAGCAGGACTAGGGAAGTAATCATCCCTCTGTACACAGCACTGGTGAGGCCTCACCTCAAATACTGTGTTCAGTTTTGGGCCACTCACTACAAGAAAGACATTGAGGTGCTGGAGTGCGTCCAGAGAAGGGCAACAAAGCTGCCCAAAGCAAGGTGAGGGATCTGGAGAACAAGTGTTATGAGGAGCGGCTGAGGGAACTGGGGTTGTTTAGTCTGGAGAAAAGGATGTTCAGGAGAGACCGTATTGCTCTCTACAACTACCTGAAAGGAGGTGGTAGAGAAGTGGGGATTGACCTCATCTCACTAGTAACAAGTAATAGGACAGGAGGAAATGGCCTCAAGTTACGCCAGGGGAGGTTTAGGATGAATATTAAGAAAACGTTCTTCCCAGAAAGGGTTGTCAAGCATTGGAACAGGCTGCCCAGGGAAGTGGTGGAGTCGCCATCCCTGGAGGTATTTAAAAGACGGGTAGACGTGGTGCTGAGGGATGTGGTTTAGTGATGGTTTTGGCAGTGTTAGGTTGATGATTGGACTTCAGAGTGCAGCATGTTCTCTGCTGCTGTTAAGCTGAATGGTGGGTCCTAATTAGGTTGCAAATCACCATAATCATATGAACTGGGCCAGGATGGCTGCCTGGAATATTCAAGATAGAGGGCTAAAATTGGAACATGAAGCTGGCTGTAGAGAGGAATCTTCTGATTTCTTTTTAGGGGACAACTGTGTAGTAATGCTGTTGAAAACATGCAGGTGTAGGTCCAAAATGCAGAATTGCAAGGTACAGGTAAAAGAGAAGAAAAAAATTGTGTTAGGATGCCGTGTACTGAGTTGTAGATAATAAATACAAGATGTATTGCAATTCTGTCTGGAATTGGAAATGACAGCCACAAAGAC
>NW_009649293.1:6576755-6609033 GCF_000708025.1 Charadrius vociferus
TGAATACAGGATGACCCCTGTTTATTTTTGAATTTTGAAAAAGTTTGACCTTGCATGTAGAATGACTCTTACCCTGTACCTTTGTTCTCTAGCTGTATTCTGGCACGCACACCCCCTCCAAAAACACACACACACACACATTGTCAAAACAGGGCTGTGCAGAGCCTTTCTGGACAGGCTCATTACTCCAAGCCTTTTCTTCCTGCAGCTTAAATCAACAGCATCTTGTTGTCAGCTGTACATCCACCAGAGGCCCTGATGATGGCTGAATTTCTGCCAGCACAACAGAATAGGTCCAGGATGGGAAACATTGTGCAGATACAACACAAGCTACAGCAAATCCACTGGTTTTGTGTAACTGCTGTCATGTAGATTCTTTCCCCATGAATCCTGGAGGATTTTGCAGAGAAGGGGTTCTTACTGATAAACTGACCCATGGCTTCTTCACTCTGTGCAGAGCAGGGGTGCTTAGATTGCACTCTTTTTTTTTTTTTTTTTCCCCGGTCCATATTGCCATTGAGAGGAAGTTCCAGGCAAAAGTGCAATTTTTTGCCCTCCAAACTCTCAGTGCAAATACATAACAAGGTATTCATTCATAAAATGAACTATATTTTTAGTACAGTTTGGGGGAGGGAAGTATTTTGATATATATTCAAATGCATAATCTGCTGAATTGACAGCAGTCAAGTATCAAGCAATAGATCATTCTGAGCTTTAGTTCCTAAAGCAGGAAGTGCATTTAAATCCTAGTATCCTGTTCAAATGCAGAAAATACATAGGGTATCACCAGCATATCGGAGAGCGAATCAGTTTTGGAGCCATGAGCTTAACAGGAACCTGCCTGACAAAATGACTGCATGTTGCACTGCAGTATGAACATAACCTTTATGCTCGTTCTTGTTTTACTCAGGCTGATCTCACCTGGATTTATGTAACCAGATGTCTGTGCCAAAAATTTCTTATTACATCTAAGAAGCACCCTCATGTTTACAAAATTTACCTTATGGGTGTCCAGGAATCAGTTAGTCTTGCTGCCGTGCCCTAGGCCACAGACAGGTGGACTTTGCATTTCCATGGCTGCCAATGTGTTTTCCTTCTTTCAGCGTCTTGACTGTCACAGACTGTTAAAGTTTGATGAAACCTCATGAAAATTTTGAGAGTATCCATACCTTCCATATTGATTCTCTATGGTGGATGGTGCTCATATACAGATAGCTCAAAGACAGTGACTTTTGTCCATTCTCTGTCACTTACCAGCAAGAGTTGATGTACTGAGATGGGAGCAAAGAATTTAAGAGAGCTTCCTTCTCCCTCCCCTCCTCTGCGGTGGCTGCATCAGATACTAGTGGCCGTGCGGAATGTAATAATGGTCACACAACAACCCACCCCTGTCTTTATGTGGGGACTGTATCCTCCCTTAGTAGAAAAACAAAAGTCCTCTTTTCTAGAGCTTTTGTCCAGCAGGTAAGCTTTGACAGCCTTCCTGTGTTTTATTAACGCTGTAGATGGTATTTGTTGAACAGGATATGTACTTACTGAAATATCTGTCTCCTGAAAGAGTTATTGTTCTCTGATATTTTCTTTCTGTTGGGTCACCAGGAGTTTATTCCTATATACTCTTTCATTAGGATATTAGGGGCTTTTTTATTTTCTTTAGTTTTTTTAGGGCTGAGGGTTTTTTTTAAAAATTTTCATGGTTTAATTGCAAGCTGTCAGGGCAACAGCATAGTTCTTGGAAATTGAAGGATAATCTTTTGAGATGCAAAAGGTGACCAGAATAAACAAAGAGGGAAGTTAAGTTACTGAAATGACTATCAGTGTCAGCATCTTAACTGACTGGGGAAAGACACTCTCTGAGAAATACACTAAGAATATATGAAACAAAGACAGGATTTTCACGGGGAACTATCATCTTGTCCACTCCAGATCTTAGCCATTATTTTATATTCGTTATACATGACTTTTTTTTAGCTCACAGAAGATATTTTGTCACTTCTACTGCATTCATTCCCAGTTGAAATTTCAGGAATTTAAAGTGTCATCCTATCATGCATGATGTGTTTCAAAAGAATTTTAAGAAGTTTTATCCCTTGGATGTTCTGGTTTGGGTTTTTTTCCAATGTGTTCACTAGCTTGGACTCCATATGTAGTAAGGCCTGAACGTATCACTATAACATGTAGCGCTGAATGCAAAACTGGGACCTATGATCTGCAGATTGCAGTGTTCAAACAGTTGTTTTTCCAGCGCAGGGGGCAGTAGGTGAAAAAGAACATCAGTCGGAAACCCACAGTCGAGTCATACAGACGTCCTGGTCAAACAGCAGTTCCCCATTTGACTGATAGGAAAACCAAAGCACGGGAAGCTCGTATCACCAGGCTGCAGGTGTTTCCCGGGCAAATACTATAGTTTTATGGGTCTGCCATAGAAATGGCTGCTACATTGGGGCTGTGATTTCTAGGTGTTACCATAACACAGATAATAACACTTAACGTCAATGGTAAAGGCAGAGCAGGAGCTGGATTTGACTCACCCAATTTGCAGTCCCAGATATTCCTTCCTAGTTTATTATGCCATATCTCTTCAGACCAACTGAAAGCACTGGTATTTGTCTTGGAAAATAGAGACTGACAAGCACTAGCTAAGGAGGAGAGCCAAGAGGTAACATTCTGGTATCTTATTTGTTGGCCACACTCCCTTTAGACTGGTTCATTTTATTAATGCTCTTTCTTCCTATTATTGTCTCTTTCAGTAGAGTGTTGTAAATTCTGACCATTTTCCTTTGAACTGATTCCTAATCCATGTTTCTTGTTTAGGAAAATCAAGTGTATTTGAAGGTAAAGTTAGCGTTTTCCTAATATTTCCGTTGCTTTGTTGTTGTTACTGCTCTGATGTGGGAAGACCTATTGGCCACAGACATAACTCCCTCTTTACACACAGCTGGCAAATGAAAACAATATCAGAACATCTCCATGACACACAAGGCTTTTATACAGTGATGTTTCAGACTTTACTGCAGTTTCCTTTGGAAATGCTTAAAACAACTACATCTGTTTCCTTTCATTGGGATTTTGTGTTCTTTAAGCCAAAAGGAGGGGATAAAACTCATTAATTCTGAACAATAATTGCAATGTCCTATATAAATATTTTTTAGACTGCAGGGTTGTTTTTTTTCTTTCCACTAAAAATATAAAATAGCTTGTCTGTTCAATGTAATGAGAGTTCCTGGATACTTCTACATTGCTCTGTTATGCACAAATACTTGAACTAGATTTAAACAACCTGGCTCAGATGTTGGTATCAAGCTAGCAGTGACTACACAGAAAGCAGTGCAGAGCCAGACGCCTAACGGCAGGAGAGAACACAACATGGGTTTAATTTGCCATGTTTCTCAAGTGCATTTTGCATCCTACAGTGACTGTCAGCCTGTCATAGCTAAACTGCTACCAGCTGGAGGATATCTTTCCTGAAAATGCAGCAGAGACCCACCTCCTGCAGCAGACGCTGTAGGTATGTCTCAGCCTAGAGCCAGAGCGCGTCTGGCATCCTTCTGTGGCATCGTACATAAAAGACGGTGAATGCAATTGTAAGCCAAGTACGGTTTTTTGAAGGCAATCTACATTTTGCTAATATTACAGAGGGGTGAAATTGAGTCGTGCAAGCTACAGCACCTAATCCAAAACAAAAAAGCAGTGCCATCTCTCCCCCTATCTGAGGTCTGGGTCTGTCTCTGGATCCATTTGTGCTTCTCAGACCAGTGCTTTTCTAACAAATATATACAGCTGTGGTCTAGTGTTCACTGCTTAAGAAATTATTTGTTATTCATCTGTCTTGAAATTACTCTTAATCCGGGCCAAGATAAAGTGCAAATCAAAGTACTTAAAACATTTAGAGTAGATGATGCATTTAAAAATGTTTATAAATAAAAGCATACAAGTGTCCTGGTTCCAGTGGGGATAGGGTTCATTTTTACAAGCAGCTGGGATGGGATGCAGCCGAGATGGCTGACCCAAACTAGCCAAAGGTGTATTCCGTACCATGTGAGACATGCCCAGTATGTAGCCGGGGGCACCACTGGGGAGTTGGCTGGGCTTCCTGGGTGCCGGTGAGTGGGCAGTTGTACATTGATCGTGTTTTGTGTATTTCTTTATCAGCATTATTGATGATGTTTTCCTCTTTCCTTTGCTGTTCTGATAGACTGCCTTTATCTCAGCCCATGAGTTTTGCCTTTTTCTTCCAATTCTCCTCCCATCCCGCTGCCGTTGATTGAAAAATGCTATTCTAAACCACCCATTTGTTTTTGGAGTGTGTGTTGTGAGACTTTTAATACAGGCATGAAAGGCAAAATGCACAGGTTAACTGAAACACAGGCAAGGAGTAGACCTTCTTCACAGGATAAAATAAGTGTCTTTTTCTGAGAAATCAGGATTGGGAATAGCACAGCACCATCATATGTGAAGAA
This sequence comes from Charadrius vociferus, assembly GCF_000708025.1. NCBI lineage: Eukaryota > Metazoa > Chordata > Aves > Charadriiformes > Charadriidae > Charadrius > Charadrius vociferus. Next base: position 6,581,216 of record NW_009649293.1, read on the forward strand.
GAAGTACCTCTGTGCTTGAAATACTGCTGCAGATAACAGAGAAGACATGACATTCTTTAAAAGAATTCCTAAAACAATGAGACCCAGGGTGAGTCTCAGAGTAATTCCAACCTGGGATATTAGGCCTGGGACAAAGTTAATTTACTGGTTATGAACATAAGTGGAAAAAGAAAAATCAATTCATTGGTTAATTAGTCTGTTGTTTTCATCTTAGCATCCTCACCCTTTACCATTTTCTGATGCTCCCTCTTCCACAGTTTAACACTGTGCACACCCCGTTTTTCACTCCAAAGTCTGGGTAGATGCATCCCAGGGAGCATGTAAAATAACCACAGGAAACGAGATGTACAATCATTACTGTGTACCTGAAATGAAAACTGAACTTATGGGGAATGGATGGCATCAATAGAAATAGGCTATTTTGGCATTTACTTCCTTCTGGCATTAAACAAGATTAAAAAGTAAAGAGCTAGATAGAGCTTACTATATGCAGAGAGAGGAGAGGGGAGTCTATAACATTACAGCTGATACCAGATGGTAAAAATAATTCCTTAAGATGGTACATTTGCTTTCCATTTAACAGTCAATAAAAGACTTTTGTTTGATGTTCCCCATTAAGATCTGAAGTAGTTTAAATCTACATCTACATATGTGAGGAAACTTCCTTTCTATTTATTACCTTTTAGAAACAGTATCCTTAAATATTATTCTCACCGCTTTCCTAAGCTTGCTTTTTTCCTATTTTAAATTTACTCCCTTCATCTCTATGACACTGAGACAGACAGCTGTAACACAGCGAGAAGTATGTGGGTCAGTGCTGTTCACTGTCCACACAAAGAAGTTACTCAAGCTATGAGATATCTACTATTGATAAACTTTTTAAAGAATCTGCCCTGTCCTTATAAATCTAACATGAAGTTTTACCACAGCTTCAAAGTTCAGGTGCAACAACGAAACAATAATTTAAGACCTGTAGCTTTGGCCATTGCTATTTTTAAGTTTAAAGAGTTGCCAAGAGTCTTATATCCAAAGCTAACCTTCATTAAGGTTGCTGTAATCTGCTTTGGAATGTTTTTTGGATACAGTCACAAAAACTATTCTGGCACAAAGACATTGAAAAAAATCATCAGTTCCAGTATTGATGTAGTAATCTACAATAATTTGGCTCTGATCATGTGGCAGTATATGGGGAGCTTTAGGAAGAATTCTTTCCTCTGAAGTACAGCACAGGGCTTCTCATTGTTCTGGGAGCCTGCACTGCATGTTGTTAAAGGCAAGATACCAGAACCCATGGAATAAGGTTGCTACTGTGTTTGGAGACACAGTTGTAGAGTGAACACAAAGAGCATTCTTTTCCTAAAGCTACGCTGAATATAATGAGCATGAAAATGCACTAGACAAGGGTAGACAGCTTATGCTTCGTAGTACCTGCAGAGCGTAAGTTGTAGGAAAAGACATGTTCAGGATCCGAGAAACGGCAGTCAACTAATTGTTGGAGGTTTGAGAAGCTGTGAGGCTGAAAATGTAATAGTAATGTAACTGGAAATTTCAGTCACCCTACTGCAGACAAGATAAACATCCCACAAGGGAAGGCTGATCTAAATAGTAATTAAAGAAAAAATAATGAAAGATCCAAAGAAGAGAAGCAGCTTTTGGTTTATGCCTGAGGAGTAAGCAGGAGCTGCTTCACAGTGTATTAGTTCAGAAACATTCTGGGTCAAGGATCATAACATGATGAAAAACCATGTTCTTCTCAGACAGAAAAAGCTAGCCAAAAAATACCCCTCCTCTTCACCCCTCCAAAATTGCAGACCATTCACAGTGACTCTCAGAAGAGTCAGTAAAAGATGAGGCAAAGCTAATCAGGTGGAGCGGCTAACGGGCTAAAATACTTGGGAGCATGAGAGCGAGAAGACAGTGTAAGGGCACTATGTTAGAAGATTAAATGTTTTCTACCAGTTAAAAATTTTCAGTCAAAATATAAAGAAACCAATGCAGATCAAAAACAAAGAAAAGAAAGCTATCAGGAATAAAAGTGTATCCTTCAAAACTGGGGCTTAAGTTTAAGAGGAAAGTGGAAGAGAGCATAAACATTGGCAAGATAAACATGAAGCCATAATAAGGAAGGCCATTATAATGCATGCAATTTACCAAAGGTATTAAAACTAATAATAGAAACCTATTCAAACATCAGAAGCAGGAGACATGCGAGAGAATTGGTAAGCCTGAAAAATGACCTATGTGTAAAAGGCATACTGAAGAAAGATCAGACTAGAGCAGAAAACCTGAAGTTGACGCCAGGGCCTCACTGTTCACTGCAGAGAAGTTTATGGAGTTTCTCATACCAGGACCATTAAAAAAAATTGATACAAGGACTTTTGTGCCTGGAAGAAAATGTAAACCACACAATAACTGTTAATCAGGACCATGTGGTATTTACCTAAGTGCTCCAGAGGAACTCCCTGTGAAGGCTCTGAACGAACTGTGGTCCATGATATACTGCTTCAATCAGCCTGAGCGTGAGAGAAATATAAGGTGGTAAATACAATGGAAAAATCAAAAAGAACAGAGTTAGTGCATATATAGATAAATGTGATGTATCTAGGAAATGCTTGAAGAGGAGAATAAAGCCTTTTAGAGGACAAGTATTACCTTGTAAATCTGTTACGGTTCTTTGATCCAGTCACTGAACTTGTAAGTAACATTGATTCAATTGATACAGTGATTTTATCAGCAAGCATTTGACATCTCTCAACAGAGATGCTTAAAGGAACTAAGCTGTCATAGGAGTGGTCACATAGATTATTAATTTTTAGAAAATAAAGGGTAAGAATAAATGGTTGGCTTTTGCAATTGAAAGAGGTTACCAGTAAGGCCCAAGGGAGCTATAATGACTCATTCAGTTCATTAAATGAATTGGGAAGGGACTGAAGAGTGAGGTGATGAAGTTAGTAAATGATACAGAATTATTCAGGCTAACCAAAACTAAAGCGGACAGCAAAGAGTTGCAGAAGAATCTCATGATACTAAGTGACTGGGTTCAGAGAAAGTAAATAGAGAACAATTAACTGAAAGAATTTATTGGCAACTAATGAAATTATGTAGCAAGCGGTTTAAAGCAAGCAAAAAGAAATACTTTTCCTGCAAATAATTAAAATGTGGAACTCATTGCCACAGGATGCTCTGGAGCCCAGAATTACTTTTAGAAAGTAATTAAGACAAATTCATGAAAAAACAGCTCATACAGCATGGATAAACAACAATGTAGGCATAACTTCTGGCTTAATGAGCCCCCGAACAAGTTACTATTGGAAGCTAGGAGGTAAAGCGGTGGAAAGGTCATTCGATAATTGCACTATTCTTATATTCTTCCCCTAAGCATCTGCTATCGGCTGAATTACAGCCAAATGAATGAAGAGTTTTGAGCACTGAATTCTAAGAATTGGGAATATCCTATTCAATGTTGGGGGTTTTTTTTGTCTTACCTATCTGTTTGTATTTGTCTCATCTTGTGGGTTTGGGACAAGGACATTTATTGTATGTTTATACAGCAGTTAGTGCAATCAGGCCCAACAGCATTTAAATTTTAGCTCTGAGCTTCCAAATGTTATTATAATATAAATGTTGAGCTACCGTTCACAGAAAAGGCTTGTTATATTACAAAAACAAACAAACAAAAACCTCTGTTGAAGAAAATGAAATTCCAATGTCAAGCACTTCAGAAAGATGTAATTTAAAGTTCTCCCCAAGCAAGATTTAACCTTTGCAGTCCAAACCTGGCAAAGCTGTATGCAAATGGAACTTACTACAGAGAGAAGAAGCAGTTCAGTGTAGGTGCCACGTTTAACTCAGTCTCTTAATGTATTCATTTATCATTTTATACACACATTCCATTCATATACACACAAAAAGTCATAAAGTCTAATAATGTAACTGGGTCCTTCATTTTACAGTTTCAGCATGAGGAATGGAAGAATGCTAAATGAAAGAAAACAGGAATAAGGAATCTGTGAATCAAACCTGTAAAATAGAAGGGAAGAAGGTGAAGCTTGAGGGAACAGCTTTTTAGAATTGGTATATTTTCTACTGGTTAGCAAAGAACTTGTGTCATTAGTGAGACAATGGAATTCTTTTCATTGATGGGAATGCATTTGGGACAGCTGGCTTTGTTACATGTGTTCCAGCACTGAGCAGGATCACATATTGAGTAAGTAGTTGTAGGATTTCCTTCATGATGAAATATAGACATAATATGAAAAAATGTGATTATTTCTACTAAAAGAACCCCACAGAAATACATTTAAATATCTGTGTCCATATATTTTGGATATGAAGAATGAAGGCTAGAAAGTTCAGATTCTGAGCAAATGAAGAGTTTCCTTGCTGGCGATTTTCCAGAGAAAGAAGAGTCCAGGGCAGCGTTATGTCAGAGAGGCAAAATACAAAAAGTTATAGGTATGGAGGGAACAGGTAGCCTGGGTACTCTGTTCCTCCCTGGGATCTGTCTTCCTTGCAAACCTTTTATTTTAAAACTTTGATCTCTTTGCACCAGGGCTGTCTACTTACTGAATACCGCTTTTTGTGTGCTGCTAACCTTATTTATACCACAGTTTGTCCCTCCTCCTCTGTACTGATGGCATAATCTGCTAAAGGTATCTCAATTAGGACCATCTGAAGTGGAAACCAATGCCTGAAAGTCTTTATCCTTTAAGTTTGTTTTTCCCTTAAGTCAAAATACTGAGGAAATTTTGGTATTAAAAAATATACAATCCATGGTGGAGCTGGGCTGTGCATACAGTCTGGGTGTCCATCCATGGTGGCTAGAAAAGTCCTGTGGCATGTGGTCAGCTTCATTTGACATATTGACAGTCTCCATTTGCATCCTACTCAGCTGTAAGGTGCAGTACATGGTGTTGGGGAAGATGGTGTGTTTCTTGCATTCCCATTGAGAGGCATCGCCTCATCATTGACTAACATCAGAGAAGGTACCGAGGACCATGAGCAATCTTCTCCCAGCCTCAGCATCAACCAGCCAAGTTAAGTAAACTTTCCGCCAGGAGAGGAAAAAAGTATTTCTTTCCCCAGTCCCTTTCTTCTACAGTTCCTGCTTTTGAGCAGGGGCTAAATGCTGATCAGGTCTTTCTGTTTTCATCCTTCACTAAGCTCAAAAAAACTGTCCAGTCTCTCCATGAAAAAAAAAAAAACAAAAAAAACCCCACCAGAATAAATTGTTTAGCAGGCAGTAGAAAGGCCACAGAGTTTCCTGTGCCCAACCACCCATCTCTTCACAGTGGAACAGATTTGTAGGGTGAAACAGTTTCTCTGCACCCCACAATGCTGAATTGTTGCATAACACCATGTGCAGATGTGAATCAAGCACGGGTTTGCCCAAAACAGTCTGTGGCAGTGAGTGCTCCTTTTTGAAACTTTTTTTTGAAGTCAGTATTCAGTTTTCTATTGCTGATGGTCTGATTATTTGTCCTAATATAGTTGTTTACATTTAGCTGCTAAAATAGATGGCTCATCTGGAGTAAAAAGTGTCTTCAGTGAGTTTCTATTCTCTTTTTTTTGTTAAATAAAAATTTGTATACTATTTTCTTATAGCTGTGTTGTGACATCAGGGATGCAATAGAGTAGAAAGCTGGACAGCAGTTTGTTTTCTAATAATCACATGGAATATTTACTTTTACCTGACAAACTTCTGATTACTAGAAAATGTACCAGTCAACAAGCTAATATCCTGCTACAGGATATCATGGAAGCAAGTGGCTTTGTAAGACTGAAAGAAGGGTTAGATATTTATGAGAATAAGAACAGCATCTGCAGTTATGCCAATAAGGATAGAAGAAAATAAGGTTCACCAGTTGTTGCGCTTCTGGGCATAAGCTGTTCTACCACTGACGTCAGAAGAACTTGCCTTTTTGCCACATTTAAGTGTTGGCCTGTGTGAATTTGAGTTTGTGAATTTAAAGTATCAGAGACGGGCTGATTCCAGTCTTAATACCAGACAATCCAATGAAAGCTAACAGTAAGTTGCATCTTTGGGGTAACAATGCTTTTCTTTGTGACGATGCTTCATGCTGCTTCTAGGTACCTCTGATGTCACCTGCTGCATTAAATGAAAGATATTCAACCTCTTTATTCACATGGGCCATGAACTGACAGGAAAGGGGAGTTTTGCACCAGTGCCAGTCCTTTGCTACGTGTATAGTTCTGCTGTTGACCTGTAAAAGCATAAATGAGCTGTGTTTTCCTGCTTGCTCCTAAGTAGTCCATCAGCAAATCCCCAGGTGGCTCAGGAAAGCTGACAAGCACGTTTTTGCTGCCTAACAACTGATTTTTGGCCCTCAGACCATGAGGATCAGGCTCCAGGCAGGCAAGTCCAGATGAATTGGTTCAGGGACCATCCCCTGCTTCCAGGCTCCATACTTCCCTGGGTCTCTCTCACATAACTAGCTATATCTTTATCAGATGGAAACATAGGCCAGAGGCGTGCAATGGGTGAATGAGACAAGTGGCTGTCTCTGAGGAAAAGTACAATCCTATGAAGTGCTGAGCTCTCACAGCTCCTGTTAACTCCCACCGTCCCAAACCAGTGAAATACTAGGTACCTCTTTGGATCTGGATCTTTCTTTGCTTTGCTATTGTAGTCTTTCCTGGTTAAGGGCAGACATCTTGCTATCCTTACTTAAAACCTTAGAAAAGAAACATGAGGTAAAGACAAATTCCAGTCACACGCACAGGCTTTCTGAGTTACAGCACAGGCTGCTCAGGCTGGATTCTCAGTCAAAAAAAAAATCTCAGCTGCTCACTGAAATGAACAGAAGTTTGATAGCACCACCCTATTCCATAGGGATGCTGTGAGAATGAAACCATGAAAATTACATGACACAGTAGTGAGAAACAAGGAGAGAGATACACATAACTGAAACAGGTATGTTTTGCCTCAAGGAATTTTCTCTCTTAGCCTTCAAGAAATTATTTGGGCCTGAGTATACTTGTGCCGTCACGGTAGCAATCTCTACAGAGTGAACAAAACTACCTATGAGGACCAAGTTCCCATAAATCTGAATAGGAATTAGGTGCTTACCTATCTTACATGCTTAATAAATGGGATGGAGAGCTAAAGGTCTCTTCGCTGAACCTCAAGAGGACACAGTATTATACAAGCCCCAAGGAAATCCTCAAATATTACGGTTATGTCACCCCCTTTTATTTGGGAAGTGCATACTCTCTCAAACGCGAATTCCAGCAGGTCCATGTATGATTCTGAAGTCATATCTTCAATTAGTACATCCTGGTGTGTATACATCCCTGTACAATGGCGATGAAAATGTGTCCTGGAGTTATATATTCCATACTTGATTTGAAAACAAAGTCAACATACTACTTCTTTAGACACATGACTAGTGATCTTAGCAAAGCATGACCTTGTAAAGGTCAGAAAATGTGTGCAAGTTTGCAGACTAACCACAGGCATCTACAAATCACAAGAAGCTTATGCAAAGCTGTTGTCTTGATATTTCTTTGTGCCATTCCTCATTATTTTTAGAAAGGTCTGCCTTTGCTAACACAGAGATTATTCTGCTTTTTAATTTACAATTGTTTTCACATGTACTCTAATTAGTACAAGGTCAAAAGGAAGGCTTTTGAAAGGAGATATGAGGTCTTTGTAGCCACCAGATGACAGCATGTTGAAAAGTTACCAAAATGCCATGGCAGAATAAAAGAGGGATTTTGCTTTTTGTTTTGCTCCTAAACATGAATTGCTCAGCATTCAGGATTTCTTTGGATCAGGGCTCAGTCATCACTTTTAGAGTGAAGAAATGACTCCTTGACAGGAAAGGGCAAACTAGATTCCTGTTTTCCTTCAATTGTATCAACATTTACAGTGGTCTGAACTATCCCCATTGTAGTTTAAACCCACAGGAAGGGGCTCTGGAGAAGGAAATCTTTGTGAGAAAATACCCTCACACAGCTTCTTAGGGTTTTTTGTGTTTTTTTTTTTTTTATTTTTCCACCAAGAGACAGGCTTTCTCCCCAGGGGCTATGCCGCAGGGCTTGTCTCCAAATCCTAAACTGGGAAGAAGTCCTTTAAGCTGTTGTCAGCTTTCCATCCAACATGGTTGCAGTATAATTACCCTGAAGACTAGCTATGGGAGGTTGGGATGTCTCCTTACCCTTGCAGGTCTGAAGGGAACACAGGGGATGGTAAAAGGTGGAAAGCAGGTTGATGGGGTTAACGTGGAGCCCTTCCCTCCCCATGCAGGATCAAAAAAAAAAAAAAAATTAGGGAACAGAGATCCTGCAGATCAGTGGGACAGAACATGAGGCATTGTGATCGGCAACTACTCAGTGTTTGGTTCCACTTAGGAGCCATTTGTACACTTATTTAAGAAATTTTAGATGAATCTTTGCAGGCCTAACTTAAAGATGCCTCTCACAAGTTTCACTGTGTTTGCCTGAGTAAGGATTCCAGTACTTGGCAAGAGATTATCCTAAAGTGAAAAAATTTCGATGTTTTCTGTATCCCTTGTTTGTTTGGGTTTTTTTGTATTTTGAAATGCATCGGGACAAGACAGTTTGTGATGAACAGATGAATACCTTTCTTCTTCTGATATTTTGCCATGCAAAAATATTTAAAATCATGTTGGAGCAATGAAATATCCTGCTTTCGTTTAAAATAATGGCACTGTCACTAGTTTTGAAATATTAAGGATCAGTCATGTCCTAGAGGACTTTCTCACTTCTTATTTGGACAAAGCTCCTCCTTAAACTAATGCACTCACTAAAACCACAGAAAAAAAAAATTCAAGAGTTGGTATTAAAAGATTAAAAAACAGATATTCATGAGAAGATATGTGACAGAGGTGGACATAGGACCCCAAGATTCCTGGATCAAGTTCAACAAGTGTCCGTAAAGACATCACCATTTCGTGCAAGCTGAATTTGGTCATCACCATCTGATTACCTGTATCTTCAACTGCCTGCATCTCAAATAAAACTGATATTGTTGTTAAACTATTGTGTGCCGAAGTCAATGGCAGCTGAGCCTGATTTATACCTCATGGGAGCCAAGAAGAAATACCTCATGCAGCTCAAAAGTGACACTGTTGCAAGACTCAAGTCTTTAGGTGCTGGGCTCCTCCAAGGGTAAATCAGAGCCACTCAAACTACCTTGAGTGTGGTGGTAGATGAAATGAGCCATCTCTGTTCAAGGATCACTTTTTGCTTTGAGGCCAACTGGCACAGCACAACTATAGTGTAAGCTAAATTGCCTTACTCTCCAAACAGTGTGGTTGCACCCAAAATGCCTTTTGGGAGTGGTCCTTGTCCTGTGCTAATTCCCAGCTGTAGCTGGGCATTGCCTGGAAGCCTTTGGCAGGCTCTTTCTAAGTTTCAGGCCAAAACGTTGCCAGACCTGTGCAGAGACAGCTGCAGAATTACAGCCTTGTTCCTGGTTCTGGCCATGCTCCTATATCTGGAGCAAAATCATTTCCCTCTTTAGCCTTACTAACCAGCATGCAGGACAAGATTGATGGCCTTCTGACTCTTCCCTGCACTGTTCCAACTCACACATGCAAGACAAAGCATTAGATCCCCAGAAGGAACAGCACTCACCCTTATACCTGGTATGCATAACACATGTTGGAAAATAGGGGGAAGTATTTCAACAGTGCATGGTTTTCTCTGTAGGCTCTACTGTGCCATCTCCATTGTGGCAGTGACATTGCAGACTGATTTCTCATGATTTGCTCCCAGAAAGCTTCAAGACATGTTAGTGGGTCACCATGGAGAAGGCTGTGTGTTGGCAGCCCAGTCTGTGCATCGCGGCTGAAGGTGGTTCCAGGCCTGCCATTCCCTTAGTGCCCGTGAGTGCTAAAGCCAGTGAGAAACTTAAGGGAATAAAATCCAGATTTGTTTTTTTATAGCACAAATAAGTGTAACAAAATTTGGGTCCAGCTTCTCAAGAGCACGTATATCTTTGCTGGCAGCCTCACTGGGGCAAGAGTAGCTCCGTAGTATCTGCTACTTAAAAGAACAGCAGTTACAAAGAGAACTAGCCACTAACATCAGTGTCTTCGCTTTTATCTTCAAACGACAGATGGTGTTAATCTGGAGCTTTGCATTCCTAAAAGTGCTGGAATCATGAAGCAACTTGCTTCCAACAGGACCCTGAAACACAACGTAATGCTAGGGAGAACAGTCAAAATGACTGATCCGAGCAAAATATGCCTGCCGTCAAACAGTCTTTGAGTGAAATTCTTATCTTTTCGCAAGACAGGACGTCACCCAGCTGACGATTGTGGGTCTCATTCTGCTTTCAGTCACACTGCCTAAATCGGGAGTAGCTTGTGTGAGTCACCAAAATCTGGAGTAGCTTCAGTGACTGATACGCGTTATGACAGGATAAGACTAATAAGATCACAGTTGCGTTCATACGCCAATTTTACACTGGAATAAGAACACAGCACTCTGCAACTAGGTCACATTTCAGCGGAGTTACTTGAGATTTACTTCACTGTTACCGAGATCAGAATCAATGACTGCCTGAGATGAAAAGTTAAGGTGACACTGAAGCAATTTCTTTTGTATTTCATGTGGAGAAAGCTAAAATAAATAGCATGAAAGGCCCCCACATTATTAGCTAGTGTGTTTGAAAGAATCCTGCCGTTGTGTTTTATCTTTTCTTAACTGCAAGCCAGAACATTTAAGATTTAATTATTTAGAGAAAGGGGGAGGGGAAGTGTGCCTTTTGAAGAAAGTCCCACAAGTTTCCAAACACTTCAACATTTCATCATGGCAATCAGCCAGATGCCAAACAAAATGCTGCTTTCCACCAGGGATCTGACAGGTGGCCTTTCCAAAGTTTACACACTGAAGTGAGAGCTGATGTTCTGCTGCTTATTTTTCTGCCTTTTAAGTTATTCCTTTATTGAAGCCAGACTGTAGACATCTTTCCACGTAACAAAAGATAAAATCTTTCCCTGAATATTTGGGGATTTTAGTATGCTTTTATTTTATCCGTATCTACTCAGGGGATTATTTTTCACGCTTTCAGATGAAGAAATGTTGGGCTGGCAAGAGAGAGAAGCACATACGTATGCAGGCAAAAGATAAGCTATTTGAAGCTTCACTGATAACGCAGAACCAGATACTACCGAGGTACAACCCAGGGAAAAATCCCACCTTTCCCTCAAGGCACTTCCCCTGTCTTTGGCCTGGAAGAAGGCTGGAACCCCAGCCCTGCTCATCCCATGGCTCGACCCCCGCAGCAGCTCCACCCGGCTCTATCTGCCTGGGGCTCTTCACCTGCCACCCACCAGCGCACCCAAAGACGCACCTTCGGGGAGAAGCAAACTGCAGTCTGTGGTTGCATTCCACTTGCCTTTATCTCTTCTTTCTCTCTGTTGTCCTAGGGCGATCAAATGTCTCCTCAGAATTTTCTGGATGCTCCTGGAAACCCTCTAAATTGAGAAAATACCAGGAGAGACAAAGCACAGGGAAAAAATGGAAGTACAATATCTCTAAGTTGTACATGTCACTTTCCTTGCTCCCATCATGTGTGGTGTCCCTACAAATAAATACACAGCAAGGTCCAGGTGAAGAGATGAGAGAAACCACAAATTCTTCTGTAACAACAAATTTCTTGAAGAAACAAGAACAACGACTGATTCAATGGAATTGCTCACGACTGGTAGCTACATGAATGAGGCTCATGCCTGGCTTGGTTTAACTTACTTCTGGGACCAGATTCTTACAGTCCACAAGAGAATACTTGGGGCACACCCTTGCCCTCATTTATATCCCATTTGGCCAGCATGAAGCCAAAGGAAAGGTGGGATATATTAGATAAAGCAGTATGTAACCAAACGTTCTTGGTCATTTAATGACATTCTTGGTCATTTAAGAGGGAGATTCTGGCAAAGAAAAGCCTGAGTCCTGACCAAAAGTTTAGCTTACTGTTGGCAAGCAGCAACAGGGGATCTTTCCCCCGTTGTGTTCAAGTTCCTATACTGCACTCTTCACCATAGTGTCTGAGCAGTTTCTGAAAGCTTCCCATGCAACTAACGTCTGGCACATACTGTCTGTTTGCTCACCGCTCCCCAGGGAAGAGAGACGTGAGCAATGAAGTGTCTTTTCCTTGGTAGGGATTATTTTGAATTGTTGTTATGTATGTTGATATGTATTTATACTACAGATGACAGGGTCGAAGAAGTAGCTTCGCACTTGGAGCAGGCAGGCAGACAGTGCTAAGTCTGTGCAGGACCTCAGTTCCTGGGGGAGTTTATTCCACTCGCTGAGAACAGCGCACATGAGCTGTTTTTATGGAGGAGAGGCCTCTTCTGCCAAATGGGCAAGGTTGTAGCCCATAGCATTTGTCTTGTATACGAGTATATGTGTGTATAAATACAATAGCAATCTAGACATCAGTCAGGAGTCTGATAATTATGTCTGTGTTGGAGTTGTTTTACGATGCCAGAATGCTGTAAAGGGACCTTTCCAATTAGAAAATTAAAAAGCAAAATAAATCAGTAGGTATGGCAATGGACATACTTACTACGTGCTATGAATATTTTGTGCAGAGCCAGATCACCGAACAAAATCCTCTGTTCTCTAAACATTCAAAATAAGCTAAGGGGAAGCTAAAGTATGGCACCATCATGCTGAATTGTCTATTCTTGGCCATAAACTTCATGTTTTGACCAGTCCTTTCCATCCAACCCTTTGTTTTCCAAAAATCAGAGGAGGGTACCACTGAATTTGTCTGCAGGATTAAGAAAGGCCTGCATGTGACTGAAAGGGAAGTACACTTCAGCATCACATTTTTGTTTAAGATCTCAGCTTCCATCCATTCATGACAATAGCAAAACAACCACTGAATTCAGTCGCGCAGCTCAAGCACATTGCACAATAAGCATAAAATTATTCACAATTGTTAGCAACATTCCACAATACTTAGAGCAGGCGGTGAAATGCTTGAACTCCTCTGTGAGTAGTAAAAAAGCCAATGTGCTCTTGCCATCTCTCCTCCCACCCCACACCCTTAAGAACACTAAAAATAAAAAAAAAAGAGAGAGAGAAGAAATAAAATAAAAGAATCTCAACAAAGCAGGCAATTCCTTAGGAATTTTCTTGTATTCAAAATCTCTTTGAAATTATCCAGCAACTAAACCACAGGCCCCCTCGTCCTTTTGGTCTTACAAAACAACAACACAGAGTCTTCTGTGCTCAAATGCAGTAATTACAGGCAACATGCACAAAGAAAAGCAAATAAAACAATTTCAATTGCCAGAGCCAAACATGCAATTGTGTATCTACAAAGGTAATTACAAACCAAAAGATCAGTCATGGTTCTTGTTTCTTCAAATTACCATTTTGCCCTGAAGTAAAACAATTATCCCGTAAGTAATCCTAATAATTTTAACATTTGTTTTGTATATCAGCATCAAATCTGAATGCCCTTCTTTTTTGAGGCATCTGAATTGTGTATTCTGAGCCAAACATTATATCTCTGACTAATTTCTAATTCAGGAGAGCCTTGGTCCAAAACCCACTGGTGGCAATGGAAAGAACTCATAGAGATTTCTACTGCTGATTCAGATTATTTTTTTTTAATTCTTCTTATCTATTTTTATGTCACTAGACTCTCTTGCCTATAGGCATTGTAAGCATAAGGAGCAGGAAGCTGAGGGACTCCAGAGACAGGCAAATATCAAAAGCTGACATGTTTTACTGTTGCTTTTCAGCTTTACTGTTGATATATATATGAAATTTATTTACTTGTTGGTCTTCACGGGAAACCATCTGGTCAGTAGTTTTGTCTACAGCAATAAAATACCCTGGGTATCCCCTCAATCCATGACCCAAATTCTTGGAGAGTGGCATCTAGTTATTATCTTTCAGTGCAGGTTGATCCCACAGGGGTCCCTTTCCTTGCTTGGAGGGAAACACAAACACGTGCCCTAATACATAAATACTTGAACAAAATACCTCATAGAAAACTAACGTACTGCCATCTACAGCGCTTGATGAAGAATCTCATTAAAGAAATTAAAAACACTAATAAAATGCTTTTGCCTCAATATGACATTTGGAGTACATTCAACCTTTGGAAACATTCACCATACATTCAACACCTCTCAAAACCTATGACATTTTGTGCAGGGAAGAAAGAACTACAAATGAAAAAGCCAGATCTGGCTGCTTTCAGTAGCTCTAGCTCTCAGGAATCAGATCACAGCTGAAAAATCAGAAACAGAAATTACTGTTATAACATCAGTGGATGTGATCCTGATGAAACCTTGAAAGGTGGCCTCATTTCAGGGGCAATGAGGGGAGATTAGATTAGACTTTTCAGCTTTTTTTCCTATGGAGAAGAGAATCTCCATAACAAAACCAAATCATGCAGCCTCTCAAGGATGACCTGTTGAGCTGATGAAGGAGCAGGCCAGGCTCATGCTTAATGCCTAGTTTGGGCTCAGCTCAGCATCCGCATGTAGGTCTGAGCCAAGGGAAGTCAAGCCAACAAGGATATTTTGGCACAATTTCCTGGTGGCCACAGTGACCTCACGTATCTATTATGCATTTTCTTTTTCATACTCTATGTATTTAGTCAGCTTTCTTGGCTGATGTCCGATTTTTTGGCTTGTTTCACTATGGCTTGGCTGTACCTTCGATCGCTTGGCTTGCCCAAGTCTAATATCACTTGATTTGTAAAGCTGCTGCATTTCTTAATTGGACAGTTATAGACTGGAATCCATTTATGAAAGCTTGTTTTTAGCATTTCATGCTGCACATGAACTATTTGCTCATTCACTCATTCAGCTTGCTGAATACAGAGCAGGAGCATATACAGGAATTTGGGACGAGGGCTGAGGGGGAAGACTGTGATCAGTAAGGGTCATGAAACCCTCCTCAGAGTATCAGCACTATTAGTAGCTCAGCACAGGAACAAAGACACCGGTTTTTTAAGGTGTTTTGTGGCAGGTATTAACTCATTTTTCTTTTCCTATATCATTTTTAATCTCTCTTTCCCCAGGACACACTTACGGTGTCTTTCCATACCTTAAGTGTTTGCAACGGCTTTTACCTGAGAGAAAGCTCTCAACAGATGAATCAATGCAAAGGACTATGCACAATGTCTGCATGTCACCCTTCCCCTAGCAAAGAGGAGCTACCAGCTACTGCTGCACCCCTCAGCCTCAGCCCCCGGGTTCCCACCACCTTCTTCAGAAGTCTCCATGACACAGCAGTTCTCAGAGTACCTGAGCTGGAGAGCAGACGGTCACAGAGACAGGTAAAGTGCCTGGGGAACCTGCAGACTAGGATGGATCATTTCTTATTTCCACCTCCTCCCTTTTTCCTTTCTCAAAGCCTTTCTGCTTGCCCCTCATATTTCTGCCTCCTTATTCCCCTTTTCCAGGCCAGGCTTCCAGCTCTGCCTCCTTCAACTGTGCTTCCTCTCACCTCCTCAGTTGCTTCCACTTCCCTGCCTGCCCTTGGTCCTTTGGGCAGGTGGAGGAGTGATGGAGAGGAAGGTGAAGGCAGATGAGGAGATTTTCAAGCTGCAACATAGGGACACTGGCCAGCTCATACGAGCATCATTGTGCTCATCAGCAAAGGCAAATGAAATGCAACAGGGTCAAGTCAGGAGAAGAGTCCTCTTCTCCCTAAGAATCACATAAATGCATTGTAAAAATGCTTGGAAGAACCAGTGCTTTCCCCTGCTCTGTTGTGTGTGCTGTGGTGAAATCTTTCTTGACTGAAAAAGTGCAGGAGCAGCAGAAGTATGAATGCCTTCTCCCTCGCTGCCCCCAAAGTGTGTGTTTCAAAGCCTTGTCAGGACTGTTGTCATGCTAGCAAATGCAAGCACACACCACGGGCACACACTACGGGCCAAGCTGCCTCTCATGGTTTCCTCCATGTGATTTTGGGACTGAGCAGGGACTGCATTAACTTGACATTGTTGTTTCAGCCTCAAGCCAGCAGCTGATTCTTGAAGCAGCTGCAGGCAATAGTTCACATGCAAACGGTCACGGGCAAAGCTTTGGCATGACTTCTGCTAAGTCACTGAGGCAGGGAGGGCTTTCTGCAGCAGCAAGCGGGCAGTACAGTGGGGCATTGCAGGAGCAGGCTCTCTCCCAGAAGAAGGACCGCATGGCTTTGCTTGCAAATGACAATTGAGATGTGGTCACAGGCAGAATAAAACACCGTGAGAAAAAAGCTTGGCAAATAGCCTGGCTGCTCATGGGAGAGCCTCTGGCTTGGCTGATTACACAGAAGCAGCTCTTCTTCTTCATGCGGTTGGGCAAGACCTACCATAAGAGCAGTCCCATTGCCTTTCTTCTACTGGGGCTAGGGCTTGATCCTGCCCACCCTGAGAAAGAGCAGGCAACTTGTAGCAGAAACTCCTTGGCCCTGCTCCCACAGCAGTATGGCTTTGCTCTATCCTCAATTCAAGACCTAGCAGGAAAAGACAGTCTGTAGCTCATGGTGGGCAGATGTTTTCATCACTGGGGCCAGACGCTGGTTTAGGATAGGGGTAGAATTGCATGATATCCCTTTCTTCTCTAAGAGCTTGATGGTACCTTAACACACATGGGCACACCAGGAGAAGTTTAACGTGTTCAGGGTTTACCAGGAGCTAGTTGTTCCTCCTTCTCTTCACTTCCCTGCTCGGGGCCACAGTATAGAAGAAAATGGGCTACACCGCATCTTCCCACAGACCACACTGACCCAGATCTTCATTTTCTTATACGCACTTCCCATCTTCAGTGTATGATTGCAAAGGAGCTTTCCCCTCCAATCTTACACAAGTCCTCTTGAAATGGATCAGTGGCAAAATTAGAAGAGGGAGCTTAAAGGCATATTAATATTTGTGCCGCAGCAGTGGTCAGCAGTCCAGCCAAGGAACAAGCCCTGTTCTAATAAGCAAGCACATAGGAGGTGGTGGTGTGTTGCTGTGCCTTTTCTTCTTTCCATACTGCATCTCAGTAGGGACTGGAGGTGGGAACAGGACTGCAAGGTGTTAGATGATTTATGAAAGGAATGTGATTTTATTCCTGGTTCCTGTGTTAATATGTTACATTATTTCTTCAAGACCTGTGGCCATAACTTGGAGTTATGGAGGGGAGCTTGTGGCTTAGAAGATTAAATTTGGATTTGCAGCTTTTTATTTTAGGAGCATTCTTTAAAAAAAATTGGCTCTTCCGTACTGCCAGCAGCCTTTTTGCCTACTGTGCTGATCAAAGCCCTCGGCTGTGCCATAATCACAATGACAATAACAGATCTGTTTGAAACCATCCAAGTGTCATCTTGTACCACACAGCAGTGTTGAAAGATGATTGCGTAAGGATGAAATAGCTGACTAAGAATGGTTACATTATACTCTTTGACCACAGGTTGCATTTGTTGCTTTGCATGCAAAAATTCTGCCCAGAAAAAGAGTTATTTGGCCAATTGTGTCTCCAGTCAAAAGCTGTCAACTGGAAAAACATATCAGTTCATGTTCAAGACCACCAGCATTTCTCTGATGGTTGCTGAGCTTGGATAACAGTGTAATGGAAGGAGAAGGACTATCCTGATCTGTTCCAATTTTCAATAAATTCTATAATGCTTTTGCGTATCTCTCTCTAGCAACATAAGCACAGGGAAAGTGGCCTCAGAAAAATCATGAGTTTTGGTATGGAATCTTTAAACCACCTTCTTAAGTATATTTTGCGAAATAAATCCTATAAAAGAAGCTGGCAGTATTCTGCAGGGAGACTTGGCATGAAAAAGAGAGCAGCACTGTAATTGAAATTTATTATGATGGATTATTACTGTCATATGAACAAATCCGGGAAAAATTCTGGCTTCAGGAGGGAAAAAAAGAAAATTAGAGGAAACTGCCTACCTTATTTTAAGGTCACAAAAGCTATTCAGTTAAAGTATCACAGATGTCCTTAACCAGTTTGAACTTAGCACATGAGGGGACAGTGGATGGATGTTCTCTGAGGCTGAACTTGGCCCCAGCACTTCTTATAACAACTCAAGATACTAAAAAATAAACCCATTTACTGTCCCTTCCGGAGTATAAAAGAATTGAGCATTGTTTAATAATACTGAGCAGACCAAGAGCAAAATTTCACAGCACAGAGAGTCGATACCATCAGGATAAAATACTGTGACTTCTTTAAACATCAACATGACATTTCCATGAACTCCATAAGACATTTCCCAGGGTGCTGGTCACTGGCAGAGGTATAATGAAAAAGATGAATACAGCCTATAGTTTGGACGTCCTTTGAACCAAAGAATTATATGAAATGGGGATGGAGAAGGAAAAAATTTACATGGAGCTTCCACAAAACCTGAGTTCATTCTAGGGAAGATCATACCCTGCCCAAATGTCCTCTGTAATTGCCCACAGCTACCCAGCCCGTTGGCAAAAGTGATGGTGTTGGCAACGGTGGTTAATCAGCTGATTCATAGACACTCAAGTGATTAAAAATGGGCCTAACTTGGCCAACTGGCTCAACTCAGTGGTGGAAATTGCGTCAGTGGAAAATTCTATATACTGCCTACAAGACAAATTATGAAAAAGTGGAGGCATTTTGACCATATCTTTCTAATAGAAGTAGATACCGCAGGATATTAGAAATGCCACTTTACTAGCGGCTTTTATTTACGTATGGTCTGCGTAGCATTCATGTAGTTATCATGTACCCTGCTCACAGCAGGCTAATGTACACCCAGTTATGTCTGGGAGATGTGGTCAAAGACCCATGGATTCCAGTGGGTCTGAGATCAGGAACCGAGTGTTCAGATTGAAGGAAACCCAAAATGAAACAGTTTCAGAAAAATTCCCCCATAAAGGACAAGATCACATCAAAATGGTATGAATGTCTCTGAAATGGGAATACTGGTGTGTTACTGAGTCCTATAAAGCTACTGGCCTTGAAACCAGAACCCTCCTCTTCATTTTCAAAACAGACTTAATGCAGCAGATTATGCAAGATAAGAAGTTATAACTACTCAGAGCTGCACAGCTTGCCTATTGGAAAAAAATCTTCATTTTCTGTCAAATGACAAGAGCATATGCATATGTTGTTAGCAATGTTGCTGTAAATGTAGTCTTTTCATTATAGCTCTGTCATTGCCAATGTAAAAGCTATATATATAAACAACTTAGTTCACAGCTAGTCTAAAAAACCCAAAGCAAGTGAAATGGCTAAAGCACTTAAAAAACCCATGTTTTTTAAAATATAAAAAAATATATATATTCAGTGTTTATGCCCACATTGAGGACACGAGTGGAACAAGCTATGTCAGACAACATCTAGGTATTGTTTGTAACGTATCACATTAAAATGAGGTGAAGTTACTTGCCTTTGCTTGGAACAAGGAATATTTGAACTGTAAGAACATCCTATAACAAAGACCAACTCATCTAGTGGGAAAAGAGGTTGTTGCGAAAACACATCACCCAGCTTATAACCAGCATTTGATATTCAGCTCAAACCTTTGTGGATTTGCCATCAGAGGCCTGCCCTGATTTCAGTAAGAGGCTGGGCTATCTGCTAGCTCTTTCCATGGCTCCCTCCAAGTCACGACTGAGGAACAGAGGTTCATTTAATCTGGTTAGCTCCAGCCCTGCCATTATGTCAATTCCTCCTGTTTTCTGGATCAGTGGCAGCCTCCACTTATTACCCAGTGGCCTCGGTCCAAGGCTGGACTTTCCAGAGGCCGAAGCATAAAAGAACAGAAGTCTGATGCTGGTGATGAGCCAGGACACTTGGTTTCCAAATCAAGATAAAACTGCAGTCGTACTTATTTTTATTCCTGTGGGAAGGGTCTGGGATTTTTTGATCTCCCCAGTGTAGATCTCATCAGTACGGGCTTTCACACACATGCTTGTATACACCGCTGCCATTGTCCTTTGTTCCAGGGCTAAGTGTTGGCAGAATAAGCGCAGTCACCATAAAAAGTATTAATATGTGCAGACACACTATTGAGTAAAATCAGTCTCCATCAGAACTGAACTGTCTGAACCCATCTCGGTGCTTTTTCATTCTGGGAGTAATTAAGACTGAGGCAAACACTGCCGAATCCTCTTCTGGAAGACCAAATCCAAGCACTTTAGGAAGGCACATCATGAACATTTGCTGCTACATGTTATTTCTGTGTTTCCTAGCAAATACTCATTAGCAAATTCAGGTGTGAAGGCATTACTCATTAGCTGGTAGCAATGTGGAGCTGAAAACCAAGCAAGAGTGCCAGAGGAGGTTTTTATTTACATTTTGCACTCCAAATAAAGGACAAAGCTTGTAAATAGCAAAGGCTTGAATGTCTTGAGCTAAGTGTTGATCTCTCAGTGAAAATAATTTTTGTGAAAAACCTCAAAAAATATTTGGGTGTGGGTCTTTCAGAGAAGGAATCAACATCTAAGGTTTGCATACAGTGAGGGCAGTTCCACAAGTAAGCATCAGAAAGACTTCCCCAGGCTTGACACCACAGCAAGGACACGTGCAGATGAGATAACCCTACTGCCAGAAATCCTTTGTGTGTTCTCTGCTGCAATCATTATATGAGATATTGTATGTGCGTTTGCATCTTTAGAAAAAAAGAAAACCAACAGAAAAACCGATGACAGTTGCACACAATGGATCCATCAGTAGTAGAGAAGTTCATGTTCATTCTGTTTGCAGACACTGTTAAAATGACACTTTTCTAAGTGTTTAGTCAGTGTCCTGATAGAGCTTATTTGTAAAATGTTATAAAAACTCGCATGACCATATTTCACTGAATAGAGGTTACTCTTCACTTGGCTTTTTGGTATTCAGCTCACAAAGGGTACCCGACCTACTTAAATAGCCATAAATTTATCTAGCTGCTTATATGACCCATTTTTGTCAACTTAAAGCCCCTTAGCCAAAATGTTATCGCAGTCAAAAATTGAAAATTGTGTGAGCGTATCTACACATACCATTGTTTTCATCATCAATGCACACAGTATCTTGAAATCACTTAGTGTGGATTTGTGTGCATCTTTCAAACAAACAGCTGCTGCGAATGCTATATTTTTTCTGAGATCTTGAAATGGGCAAAAGATGAAGAAATGCTGATCCAGTGGACTCCAGCTAAAGAGTTTCCTTCAGCCTTTGGGGCTTGCTTACTTGTGTCATCTTGGACATCAGAGCATACATTAAGAGTGAGGGGAAAAAAATAAGTCCTGCAGAGAAGCAGAAGGTAAAGAGGTTAGAATTGAATTCCCATCTTGAGAAGATACTCTCTCCTTTTGTGTAATCTTGATTGACACAAAGCTGGAAGAGACCTCTTGAGCCATTGAGTCTAGACTGCAGAATCTACACTATGAAGCATGGTATATACTGGGCATGCCCAGTATAGTTGCTGTTGCATAGTAAAGCTCATCTGATGGGACAACACTTGGTTCACTGCACAATCATCCTGGCTTCAGGAGATGAGTGTCAGCAATGGTGTCCATTGTCACTGCTTTATGCAATTAAGCTGAGCCGCAACTCCCTCTGCAGCCCTGAATCAGATTAATTTCCTCGACTGGTGAGTAGGGAAACCTTATCAAAAGAAATCTTGAGCAATATTTTCATTTAAGATAGCAATTGCTTCCCTTTTTTTTGGCTTTTGAGCTCCACCTGCCCGCAGTGTCATTTCAAGGATTTCTGGATTAAAAGCTCAGGCAATGATGCTTGCTTGGTAGACAGGCCTTCTCTCGTCATCAAAAGGTGAATGCTCAAGAGCTCCTTCCTGAGGAGAGATTCTTTTCCTTTCATGATGAACTGGCAGATACCGATTGATCTTTGCCCTGGCAGCTGGTAGGTGGAGCAGACTCCTCCCAGAGGCAGGAGTAGGTGGGGGTAACCAGCCCTCCAGCTGTGCAGTTGTGCTAAGGTTTGAGGTCACTGGACAGACTTTGAGAAAACACAGTGAAACTTCCCCGGTACAATATAGTGAAAAGATCGTACATAAACCTGTCTTGCTGCAAGGTATAGCACAGCTGACTTTGCACCAGTCCGCAGTACTTTTGATCTAGATGAGAGTGCTGCCCTAGCATGACCTACAAGCTGAAGAATTAGTTAATTTTCCCCTCTGATTAATAGCTTATGTAAAATTAGTAGGAAGGAAAAAAGATGTGCTAGTTAACCACCACATCTTTCTTGGCGGGAGGATGTAAACGTTGAAGGCAGAGATAATATTACCTCCCTTGGGCATTAGACGCTCGGTGGTTTGGAGCACATGCCTTTGATAATCAACATCAGTATCTCTTTCATGTCACTGAACAGAAAATAGGGCCCCTTCAAAGAGACTAACTCAGAAAAGAAATTGTTAAACAGGCCTGACTGGATTGAGCAATGCTGGAAATTAAGTACCCTGGAGGGGCAGGATTAGAAGTGAGGTCAGCACTCTCAGACAGGGCAAGGGAGTACATTAATAGCCCTCTGTACTGCCTCTGAAGTTCGGATGGTTGTCACTGAATATCCATGTGGCCCTCTCGCTCTCCCCCTCCATATGCTGCCCTGATGATTAGCATTCTGCCTTCTTGTCATAAAATACATGAATTAGCTGGTGGCCAGGAGCTTACTGGCCTAAGCTTTTGAACTGCTATAGAGCTTCAATTACACAGACTTGCTGAGAATCTTTTTTTTTTTTTTTAATCCTGACTTTTTCATAATGTTAATCCGCTAGTAGATACTTGTCCTTTATCTAAGACACCAAGGCGTTCAGCAAATGCACATGAAAGAATGAGGCTTTGTTCCTTTGCCATCCGGACTCCTGTTTCATGTGTGCTTCAAATAAGGGAATTACTTTCTAATGACTCACAGTTTTCTTTGCTTTAACCCTTCTAGAGACAGATGACTTGCTGTACGCTGATGACATCATTTCTCTCCTGGATGGTAACTAATACAAAATTAACCTTTCAGCAGAAGCATCTTTAGAAAAGCACATCTGGTTTTAGCCTGGGAATTTCAAAGGTTCTTAATGAAACTGGGCTCTCAGTAGTGATGCGCTTTGTTGTTGGAGGTACCTTGCAATGTCCTGCCCTTCTGGACTGGCAAAGAGGCTTAAGAAGTGCTGTTGGGTGAGAGTAGGGAGTAGGAGATGTGCTTGCAAGTGTATCTCCACAGCATAACTGAGCGCCGTGGCCAGGTCCTCAAGTGAGCTTTGTCTGTCCCTCCATTGCTGAGCCATGTGGAGACACAGAGCCCTTGGAGCCACATGCAGGGGCAACGCACTGCGACAGTAGACCCTACGTTGGGGCAGGCTGGCTGGCTTGGGCAGGGAGCAAGGCCAATACTTTTATGCTGCTTGCAGACCCAGGGCTCTGACTCACAGGCAGCAGGGGATCTCTGCAACATACTTCATTGTAAAAATTCAAAGATGCGTCCTAAGAAAAGCAAAAGGAAATGAGATGTTTTGTTTAGGTGACTTAAGATACAGTCTTTCCAGCCTGTATTCTTTGAGTCCAGACTTGTAGCCAAAACCATTTTTGTGCATGGTTCTTTCTAACAAGGGTTTAGCTTCTGTCCAGCATAAACATGTATAAACCAATTAATTACTGCCTACACTGGCCAGGAAACGTTGTCAAGTGCTTTGCTAGCAGGCGCAGTATTTAAGCACAGATGCAGCTGACAGAGTTTGGATTCTGCTGTTGGTAGCATCTGAGAGAGTTTGTTAATGCTTGCAGAGGTCTGAGCATATACCTCTTGAACCGAATGCCAGCAATTCTTGAGTTGATAAAGAAAAATGGAAACACTTGAGAACAAATCTTCCACCATGCACTGCTTACCGTTGCTCTGGCTTAAATTGCTTTGCACATTCTGTCCCTCATCTACTCAAATATACAATTTCTTTCCATTTCCACTCATTTCCAGGAGCAGCTTCTTACATTTTACCTCTTAGATTGCTTCACAAAGACTTCAACAGGCTACCCTCAAAGCTTTGCTACAGAGGACCTTAAGACCAGAAGCAGACATTTTTTCCAAATAACAGTGAGTTAAGCTCCCGAGAGGCTCACAAAGTCGGTGCTGTTTCTGGTGAACTGGAGAGCAGAGCCGGGTGAGCAGGGTCCTCCCAAGGCTGCACAAAAACGCCACATGCGTAAATGACTCAGAGACGTTTCCTGTGTGCCCAGCCAGCAGGAGTGCCAAGGAAAACAGGAGAGATTAAAACTTTATCTCCAACAACAGACTGCAGGACTGCCTTCCCACAGCATCTGCTGCAGCTTTGGGAATTAAGTAACGTTGGGGAGGGGGCTGGCTGGTGAGCCAGCATACCCCAAACACATCCAGGCCTGTCCCTAAATCAGCTCCACCCAGACTGTGTGGGGAGCCTTACTGGCACCCTGGCACAGCAGCAAACTCTGTAGAAGACCCAGCAAGCCAGGGAACAAGAGACAGCATTTGTGGCAGGACTCCTCTCTCACAGCTGAAAACTCACTGCATGGCAATGATGTTCATCATTTAAACCAATACCTGCTTCCTTGCACAGATACACATCTCTGAAGAGATCTTCTTCAGAGAAGAATTTTACAGGCTATTAAATTTCACAGTGTCCTTTTGAGAGAGGTACTGTTGAGTCTAGTTTTTTTTTTTAAGTAGAAGAAACTGAAGTATGATGAAATTAAGTACCAGTCTCAGAAAACCATAGTGGAATCAGAAACGGACTGATCCCAAATTTCCAGTGTGTGCCATCACGCACTCGTTTATTCATGATGCAACTCAGGAGATTGCATAGACAAACCTTGAATGCTATTTTAAATTGCCAAATGTGGATGAAGATTGTTACTCATATTAAGTATCTAGCCCTATTTCAGATTCACTGAGCTCTCAGTCTCAATCATCTGGTATCCGGTTCACCAGTATTCATAGGTCCAAGAGGCTGGCAGAACTCTACAGCTGTTGGATGTGTTTATTTTTTTAAAAGGGCAAAAAGGCATATGTCATAAATTCATTCAAATAACAGCAAAACTCCTTGGGTATTTCTCTCCTACTTCTGCAGGATGGATACAGTGCATCCCAATGCAGCCTTGACACAAGATTTAGTGCTTCATTTATGCTGTGTTTGAGAGTTTGTATGGATTTTGTCTAAATGGCTGCAAATCAGTGAATTTTATTCAAAATGAACTCTCACTATTGTTTGCTTAGCTGAGAGACATATTGCCAAAAAGCCAGAATAGCAAGGGTGACAGTCTGCTCAACAAACTGTCTTTCCTTTTGTTCTGCAGAGAGAAAACATTGGGACACCACTGCTTCTTACTTTTTTTGATCCTACTTCAGTCAGTTATATCAAAAGATACAGCTTCAAGGTAACAAACCAGGTATGTACACTTGGGACAGTAATGTGAGTTCAACAGTACTGATGAGAAGAATGCAATTATGAGGGAGCTTGATTTATGAAAACTAGATGGATTACACCTGAAATATGCAGACACATGAGCGGGTATTTAGATACTACCATTATTCCATGTAAGGATAGGTTAAGGAAAATTTTTTTTTAATTTGTTTTAAAGAGGCGAATTCATAGAATTGAAAGCTACATTCCCCTTCATGGTGCACTTGTTACTACAAACAATACCTGTCGTGTAAAGGGGTCTCTGTTGACAATGACAGGCCTGAATAAACACTCAGCTGGCACATAGGTTTCCATTAGCTCAAGTTTACGTGCCTTGTCATGCTTCTCCAGCTCTCATTTGTCACTGTGCTTTGCACAAGATCAGCAAACACTATTCTCCCACAAACTTTCCCCCGTTTCTTTCTTAGGAGGAAAGGAATTAAAAAAAAAAAAAAAAAAAAAAAGGCAGGGGGCATAACCACTTCTTCAGCCGGGCACTCAACTCAAGCCTTGCATGGAAAAGCAGCTTCAGGTCTTCTGTCCTCAGACCAAGAGCGCAGCCCTGCTGTGCTGTGCTCTCTGTGGCTGCTCTCCCAGCTTAAGGCTGCACTGGGAGACAGCACGATGAAGCCAGAGCCCCAGAGTGAAGCACAGCCAGGCTGGGGGGTTGTTTCAGTAGTACTTAACTGGCCCCAGAGCCTCGATGCTACTGAGAGATCTGCAAGTCAAGCGCCTGTCAGAAATCATCTGTTTTCAGCTTTCGCTGACCTTAAAGATATATAGAAACGTCTTCGCTCGTGCTGGGCTACTGGGTTCTAGTGCATATTCCTCACAGGGGCAGGGTACACAGGCTGGGGACATCGGGCAACTTTAGGTGTACACAAATGGCGTGTACATACAAACACATAAACCCCAAAATATTTA
This sequence comes from Charadrius vociferus, assembly GCF_000708025.1. Taxonomy (NCBI): domain Eukaryota; kingdom Metazoa; phylum Chordata; class Aves; order Charadriiformes; family Charadriidae; genus Charadrius; species Charadrius vociferus. Next base: position 6,607,493 of record NW_009649293.1, read on the forward strand.
AGGATTTTGGCATAAACCCCATGTCTAAAGAAAAGGCAGTCCACTCAGTGGCATGTTCATAAATGTGCTCCGGAGACTGACACTCACACAAAGCAAACCTTGAGCTCAGGCTGTGGGCTCGTGATCAACATCTGATGAGGAACCAGAGGACACTTTGTCATTGCTCCCCCCAGAACAAACGCTGCCCTGGGCTCAGTCTGGTTCCAGTTTAGAAGCGGCGACATTTGGCGAGTCAAAGTGACCTCAGCTTCATTGAAACTCCCTGCTTGCTATTAAACAGCCAGCAGGGATTTATGGGAATAGCAGGAACCAGATGGGAAAGCACCAGGACTGGGGACAGTGGAGCTGCAGATCCAAAGGTCATTACTGCTCTGTAGGGAGCTCCTGAGCCACATGTGTGCTACTCCAGCCCCCGGGCTAAATAGCCGCTGCAGAACTCGAAGGCCTGGGGTGAAAACCCCCTTTCCTTCTCGGCCTGCAGACAGCCCCAGCCCTCCCCAGGCTGCCTCTGCTGCGATGGGCATTTAACCAGCAAAAGCACCTGGAAGTCAGGCTGTGCTTGTTTGTTTTTATGAGGAGAGGCAAGGGGTTAAGCAGCAAAGCAGAGATGGAAAAGCAGATGACAAGCCAGTTTTGTGGCCCCGTTCTACTCTCCTGGTGCCTCTCTGGCAGCACAAGAGCTGCCACGTCCCCACGAAGCCCTGAGTGGCTGCTTATCCCCAGGTCCCGGTCCCTCCGAGCTGCCCGCAAGGCGTACGTCAGGGCCGGGGAAAGGAGGAGAGCAGCAGTGGTCCCCCTGGCAGTACGGCTTTTGAGAAAGGACGGGAAAATAAGATTGTTCAGCTTCATTGCTGCTTTCTTTGCTGTTAAGAGAGTAGGGCAGATTTGGGCATTTTCCAGGGGATTGTCATTCACGTGAATCGCACATGCTCCCCCTGCTAAACATTGATTAAACGGGTAAGACCGACTATCAGGCAGACACCGCAGGGATGGGTTTCACACCCTGCTGCCCCAGGGGCTGGGGGAGCGCACCGCTGCGGCTGCAAGCCCAGTGCCTCCCACCGCGTGCTGTCACCCGGCCACCATGTGCCACCGCCAGCTCCTGGTGCTCCACTCACACCAGCATGGAGGGGGGGCCACCAATGGATTTGGCCATACAAACAGGTTATGCTCTTTCCCCGTGATGTCACCTGACTACAACAGCGGTTGTTAGAACAGCGCTGAAAGCCCCGTTTCCGTACTTTTGGGGCAGGCACTTTCGTGCTGCCTTTTCTCCTCTACCACTAATTATCCTCTCTCTGCGAAAGCATACAACCAAACGTGTGCAAATGATGAAACAGCCGGAGCCCTCCGAAAAGCTAGAGCCATGCAGCCTAGCCCTCAAGGGCAAACTGACCCTGACAAGGAATTCTAGAAAATCCCAAGATAAGTCTGTGAAAGTAGCCTTCAAGCAGGATTTGGTGCCACAGCCTCTGTTCTTCCTTAGATGTTATTGCCCCTTTGAGCAGGATGAGTATCAACACAGGGGGTGGTGGACCTTT
>NW_009649293.1:6609050-6610371 GCF_000708025.1 Charadrius vociferus
TCCTCCAGATTTAAACGGCGCCATCTGAAGAGCAGTTCATGTTCTGAAATTAATTTTTCATGTGTACATCATGAGGTCCTAATAAAAATGTTAAAAAACTGTCTTTGTTGTCCTCCGATCCCAACAGGATTCCCTTCTCCCTTGGCATTTCTCATCATTGTTGTTGTCTGCAGACAACAAGGTTGTTGTTAAGGTTGTGGTACCAGCTTCACAAAATGAAAAGGATTTTTAAAAAAGGAGAAAAACAAAAAGACAAAAAAGAAACCCAAAACCAGAAAGATTTTTTTTTTTTTGGGGGGGGGGGGCAGGGAGGGGGGCATGGAGAAGAAACAGAAATGTGCCAGGAAGCAATATAAAAAGAAGCAGGGACTTTTGATGTTTTCTTTTCCCTCCTCCTTCATTCTTGGCTGAATTATAGGGCGTAGCATAGTATTTTCAAAGCATCTTTTACAAACTTTATTTAGTTCAGTGATTCACATTTCCCGAGCAAGGTTAACCAAATTGAGGGATGTTTCTCCCCTTGCCCCCGGCTCTTCCCCAACTTTCAGCTAAATTGTATCACATTGTTAAAAATAATTGTCAGAAAGGAACCTTTCCTGATCTCCTCCAACGGCATTGTTTTTCCCAACAATGTGCAGGATGGTTCATTACTTATTAATTTTAGAGTGTGATTTTAAAGTGCTTTGCACAATCTGAAGCCTCAAACTTGGATAAGACAGATGTACATAGTTAAGACTGAGAACTTCATGGTCATTTCCCACCAGAGCTTGTCTTCTTCTTCCAAACACACACCCCCAGACTGAAAAAACAAAAGGTTACGTATATAAGTCAGCTGACTTTGTCTCCTAGACCGAGTTGAGCACTCCATTGGAAAAGCTGGAGCTGAGATCAGATGAGCAAGAGAAGACATCAGAGCTTATCTGAGACTTCTGGGCCTACACAGACACCACGATAATCTCCATGTTCCACTAACTCATCTGAGCAGCATAGGCTGCAAGCTGATGCTGTGCTTGGGATGTGCCTCACTGTGACTGACAGCACTGTAGAAGTGTCAGAGTGTCGAACTGGCAGGATTTATTTCCTGTATTTCCCCTGCAATACCCTACACCACTCTTGCTGTTCAGTACTCCCTGCTGCACTCCTGGCTCCTGACCCCTGCAGCTGGGAGAATATCCCCCAAAATTCACGCAAGGGCTGTATGAGCGGCTTGCAGTCAATTACTTCATCAGTTCAGTCCAATCTCTGCACAACTTCTCATCCCTTCTGGCTATGCGTTAGAGGGAACAGCGGCAGCCACGTCAGGGCTCCGGGACAGTGAACA
>NW_009649293.1:6610421-6615316 GCF_000708025.1 Charadrius vociferus
CGACAAAAACTTGAGTGCATAGGGCACAACAGGCAAAGCAGCCAAGTCAAAATGAGAAAAGGGTTGAGAAATACAGTATCCTTTAAAGAATATCTGAGTACTTAAAAAAAAAAACCTTAAAAAAGTAAGATCAGGATAGGAAAATTTTACTCTTTCCTACTTCCTTTTCACTGACTCAAAGAGCAGCTTCTGCTGTCTCCACGAGAAGCAACTGTAAGGTCAGATTTGTTTGAAGGGAATGGAGAGGAGAGTCTCTGGTTTCTTTACAAAAAGCAGTTTATTTTAGATTCACAAAAGGTCAAGAATAAACTGCAATGGATACTCTTCCTGTGTAACCAAACATATTTCCAAGCAGAAACATTATATGTTATAAAGAAACAAACAAGTAAATATAAGGAAGCTGAAGAAAACCCCAACCCTCAAACATTTCTGACTGCAGAGTGGTATCACTCTCACATACGCTCAAGGAGTAAAATTACTTTTAAAGGGGGGCGGGGATGGTAGCTGTGACTTAGATAAGCACAGAGGCTCACTTTTGGGAGATAGTTACACATTGGAACAAACATCCTAGCACTGAATGAAACCCTGCCAGCATGGCTTAGTCTTGATCTCTATTGCAATCCCTTGTACAACAAAGGAAATGGCCAGAAAACCCGTAACTCTGCTGGAAAATGCTGAATGCACACAGGAATATATACGTTCTGTTACCTACAGTATATGAGGTTTATTTAGGTCCTTCACCCTGATCTGCATGCTCTAACAGCAGCATGTTCAGCATGTTCGGATGCTTTCATTCCCACATGGCTTCCTTCAAGCAGGTACACATAGCTCCATTTCACCAAGTGATGGAGAAAAGTGCAAAGGATTACCTGGAGGATATTAATCTACTTAGACTGTAAACCAAGAATATCATACTTTTTTTTGTGGGCTTAACTTACCAGGTACTTAGAATATTCTGCAGCAAACAAAAATTAATGAGAAATGCAGATCCTTCCAAGTGGAAAAACTACTGGATAGATTTATATCATTGCCTGTTAACATCTCTAGTACTTAGGAAGCCCTACCAAAACCTGGAAGCAGCATGGCTGTGTCTCCAGAGGACATTGTTTATTTACTTGCGCCTAACACAGCTGGATTTTGACTTGGGTTAGGACAGGCTCCAAGGAGCCCTGCCTGGACATTCATGGAGGATGTCTACTGGCTGCCTGAAAAGGGTCTGTGGCCAAGGAGACCAGAGCCCCTCTGGTCCAAGCTCTGAGAGGTTGAGAGAGATTTTTTTGTGCTTACACAGCACCTAACACTGGATGTCACGGTCCCAGAGCTATCATTTCTCCATCCTACCACCATACCAAAGCAATAACAACTGTCTTGCTGAGTTTCCAGGTAATAGAGTTGCACTTTTCTCTAATTGCCATGGTCACTGACAGTTTAGGTTAATCAAGTGACACCAACATAAAGTGATGGGCTGCCAGAGGACTAGAAAGCATTTTACCCTCAGCTGTTTCTGACATGTTTGTGTGCACAGTTCAGTTTACCATTAAGAAGGGCAAATAATGACCCATCTCCAATTTGAGGCTGGGTCCCTTAAGTAGTAAATTGAAAGCCAATGTTTAAACAAAGAGACACAACTACAAATTCAGCTTGACACTCTCCAGGAAAAGGGCCATTAGGCAGCAATGAGGCCAGACAATCTTCATCTGGCCCTTAGGAGGTTTCTGCTGTACTTTAAAGACCACTGAAGATACTGTTCATCTTTACTCACCCCAGTTCCAGACAATACAAGGGTCTGAAGAAGTCAGCCCAATTACTGGATATCAGTGCTTGATGGCTCTACACATACCTTTTTTCCCTTGCAAACCATCATGCAGGTGTGCAGCCTGGGGCACAGCCCACCAAGCAACTTGCATCAAAGGGTGCATTTTGCACACCAGGTCCCAGTGCAGGGAAAACGCTGTGGCACTGTGCCACAAGCCAGGGGGGCAGGAGGGGATCTGAAGTGCACCAATGAAGCCCTTCCAGTGCTGATTCATGGGAATCAGCATGATCCATGGGCCATGGCATCACAGACCCCCACTGGCTCCTCCACCATCATTTGGGAATGATGGATGTGAAATGCCGCTGAAGGATTTCATAAAACCATCTCCCTACCTCTCCTCTCCATAAACCTGGGGCATAATCCTAAAGAAGGGAATAGGATTTCAGCAGGTAATATAATGTTGCCATGTGGCCTTTCCTATTGATTGGAAGATAAAGTATTAGCATCTGTACTGCTAGATGCTTCGATACATATTGACCTGATCTGAGGTGAAACAGAACCAATTTTCTGTTCAGTAATTTCACTTTTCAGGTGAGGCTCTTCTAACTAATTGAAATCTCTGAAATTAACAGCATACTGTTCAGACACTGTTCACTCCCAGAGTGATAAGACAGGATTGTTTATAATTTATGCCAAGGAATGGTATGCAGACAGGCTCTTGTGTATGGTTATTGCTATAACACCCAAGGGCAGCTAACTTTGTTATATGCCCCATTTGAGGGTCGGAAGCAGAAATGCATAGAGGGGTCCCACCTGTGGGGAGGAGTGGACAGGACAGGTGACCAAAAACTGACCGACTGGGTATTCTATCCCATTTGCATCGTGCTCAGTATAAAAGGTGAAGGATCAAAGGGTCAGCTTGTTTTCTTCAATGGCCGATGTCTGAGGAGGACTCTGTCGGTTCATCTGCCTTTGATCCCAATCTGCGTGTTCTGGAATCCAGGTCCAGAATCCAGCTCCCGTCTGTTGCTGAGTCCAGTCTGGGACTTTCCCAGTGCTTGCCAGTGATGTGATCATCATCCTGGGAGCTCAATACGATTTTGTATGTATTGTATATATTTCATTCTTTTATTTTTATTATTTTACTCACAAGTTTCTTTCTCTCTCTTCCTCCTCCCCCTTTAGGAAGAGGTGTGGGAGAGCATCTGTCATTCGTTTCAGCGGCCAGTCCAGCCCAAACCACGACACATATATAATCTTTCACTTTGGAAGACTACTTACTATTTTCTCCAGCCCCTGAGGCTTACTGTCAACACTGATAACTGCCATCTAGGATAGGAAAGCATTAAATAAGTTTCCACTTAACAGTAATCAAATTAGTTTTTAAGAACTTGTGAAACCCAAACAACTTTTCTTCCATTACACTGTCCCAGTAATGTTTCCAGATAGACAAGAAAGAACAGTTGTACCCTATGGAAAAAGGCATTTAAAAGATAGTCTTACTTCCCCTAAAGGCAATTCAAAGGCAGGCAATGGTTGCATAAAGAAAACAAGGAAACAAGATATAAATTAATAATATATAGTCTCTTAGAGTTGTGGTTGAGCTGCAAAAATGCAGAAAGGGTTGGGAATTCACTGAGTGTCAGCTTAATAGAGTCACAATGATGGAATAAGTGCCTGGTACATAACTGAAGGTCTTATTTTAGGATATGTGAAGGTCTTATTTTAGGATATGTCCAGAAGCTTCTTGCTCTCCTGACATGTAGTTCTTAGAGCTTTCCCTTTTCTTCTGTGTACTTTAAACTAAAAACCTACACAGTCAGCTGCCCGACTGAATGGAAAATACTTCTTCATTCCAGAGCGCACAGCTGTATGCAAGTATTCCTGTTAAAATCCCACTCTTAAATTTAACCTCTCAGCAGTCCCGCATGCTGATACAGTCAGTCCATTCTAAACTTTAAAATCTAATGAGAAAATGGTCCCACAAGCTGTGTCTGACCCTGAAGTAGAAGAGCTTGGTTAACCACGTGAACCTTTAATTTGTAAATGCAGAATCCTTTCTGCCAGATGCCGCTGCTTCTGACAAAGTTCATCCACAAACAGCAGTGAGCATATACACTCCCGGTGGGTCTATACTGCAGGGGCAGGTAGCCAGGTTGGTATTTTACATCTTTTTTTTACTTTTTTTTAACTTTTTTTTAAAAAAATCTTTAGGGACTTTCAGAGCGATAGATGTGCAGGTTGAGTAATTCCCATTGGGACAATTGCATCTACACCTGTTTGTTTTTTTGTCAGCCTGCCTCACTGCAATACAACTATGAAGAAGTACATGCACAGGAACAGGTCAACAAGGGACAAACTTTGCCACTTGATGCCCTGATCCAGTGAGGAATTGAAGCATATATTTAGTTGCCAGCTTGCTCTGACTATTCATGTGCAGAAAATAGCCACAAGCCGAAGTGGCTTGCATAACTCAGTCACAGAGCTGTGTAACAGCATTATGGGGCTCAAAGACAAAAGTCAAAATTAAGGTTTTGATTTTAAAAGCCAAACCAGGGATGGGTTCAATGAGAAAATGAGGGCTACCATGCCTGAATGAGCACATCTGGTCAACTTTATTTTTAATGGGACAAAGACTCTTTTCTCCGAGGCCAAGATACTAGGTCTTTAATCTTTTTCCATATTTCTCATGCTTATCACATACGGGTGTATCGTAAAGATGTCTTTATCACTTCTTCCTTTTGATTAAAGGCTCTAAGTAATGCTAGCCAATACCAATAACGATGCCCTAAAAATAACATTATCATCACAGCAGAACCTTGCAGGGAACACAGCGTTAATCTTCACTAGTCCCTCTTGCACAGATCATCCAGCATGCTCAGAAAAAAAATACATGAAGAGCAAGGCTCTTCAACTACCTTATGTTTGGAGTATCATTCATCTTACAGAGAGTGAAAGCCTGGGTGATCTTTACATTAATCACATGGTTAAACTGTGCAGATATTAGGCTGGCAGGTTGGGGGATGAGGGAGGAGGAAGAGCGAGAGAAAAAAAAATAAGTTGGCTCAGAAATTCATCCCAAACACAAACCAAATGTTAGCCACTTTTGAAGTACATAAACTTTTAAAATGTTTGAGTC
>NW_009649293.1:6615329-6643263 GCF_000708025.1 Charadrius vociferus
ACAAACTAAAAATCAGCCCAATAGGTATGTATATATACATTTAAACAGAAATACACATTGGTCAAAAATATGGTTGAGACATATCAGCCGTGTGAAAGGTGAGACTACAGCCAAACAAAAAAATAATTCCCATAAAAGGCATTGATTGCCAACCAGCCAAGTTATTACAGACAATTGGTATGTATATGGGACACAATGATAATAAGGACACTTCATCGTCCTAAAGGAAATAACAATTGTGGGAAATCGTTTTAATAGTGCTCAGAAGGATTACAAAATCACGGTTTCATGTCGTTCTACAACAGACTAATGTTTTCGCATAAATTACAGCAGATTTCAAGGGAAAACAATTAATGGTAACAGAATGAAAGACATATGAAAGCTTTCTGATTTAAAGTGACATTGCTCATTTTAAAATAGCTGGTTTTAATTAGCTTCTTCCTAAGAACATTAAAGGTACGTGTTGAAGGTACATTTCCACACACACTGGAGAGAACTTACACAGTCAAGAAGCTTGTAAAATTGTGATCAACAACTGCAAAATTATTTGTAAATTGGCTGAATGGTCATTTAAAGAACAAAATTTAGTAAATAGTCCAAAGATGATGCTGCTGTCCTTCACTGTCACGAACAACTGCCGAAGAAAAGGCAAACTATAACTATATTCTTAACACAAACATCCCCAGCACACATGAATCATCGGACCAAACCCTGTCTCAGCTACTGGAAGGTGAGCCTCTGCGTGATTCATTTTGTGTTACTAACTTAACCTAACATCTCAGCTTCATACCTTATTAATGGTCTTCAAACAGGTAACAACCAATAAAAGGATGTTTTTCAGTATGTTGTTTTGTCAGTGTTTTATGCACATCTTGAAGTAACTAGCAATTAATTTGTGCATGTACATGTCTAGACAGGTGACTAAATAAAATGTCCTTGAATTCATAAAACGTGCCACAGATTTTTATGTTTCTCTACAGAGACTCAAGAAACCAAGACAAGAAGCATTAATAAAGTTGACCAAATGCTAGGAATTATTTTGATTTTGAACATGTTTGAGCAAAACAGAATGAGGCGTCTGACCTGCTTTTGATCATTCACTTTCACAAAATACTTCAACCAGGCGTCCGAGATGCACATGCTGTTGATTTTTTTGAGTGGTTACAAATCAAAACATGTGCGGAGCTGAAGTGCAATCAGTTATGTGGAGGTTAATAAAATGTCCTGGACTGGAATCCCTTCAACAGATCTGGTTTTAGGACTCTGTACATATGTTTGCTTTGGGTGTATTTGAAGCTTGAGTTCATTAATGAACAAAATTGCCAGTAGATCTGCTTGGCCCCTGCTATTTTCAGTTTTTTGGAATCCATTCGTGACATTGGGATCTGCACGTCTAATCATGTTAATAGAACAGGATCATTGGCAAAATAAAGAGAATAGTAAATAAATAAATAAATAAATGAAGCCCTGACCTCGAATGTTCCTGAGTAAAAGCTATCCAGATATATGATTTACCTTTTCTTTGATGGAGTAGTGGCGTTTCAGAGTTTTGAATTAGCAGCATAGTGCATTCCAGCTAAAAAAAAAAAAGGTGTTTTCTGTTTTGAGATCTCTCATAAATGGTGTACGTGGTCTAAATCTAGATTTTCAGAGGCAAGTGCTTATTTTCAGTGCCCCCTTACCTGAACGGTCAGTTCACTGATCCTGCAAAGGTGCTGCTGTCCCAGAACCATTCCCACACTCCATCAGATTTCCAGAGCCTTACCCTGTGCTCTGTCAACCATGCCTCCTGTCTGAAAGTCTCAGCTATAAATTGTAACAAGAAGGCACCACTTAAGGAGAAGTGAGATAGTGAAACAAAATGAACTGCGTGGGGTGAAAAATCTCCAATATGCCTATGATTTAAGCCTCCCATGCTGCATCTCAGAAAGGAAAAAGGTGCTTTTAAAAATATTATTGGAACTCCTGTCAAAAAAATTAATAATTCTGATGTGTGACTGACAATGAGCTACAACGCAGAGTTCTTTTCTTCACCCCTCAAGTTGTTCCTTTCCTTTAAACACTTTCTGCCCAACACACAGAAAGCTGAACAAATAGAGTTCATAATGTTCTCGCAAGTGCCCGTAGGACTATGCATTGGCACCTGCCTAAAGGTTTATTATAAAATTATAGATTTAGATTTTCACAGTTAGATTTCACAGAAGTCAGCACAACCAGAAGATTTCTTTCTCCAGAGCACACAACGCTCATTCTGCTTCAGACCCAGCCCAGACCGTTCACAGAGACCTGGGGTTAGCACAGGGAGTATCCTTGTGCTTTTACAACCTCTCTGCCATGAAAGAGGGGGAATTCCTCCTTTAATGAGGAAGAGTTGTTTGATTTATAGCCTCTGAAAACATCTTCTTATTAAAGAAGATGTGTTTGCAGCTCCAGACAGAAATGAGCTGTTTGGAGCAAAGGGTCAGTTTGTTTCAAGAAAGAGACCTGAAGATCTCACAGGTCAGAGCCACTTCCTATATCTTGAAGGCACGCGTCTCTTAAGTGGCTGACAGACTCCCCAGGTTTTTCAGTGCTCCTAAACACAGGTGTAGTAAAGCAGTCTCGTATTCATCTGGCCAGGAGATTTCATCCTTTCTTCTTAGCTATGGACTTATCATCATGAGGTGGACCTTCATCACTTCTAACTGAAGGATTGCTGTGCTCCAGGCACCTTGGGATGCTTATTAGGAACAAGAAGATGCGTCATGGCTTCAGCAGAAGCATTTCTGCCTCCCCAGTAAACGTGGCTTTTTGGGAGTCTGTCACTTGGGTGCTCCATGTCCCAGCTGGGTTCCTTGCTCGAGATGGGCAGTGCCTACTGCAGAGCCCAGTTTTCTGGGGTGAGGAAGAGAGCAGCTTGGGCATCTGAAGGGGACTTACCGAGTGACCGTTGGGAATGAAAGAAATTAAGAGGGAGGCAAGCAGCTACCAGCTCCTGGAGGTAGGTCCTTAGGACTTGGATACTCGGCACTGATGGGGGAAAGGTTCTTGGCAGTGATAAACTCCCTACTGTCAGAAATCAGAAAGTAACCCAAACCTGTCATGAGTAGGGTGATGCAAAACCCACCTCTCTGCACATGAATCTTGGCTAACCCTCAGTGATCTGCTGCAGTAGCCCTGCACACGTTGCTTACCCTTTCTGTGCCCCAGTTCACCCTTCTGCTAAACCAGGATAAAATTACTTGCTTACCAATTGCCACAGGAAAGCAGTATCCTACAAAAATACCAAGATAGACTTAACTAGGCTTATAAATTATTTTGATATTCCCAGATGAAAGTTCCCTGTAAGTATAAAGTTTTATTATTATTTCAGCTGCTCCCTTCCATAGCTTAATTGCCAAAAAAGGCTTTAGAAAAGCCTCAGATTAACCATAATACTTTTCTTGTTAATGACTAGCAAAACATTATACTTCTCACATATGGGACACAAGCGTTTGACTTCAGTTTAGTGCACCGGCACTTAAGAACCAAAGCAAGTATTGCTCCATGTCTTGCTTAAACCTGACGTAGCTTTCTGACTTGGAAAGTATGTTTTGGGGACAGTCCGGCTGTGCTTGTTTGCAACTTACACAATTTCAAATATAATTTATAGAGAGGCTAACCTGAGGTCAATTATTATTACCATCTTGAAAAAGTGATTGTAAACTGGGAATAGCTCCCGCTTTAATAATTTCATTTGCTCTACAAAGCAAAATAGAAATAGTTTGTAGTGAAAAATGTGTCTTCCAGTGTAAGCATCCAATGTCAAAAGAAACTGTAAGATTAAAAATGATAGCTTTCAGCTGTTACTCAGTAAGTAGCCAATGTTTCTTCTCTTCTGGAAAGTTGATACTCCCTCTTCAGAGGAATTTAAATGGTCAGAATCAGAACTGGAGAGTACAAGAGACTTAATGAGACTGCAGCGGGTTCTGTGATTCTCTCTATAGGAGATGTTTAACATCTTGTTCACTACCCACAACTGCCACGTGTGGGTTGTGCCTGAACTGGCCATTGTTAATCTATGCTGGAACATGCCATGGGGAAGTTTGGTGAAAGAACTTGATTATATGTATATAGAATGGACTTGTCCCAACACCATAGCTCAAATGCAAGGTAAACCAAGAAGGTGACCAATACACCCGTATGTGACCAATCTTTAATAGAAAGCAGGAGGAGGAAGTTCAGAACAATTTTTGCCATTCTGCCTGGAGAATATCCATGAGCTGCGGTTAGAAACAAAAGATTTCTGCAAGGACTTACTAGTATTTTTCAAAACCACATCAGATGGAAAATCCAGAACCACAGAAACCCCAGAGTCAATCCTGAACTTCAATATTCCCTAACTGTGTGGATTAATGAAGTCTATAGATAGTGTAGCAAAATTTCCTACATATATTCATAACGTGTAATGTCTAAGCACCTGAAAAGAACCACAAAAGGAGAGGTTGCCATGCCATTTTCTATTTTGGTCAGGAGAATGGGATTTCCAACAAAAAGGCCGCCTTCTGCTTTGAAATGGAGGAGGTGTTTAGTGTGATGACCTTTCAGTACTTTCTCTGTTTGGCTGGTTGGCAACACTGTCACTTTCCCACAGTTTAGCAGAGCCATTTAAAGGCAAAATGCTAATCCCAGTTACACTCAGTCCATGCCCTTCCCTGTCCCAGCCCACGGGGCTGGAAAGAAGATATGTGATGTACCCAGCTGGGACTGAGGACGGCTCAGCATTGGATACCATTACCCACACAGAAGCTAGTCAGAATCTGGACCAAGGACAGAAAAACACGCAATGTCATTCCCCCCCTGCCACTGCCACTGGAGCTCAGGCCATGACAATGTCTCTCTCCCCATACAGATTGTTTGAAAGCCATGCTGTTACCCAGCTTTTTTTTTTTTTTTTTTTTTAATGCAGCGACTCAGCAGCAAGCAGTCTGCTCAAAAATACCTTGCTCATATACTGCGTGCTAAAAGCATCCACTGTCTGAAGCTTCTAAATGGATCGAAGGCTTGGAAAATTACTTCTGAAAAACAGCCATCTTCTATGCAGGATAAGCAGGAAGCTTCTCAGCTTTAACTGCAGGGTTGGTTGGTTGGCTTTTTTAAAATTATATCTTATATTATCTATACGCAAGATATAGACTACAAGCAGTGTTGTGTGTTTATGTCTGGTTAGAGCTACCTGTTTATTAAGGAGGCTTGCTTCACTGCTGGGAACTTGGGATGAGATTCACCAGCACATCATGTTTTTCTTTTAGTTGTCAGATCCGGCTTAGCTAAACAGTTTGCTCAGTGTATGGTGCAGACAGGTGGCAGTGTGTTGGGAAAGGCACCCTGTCTTGAGGAAGAGTGCTCTGACCCTGCTCTTCACCCTCCCAGTGATGGATTGTGCTGCTGGGGAAGGGAATTGCCACAGCTCAACTGAGCTACAGGGGCTGCAGAAAGGGATGGGGCTCTCCTCACTTGGCTTCTCCAGGGAAGCGAGGGCAAGGGGTAGGCAAACTTCCCTACTCCTACATGTGCAACCCCCAGAAGGCTTAGGAATGTAAGAGGGAGTGTTACTGCCTCAGTGTATGAATAGTCTTAGGGCACACTGGCATATGAAAAGGTCAGAAAATTAGTAAACTGTAGCATTCAATGTGGCACTTTTGTAAAGTGGTTTTGATTGCTGTACTATGTAAAGATTGTGGAGGTTCTGGAGGTTCAGTCCCCCGGGTCCCACCACATGGTGTGTCCCTAAAGCACTAGTGGGCATGTCAGAGGTGCACTGCCCTTGGCTTGAAAGGGTCGGTCTAGCCTGCTGACAGGTTCTCTGTGCATAAAAAACAGTGCTATCAAAGCAAGAACCCTCAAACCAGCTCCAAGTCAGAGGAAGGAATGATGCAAAGATGAGCAGTTCATGGCTCGCATCCTGATCTCAGTTCTGTTGATCCCTAAGTGCCTTTCACTGGAATCATCTGGATTACCCCACATATCCACTGACACAAAGAAAATTAGATTCTGGCCCAGGATACCTTTCCACTTGAGTTTGGTTCTTCTGTCACATTGATGCATACTTTATGGCCTTGGTCAGTGGGGAAAGGAACAGCCTCTTTCAGAATGCTGTGCAGGTGCGTGCTCTTCTTACCTTTGGTCCCCAATTATATTCTCAGTCTCCGTACATGTATTTGAGAATATGCTTACTCTAAAAAGATCTACAGAGCTCTGTAGGGAAACTAAACACCAGCAACTTGACCCAGGTTTTCATTTATCTAGAAAGAGTTAAAAAAAAAAAAAAAAGTTGTAACTAAATTATTTAGTTATCTCCAGGAATCTGTTTAGGCTCAAACATCTGCAGCCCCACTGACAAATGTCATGCTGTTCCCCCTGAAACTCGTGATGGGATGGCATTGCCCACGCAGAGCTCTGCAGCCTTACCCTCATCCCCTGCACTGGCGGCTGTCACACCCACACTTTGTCCTCTGCTGCCAAGAAACACAAACACAGTCTGAAGCAAACCTCTTCACAGACATAAGATTAAAAGCACATCCCTTCAAACGTACCCACTGCCTTTTCCATTTTGTGTGCCGTATAGAGAAAGATATTCCCGATGCCAGATTCTGCCACCCTCGCTTAAACTGAGCAAAAAATGACCTCATGAGTAATCTATAGATGGCAGTGGGGTTATCTGAAGAATAAGTAACAGATTTTAGGGGTAATTTCACTGGGAGAGAGGTGTTTTACTGACTTCGAAGCATAAGCTTAGGGTAGTACACAATGTGAATGACGGTATCACAGTCTGGCTGCAGTGGCTGAATAAAAATAAAATTGAACATTTTACACCAGACAAAAGTCTCTGCTATTAGCAAAAAAGCAGTTTGAGCTGGTGAGATACAATAGCAGATGCACTCCCAGATCTCCAGTCTGTAGATTTACATGCTAAGGCTGCCTTCCAAAACACACAAAGTAGTTCCCCAAACCCTCACCTTGCATCTCTTAACTACAACTAAATACAGCGTGTATGATTCTCACAGTGCTCGCAGTAAAACCCTGCTTTGGGAAAAAGGTGAATGGAAGGAGTAAGGGAAAAAAAAGACAATACAAAGCCTCATACATATTTTGGTTGTGATATCACCATGTCATGATGGTGCACCTCCACCCCTGGCACACTTGGGCATGTGACGGGGTAACCCCAAGCAGCTTCTGATGCCGTGTCCGACCTGCCTCTGCATTCCTGTTAGTAACAGAAGTCACAACTTCTGGCCTCAGAAGCATGGAGACATTTTAAGTGACAACCATCACATTTTATTTATAATACAAGCAGCTATGTTAACCAGAGAACAACCCAGACTTGTTCTCACCCTAAATGTTTTGGGGTTGGGTTTTTTTTTTTTTTTTTTTTGACAGCCTGGATGAACCCAAAGGCAGTATCTGAGCTCCCTGATTTTGAATGACATTACTGAGGGCACTAAGCAAGTTAATCGTTTTACAGTCAAGAATTTAAGATGCATCTCATTAATATCCCAATTTGTACATGAATCGCACTGTACTGAGCGTCCAGAAAAAAATAAAAAGGGACTCAGACCCCACTGTTTCAGAGTGCTTTGAGCTAACTACAGACAAACACAGCAGGCTGCAGACTGCTTTGAGAAAGGTCAGGAAGTATGTTATTTTTATAAAAGGCAGCGCTGAAGGAAGGAACAGCAGCAGGATGAGAGAAATGAGTGGTATCCTGTCGCTAATGGCTGAGCGAAGGGGATAGACACATTTGAAGAGATCTGATGTATACAGTGTGCCTGCTTAGCAGAGGCCCCCAAATGTAGGGAGCAGACATTTTAGATGACGTGGAGAAAGAGATGGGATTCAAAGTAAGGCAGTGGAAAGATGATTTTGACTGTGCTCCAAGCGGTAATTGGATGTCCCACTAGTCTTAGTCATACATTATTCAGAAGAGGAATTAAGAGCGACTTACTCAAGGATAAATAGAGAGCAGTAGTCATCCAGAAGACTGTGATCGTATTGCCTGAAGGCAGTGGCTTAGCGCTCAGCAGCTGTATATCTGCAGTCAATAAGCTGACTTCAGGTGAGCTTCACCACAGTAATGCAGAATATGGCTGTGCATCTCTATGTATAGTGACCGTTGATATATTACTCTTCCTGCCCAGTAAGAGGCAGAACCGGTCTGCTGCTTTTCTTCACAGGCAGCATGAACCCTACAGCTGCCTGAAAGACAAACCCAGAAAGCACAGAAATTGGTGCTTGCTCCATCATCAGGCATCAACACCTCCAGCAGCTTCCTAACCCAAAACTTGCTCTTTGTCCTTGTTCCAAGTGCTGACATTTTCCAGCTTTGTCTCTGTACTGAACTGTCATCTGCTGAGCACGTAAATCGCTGAGGCCAGGCTCTTTACCAGTCTACAGAAAATATGAACATCAGTGGTCCTGTGAGCCCCTGTGGAGCTGGGCTGACTGGAAGTTGGCTTTTATGGCAGTTACAGCCAGTTTTCCTTTGGCTGTAAATCTCTGGCAGCAATCTGCCTAGGTGTCTAACACATAGGTATAACTCTTGAAAAGTGAAGTCAATGTGTACTTGTGGTCCTCAGTTTATTAGCAGTCTTCTGGGAGAACATTCATAAGAAAGTTTGGATAAAGTAAGGATAAAGAAAGTAAGGATAAAGTTTTCAAGGATCTAAATTATTTTACAGCTACCATTTCTTAAAGTTTAAGTCTTCAATCACATTGACTTTTGGTGAAACAAGCTTGTGAATACCTACATTGCTTTGGAATAGACAATTTTTTTGTTTTTAATACTGGCATTTGCTGAGGAACACTGCAGGAATATCAGAATCCATTCAACAAATTAGACTTTGTTCCAGAAAATGATCTGCTTACCCCAGAAAATGATCTTCTTACCCAAGAAAAACAGCAGAGAGGAAACAGAAGCAGTATAGGATTGGTCAATCTAATATAAGTGTTAAAATCTTCATTTCTGCAGATGGTGTTTTGGACTGAACTGTCCCAGTTTTCTGGAATCATATACAAACTGATCTGTTTATACTCATGTGACCCAGCTGGAGGCAGATAAGAAAACTCAGCCTAAACTAAAACCAGAAAGGCATGAAAGCTGTGGCTTGCAGGATTTTAGCATGGCTGTAGCATATAAGCACTTTGATCCATTCAATCAGGCTAATTACATCCTAGGATCCATTAACATGTCCTTGTGCCGGACACATTGGTTTGGAAATCCTTCACTTAGGTGATGCCACAGCAGGGTACTTTACCATCAGCAGCAGCCATCCCCAGCTTCCCATGCGGCATCCAGCAGCTTCCCAGCCTCTTACCTCCATCCTGCCACAAAGCTGACTCTAACGACCTGCTCCTGGGCCAGGACCACCCACTCAGCTCTATTTCAGCACCCAGGCCAAAGCGGCATTAGAGAGCAATGGTTGCCCATCCGCTTAGAGGTCAGGAGCAGCTTTTGCACAGGGTGAGGCACCCATGCATCCACCACAATTCTCATCCCGGGGCAGGGAAGCTGCTGGGGGCTGCCACACAGGACGAAGCTCCCCATGCATTAGGTCGTGTGCACATAGACCTCAGCATGAAGTCACTACAGACTTCTTAAAATAAAAGCTAAACTTGATGAAAAAATGAAGTTCTGGCACATAATTCCTAATAACTTTCTAGTGAACCCAGTAAAAAGCCAAATCTTCCATCATTTAAATTCCAAGTACAGGAACTACTATACTATTGATAGTTAGCATTAAGTTACAGTACATTTAAAAGGCTCAGAGGCATGATATAGGCATACATTACAACCAAACTTATCTAGCAAGTCCTAGCCTTGATAAGCCAATAATATACTGAAAAACCTAGCCATGTCCTGCCAACAGTATACTTTTAAGGCACTTCTCTAAAACACAGAACCACAATAGAAAAATACTTTAAAAGGAAACAAACTATTCCCATCATATGAAGATGTGCCATCCCAAAAGATAACCACATTGGTGTGAGCCTTTTTAAAAGGCCTGATGAAGCAGGATGGCACATGCAAACTGCATCTCTCCTCTAGAGTTTAGACCCTAGGGAGAGTAGGGAAAGGAAATGAGCTAGAGATCACTATTTAAACTCATGATTAGGAGTTTAAATGGTCAAGTTATATGCCTGTTTTTATAGATATCCTATCTTTATATGTATGAACTGTTTTTCCACAGCTAAGCTTTCCCACATGTGAAGTGTTTTGGATCAACAGCTATTGCAATAACTATGGTTTCTTTGACATACCCTAAGCAAACTTCATATTGGGACTTTTCTCTGCAGACATTGTATTTCTAATGGTATGAAGTTTTTGTGGATATCTCATAATAAAAAAATGGTGACATCTACTTGAAATGCAAGTTATCAACAAAATTTTAAGTTTAAGCCAACTGAAAACGACGTCATTGAACTGTTGTGGAAAACAACAACAATATTACTATAGATGTATATGTTACATCGAGGAAACCAAGGGGGAAGGAGGGGTGGAAGAACTCCCACCCTGTACAGGCTACCAGATCACTGCCTGCTGTTGTGGTTGTGTTTATTTTCATGGGCTCCTCATAACCCCCAGCAATAAGCTTGGTTTATGTGGATATGCACCCACAAGGCTGCCAATCCCAGGATTATGTATGTATTTATAGGTAATCTATCCTCATATGTCCCTACTACTTACTTAAGTTTTAAGGACGTGATGCTCTAAGAAGAAGTCCTGTCAGGAGAACCCTTAAGCACATGAAGACAGGATAATTCAGGGTGTCTTTAATAGAGATGGGCCAGATTTTACAGAGCCAGTCAGGATTCCTGTAGTGAGCACATGGGATAAAACAGGCTCACCTGCACCACGTGATGAGACCCCACACCTGGATCCCCAAGCTGAGTCCAGGCTGGGGACGTTGGTGCAAGCTCCACATAGAGACTTTGGACTGGAAGTAGTATTCCCTTGCTAGCACAGGTAGGGCCTGTTAGCTCAGACAAAGGGCTGGTTTATGCTTTTTTTGATAGGGATTTTTAAAGGCCTCTGATCAGTTCACTGGTTTGGTTTCCCAGTGGCGCCCTAAACAGGTGTGCAACACAGCCAAGGCAGGGCTGAAAAAGGCTCTGTGGAAAGGAAGACAACAGGAAATTCTTAAAATGGTATTTTCACCAAAAGATAGATATGTGGAGACATACCCCAGCATGGGTTTTACACCACCTGGAACAAGACCCCACCTCCGCTGCTATTGAGAATTTATTCCTATCCCTCCTGTTATTCCCACCTTTACAGCACAGACTGTATTGCCACAACTGTCTTAATTTAGAAGGTGGCCCCTCAATGTAATCCAGATTTTTAAGCAAAGATCCCCTACTGAGCAAGGGGCTGGGAAACTTCAGAATGGGTTGTAAACTCTTTTCTCTGCTTTCGTCCTCAAAGCAATAGTTCTCACCCCATTCTTAGCCTGTTGTTCCTGCTTCCAATTTTCAGCTGAAGATGATCTTGGATGACCCAAAAAACTTGTCTATTTTATTGGCTTCTCCTCTTCCAGTTTTCTCCATTGTTCTAATGGGAGGAAGAAAACAAAAAAAACCCCTCCCTCCAAACTGCAGCTCACTTAAAGGTCTTTGAAGGGACTTAAGAGGGTGTTGTACACCACTAGCAAGTAGTCACTGGTAGTGAAAATTACAGTAGTGACCCTGTATTAGAGCGACCCTTTACTGAATGAGAAAAAAGACTGTCTGGAAAGTCTACTGTTGCAAGTCCTCAGTCCCACTTTCCTCTCACCCTATCAATGGTGTTTGCTATGCACAGATATTCAGAATTATTTTGTAATTTGCATTAATATATTACTAACCACTTGCAATGCGTCTTCAGGCCCAGAGAATCTGGAATAGAGCCACCTGCAGCACTAAAGTAACTTTGGGCATAAAGTAACAGTGTCACCGCAGTGTGAACATTGCCAAAATTTTGTAGTGATAGTCAGGTCTTCAAAACCACTTGCCTGGGAGCACGCATTGCTTCCTCTGGTGAGCTGTTGACTCAGACTGTAACAAAGAGTGCTGTCAAGTAACAATGCTGCAATAACTACATGAGTAGTTTTCTGTGTCTTCAAATATTTTATGATTGTCTATTTCAGACAGTACAAACTCCTCCAGGCTGCACTCATTGCAGCAGGGAACCTCTGCAGAAGGTGGCAGCCAGCTACCTGGTCCCAGCCTTGCGTTGCAGGCAGAATGCAGAAGCCTAAATTAATCTCCTACTGCAGAACAAACTATGAAAGCCCCAATATATCAGCTGTATTTAGTTCCTGGTAGGCTTAATCTGTGCACAGCATCCTTGTAGATTGGCTGCCTGGGTTTAACATACTTCATGTGTTTGCTCTTCTGTTTCCTGGAGCACATACTGAACTCTTATCTCCCTTGTATGCTCTGGGGACAGCGCCTGGAACAGCTCCTAAATTTGGTGCGTCATCGCTAATATAATTTATTTTCTTTTCATAGGTGTGGAGACAGCCACAAGGGATCCATAAGTCTGTATCTGACTCCAGTATTGTCTCTTTTGCGTGTGTAGCTTGTGTTGCCAAAAGTGATGGCAAGAGACCAATCTCACTCCAATACCAGCCAACACACAGATAATTTCATACTGATCGCCAGCCCTGACTGACCAGAAGTATTTTGAAGTCCTCTCCTAGTTCTCTCAGAAATGGTTTTAGACAAGAGAAAAAACATCAGCCTCTTTCATGCTTTAAGTTGAAGTAATTAAAGCAATTCATTTGTACATTTCAGGGAAGTCCAGCTCATTAAAAGTGTTTCTCACAGGGGCCAGTTTTCAAGAACTAAGTTTTGATGGGCATTAAGCATGAACTCTGGCTAACCAAGGGCAGAGGGGTAGCTTCCACCAACTGCGCACATATTGGAAAGCATTTACTGTCTTGAGAACTTGTAGAATAAAAGATACTGCCAGAAACCACAATATTTTTCTACAGGGACTTTACTGAAATTTAAAGGTAGCAACCACATGCGATGCTTTGATCTTGGACAGGAAAGTAAGATCAATCTCAGTGCACCCTGTAGTCTTACTAAAATTAATAATTTCTTCAACAAGAAGAACCTTACTTAGGTGGAAGGTGGCACTGCTGTACAACTGCATGGCCTTGTGTTTCAAACTGCATCTCAAGCGATACTGAGAGTCAGTATTATTCAAAGAATACCCACCCCCTGCTTTCGTAAGAAAGGGACTTCTTTTTTTTGTAGCAAACACAATCACTATTCACTTTAAGATTATAATAGTGCAATCTTACAGGGATACACACAGGTTCAGCAATCTATTTATTCACTCTTAAGCAGCAAAGTTCACATGCATAAGGAGCTGAAGAAGAAAAACTTCCAGCCAGGGTGGGAACGCCCAGCCACCCTTTCCAAAAAGAAGCATGAACTACATGCAAGATCCACCTAAACATCCATATTAAGACTTACTCTTTTTAGTTATATTCCCCAGAAGCCCTCATCAACTTGCACTAACAACACTTTCACAGAATTCACAGAATTCACAGAATTGTTAGGGTTGGAAGGGACCTCTGGAGATCATCTAGTCCAACCCTCCTGCCAGAGCAGGGTCACCTACAGCACGTTACACAGGACAGCGTCCAGGCGGGTTTTGAATGTCTCCAGAGTGGGAGACTCCACCACCTCTCTGGGCAGCCTGTGCCAGTGCTCCACTACCCTCAAAGTAAAGAAGTTCCTTCTCATGTTAAGATGGAACTTCCTATGTTCAAGTTTATGCCCATTACCCCTCGTCCTATCACTGGGCACCACTGAAAAAAGACTGCTCCCATCCCCCTGGCATCCTCCCATTAAGTATTTGTAAGTATTAATAAGATCCCCCCTCGATCTTCTTTTCTCTAGACTAAAGAGACCCAAGTCCCTAAGCCTTTCTCCATAGGAGAGATGTTCCAATCCCCTAATCATCTTCGTTGCCCTTTGCTGGACCCTCTCCAGCAAAGGACAGTTCCCTGTCCTTCTTGAACTGGGGAGCCCAGAACTGGACACAGTACTCCAGATGCGGTCTCACCAGGGCAGAGTAGAGGGGGAGGATGACCTCCCTCGACCTGCTGGCCACACTCTTCTTGATGCACCCCAGGATGCCATTCGCCTTCTTGGCCGCCAGGGCACATTGCTGGCTCATGGTCATCCTGTTGTCCACCAGGACTCCCAGGTCCCTCTCCACAGAGCTGCTCTCCAAGAGGTCAGCCCCCAACCTGTACTGGTGCATGGGGTTATTCCTCCCCAGATGCAGCACCCTACACTTGCCCTTGTTGAATTTCATCAGGTTTCTCTCTGCCCACTCTGGATGGCTTCCCTCCCCTCCAGCGTGTCAACTGCTCCACACAGCTTGGTGTCATCAGCAAACTTGCTGAGGGTGCACTCCATCTCAACATCCATGTCGCCGACAAAGATTTTGAACAGTACAGGTCCCAGTACTGACCCCTGAGGGACATCACTTGATACTGCTCACCACTTGGCCATGGAGCTGTTGACTGAACTTTTTGAGTGCGACCATTCAGCCAGTTCCTTATGCACCGAGTGGTCCATCCATCAAATCCATGTCTCTCCAATTCAGAGACCAGGATGTCATGCGGAATGGTGTCAAATGCTTTGCACAAGTCCAGGTAGATGACGTCTGTTGCTCTCGCCTTATCCACCAACATTGTTACTCTGTCACAGAAGGCCACCAAATTCGTCAGGCACGATTTGCCCTTAGTGAAGCCATGTTGACTGTCACCAATCACCTCCTTATTTTCCATGTACCTTAGCAGAGTTTCCAGGAGGATCTGCTCCCTGATCTTGCCAGGCACAAAGGTGATACTGACTGGCCTGTAGTTTCCCAGGTATTCTTTTTTACCCTGTTTAAAAATGGGGGTTATGTTTCCCCTTTTCCAGTCAGTGGGAACTTAACCAGACTGCCATGACTTCTCAAATACGGTGTATAGTGGCTTAGCAACTTCATCCACCCGTTCCCTCGGGGCCCACGGATGTATCTTATCAGGTCCTGTGGGCTTGTGCACCTTCAGGTTCCTTAGATGGTCTCAAGTCTAGTCTTCTTCTACAGTGGGCAGTACTTCATTCTCCCAGTCCCTGCCTTTGGATCCTGAGCAGGAACTTCTGGGACTGCCACAACTTCTCAAATATGATGGATAGTTATCTATCAATTTATCACGTACTAGAAATTTATCACCTGGCCACCACCCTCAACTGATCAGCATATACATAATGAAGCACAAAAGGAGCAGGGGGATGATGAATCCCTTTGAAAGGTCAATCCTCTGGATGAGAGGCTTCCTGAAACAAATAACGTTTAGGAGGGACAGCTGGAATCACAGCTGTAGCGGTTAAATGAAAAACAACTTTCAACTCACAGCACTTTGGAAAAATCACAATCCCAGGAAGTCTTCTATACATGCACAGCATTATTTTCTTATAAAGGCTTGCACCTTTTTTTTTTCACTTAAGCTGAGCTCAGTTGTCATTTTTTGATGGCTCCAAAATCAACAGAGATTTGCAATGATATTTCTTTGGGATTTGCAGTCCAGAAGTATCAGCCCTATTTGCTACCTGTCTTTGTACATAACCTTTGTGGCACCTTTGTTTCTGGTAAGATAAGAAATCTGTAGCTTTATCCAGTATGGAAAACATACTGGAACCACAACAGAAAGAGGTTTATAAGGCATCTTTTTTCTGTGTGGAAAAAAGAAAATTCATCAAGCCTAAAACACATCAGTGCTGATTCATAGGTCATACACAGTGTGTAATGAGCCTGGGTGCACGTCACCGCTGAAAAAGGCTCATGGCAAACCCTCAAAAAGTTTGCAAAGTGAGATTGCCATTTCTGAGCAGGCTTAGCAGAGATGTGGCCCTCACAGTGGGCGTGCTGCTCGTTCCCATGTTGTCCAAGTCCTGGCTTTGCAGGCCAGCCTTTAACTGTGCCGTGTGCCCTCTCCTGTCCCTCTGCCTCCAGCGCAGCTCTTGGATAGTGACTGTGTGAGGGCTGGGGGACAGCCTGCCCCTCAAACACACTTCCAGCATGTTGTCTGAAGCAGCTGCTGAACATGAGAAGTAGCTTCCCTGTCCTTCCTCCAGATATTTTGTGGCCCTCTGGCTAAATTGACCAGTCCCACAGATTATTCCAGCTAAAACCCATGTACCACCTCCTTCCCCTCGGCTTCTCTCACTTCCTTTAGGCTTGAAAATGAAATGTAGCCGTACAAGATGTGTAGCCTAGCTTCTTAATTATAACAGAAGTGAAACCAGCTAATTATTAGCAGCTCTCCTTTTCTGAAAGGAGGTAATCAAGATGCAATGCCAGGCAAAGAAATGATTATCCAAGGAAGATTTTTGTGTCTATCTTGGCGCCCACAGTGCCCTGCTTGGGTCCAAGTTAAGGAACTGTAAAAAGCTTTTGAAGTAGACTCAGCGTGTCATCTGCATATGTTTGCAGCTGGTTTACTGTTAGCGTGGCCAGAGCAGATAAATGATTATGTGTATCTGACCTATATTTGTTGATACTAGCCTTCTTTCTTGGAAGCTCACTTTGTACACTGTCCAACCCTTGTCTGGTTGCTCATAGCATCACTTCTTGCATATTCCTAAAAAGTGCCACACCACAAACTTGCAGAAGACTTCCAGAAATGCTTCTAAGAAAATACTTTCTTCAGAGAGCTGATGGGACAGCTAGCACAAGTTATTTGCTCAGCTGTAATTCCCATCCATCCTAGAAAGTCAGCATCAACTTCAGGTGAGCATGGGCTCCTGCATGGAGAGGAGGGGACAGCCGTGGTGCAGCCAGAGACAACTCCTATGGTATGTCCGCCTTCGGCATAACCACAAAATGCCCACTGCAGCCGCTGCGCTGTTCCTGCAGGTCGCTTTGATTCCCTGCCATATCTCCCTGCTCACCAGGCCCAAAATCCACAAAGGCATTTCTGTGACTAATTTTAACTGAAGTGAAGGGGAGGTAGGTGTCTAAATACTGCTAGCTCTTAGTCATTCGACAAGCCTTGCCTCCCCCAGGCAGCCTTGCTCAAGGACAGCATGAAATAGCATTCAGGGTAGTAGGTAAGGTAAGATGCTGTCAGCTCATCTTTTTTAAAAGCTCCATAAAAATATTCAGACTATTCAGCTGCCCACGCTGGCTCAAATTATGAGTTTCTCCCACGCTGTGTAGCCTTTGAATATGTTTAAATAGAGCTCCTTTTACCTGAGAATACTGTTTTCTCACGCTCTAGATAAAAAGCAGTGATGTCTGAGCTTTGCACGCACAGCAAAGACTGTAGCAGGTAAAGGTCTGGCCAGTTAAAGAGAGCAGGTAAAAAAGGTCTTAGGTCTGACTCTACCCTTCCACCAACTCTATAGAAATGGCATTTAGATACGTTCAGTGGCATTATTCCAGGTTTATGACACTTTAAGTCCCGGAAGCACTCATAGCCAGAGATTTTACTATTATTTTCCATATCTAGTTATCAAATAGCATCTGATATTTCTAAAATTCAGAGATAATTAAAGTACAATTTTAAGATTTGTTCTGTTTCTCAGGCAAGCTGGTGAAAGCAGATTCCTCAATTCAGCATTTTATAGTAACCCATTTCCTCCCAGTTTTGTGTCTGGGATCAAATATAGTAGCGTTTGTGTTTTTAAGATGTTGATTGGACATTTAAACAACTACATCCAGTCAAATATAGAAAATAGAAATGGGGCTATTTCTGTTAATCTTGTTTTTTACTAAGTCTGTCCCTATGAAATCTAAATTCTGAGACAAATTTGACTTTACATCTTGAATGCCACAATGTCTTGTAGAAGGCAGAACCAAAACACTTATACTAAAAAAAAAAATAAATATAAGTATTTCACTTTAATTAATAAGTATATAACATTCAGCAATATCTGTCCGGTTTGGAAAGCTCTGCTGTAATGATTAACATATCCACAGAAGCATCCGCAGAACTCGGGCAAGGTACGGTGCTCCACCAGTGCCAAGGTCTGTCGCACTGCATGTTAGAAGTGTGGATGAGAAAGAATTTTCTGAGTAATTCAAGTGCTGAGCAAATGAAGTTAGCGGTTTAGATACATTTACAAAAACAAAGGCTGGTGATTACAAAGCTAGAATGAACTTGGACTGTGTTTACATCTGCTTCCTGGAAGGCAAAATGTAATCAGAGGAAGAAAAAAAAAATTAGCTTTCAAGATTTTCTTTTTTGTTGTTGGGGTCTTGTTGGCGGTGATTGTTTTCTTGTGGCAGGATAATATGGAAGATTTCTGTGCTCTTATTCTGTGGTGTGATTTGATGAGACAGCTGGTGGTACCCCATGCTGGAACAACAGCTGGGAACGGTCATGTAATGTTTCTGGATAGTACAACACAAGCCAGCAATCTGTGTCTATCAGCTATCAGTCACCTTCCTTTTAATTAGTTTCAGATTCAGTGTCTAAATACATAGTGAAATGTCAGCAGTCCCACACTCTGAAATAAAGCTTCCTCGCACCCCTGGTAGAACTTGGTTGGTTTTTGTTTTGTTGCGGCAGTCCTTTGAAGAGAAATTCCCAGTTGTGTTCAAGGAGCTTTTTTCAGAGCACACACCTAACAAAAGTTAGCCTTAACAGAGACTGCATTTAAAACCTTGCAGTAGCCTTAGACCTACTGCTAAAACCTGCTTTAATGAGGATCGGTCTCACTGAAGTAAGATTAACTAAAGCTACAAAGAAAATACTCATCCGACCCTAGGCAGCTGTCCAGACCCCCTGGGAAGTCAGAAATAGAAGTTAGCTGGAGATGGTGATTCACCCATCCTTTTGGACACCTGTCTTAGGGTGGGTGATGTGCCCTCTGTGCCACTGATTACTAGCAGAGCTAAGTGACTAGAGCCTTTGCTTTCTCATGGTTAAAGTTAAGTGAGGTAACCCCTACCCTTAGTTCTACAGCTTTGCAGACTTTTCACTGCAGTGAAGAACAGAAGAAAATGTCTACAATGTCAGATGAAAGGTTCTTCTAGCCCATACCCTTCTTTCCACCATGGCCAAGAGCAGATACCTAGTGAACAGGCATATATGAAAAATCCCTGTAACACTCTCTCAGTTTCACAGCCGTTTTCAGGACAGGAACTTCCTGATGATGCTGTGGTTTCTATAAATTTAGTATTCTCAGGGTTTTACTCTTCCATTAAATTCTCCAGTCTATCCTTAAACCCATATAAAACTTTAGCACCCACATCGTCCTTTGGCAAGGAGATCCACAGGTCAGCTTCCTGCAAAGATGTTTTGTTTGGAGCCCTACTGTTTTATTAGCTTCATCTGATGCCTCCCACCTCTTGTACTGGAAGAGAGTAAAAAATCAATCTACTCATTCTCTCCATGCCACTCAAGATCTTTTTGTAAATCCGTCACCTCCTCTTCCACTATCTCCTTTCCAAACGAAAAAGTCCTAGCTTAGTCATCCTTCATACACAGCCTTTCTGTGTCTTTGATCATCTCTGAACTTCTTTCAGCTGTCCTGTAAATTTCTTGTGATGAACAGATCAGGACCTTCTAAGCTCACTGGAACAGACAAGCTCACACCTAACATCCCAAATTTGGTGCTGTGCCACTTAGCCAGCACCATAATGCCTGTCAGCACAGCAGGCTGCAGGCAGCAGTTGAAGAGCCTGAGCAGTGTTACAGAGTCTGCATCCTCCAAAATAACTTGAGGAGACTCAGTCAGGTCTTCCCATCTCACCCTCTTCAACTACAGCCAGCACCTATGAGAGGTGGCAGGTCTCACCTCAGTGTGTCAGTCATTGCAGGTAGAGGACCTGCAAGGCAGACACTGACAAGGAGACACCCCGAGTGTGGACCTTCCTGAGACACAGAGCCGGCGTGGCTTGTGCTGCTTTCATCGCGTTTCTCCCATATCCCTTCGGTGCCTTAGCCGTAGCATTAGGAGACTGGAGAAGGGGTCAAGTTTCCCAGTTCTGTCAAAAGGCAACCCTCACTTGCCAAGAAGAATAAATGAAAACAGAAAGAACTCTTTCCGTAGGATCCCTGCCCATACATGTTCATGCAGAGAGGGCACTTGTACCCAGAGGCTTTCATCACCTAACACTGGAAGCAAACACATCTTGTAAATAATCAACATGCAGAGCTTGTGGGGAGGCCATTCAGGCAATATTTCCCTTTGATTTAATGACAGATGTGAATATGAGAGGTCTGGTGGACTTGTGCAAGTCCAGAGCCCTCTCAGTATGCTGGAGTCCCTGCACGTGTGATATAAGGTTGGTCTGTGTCTACCTGCCTGCAGACCAGTAGCTGAAGAAGTGGGAGAGCAGGCTGTCACTCAAGTAAAACAATGGGCAACTTTAACCCAGACATCCTCAGAAGCTCTGTTCAAAGCCGTGTGGGTTGAAGCAACCCAAAATCTTTAAATAATAGCCTTGAGAGAAGCACTCTGGGAGGCTTTGCTTTGTCCTTTTTGGTGCACTTCACTGATATGCTTACTTTGTGAATGTTTTTTTCAGCAGTGAACAGATGGCCCCTTGCTGCTCACTACAAATGTATTGTTGTTACCTCAACCAAAATCTCCTTTGAAAGAAAGCAAGCCAGTGTTTGTTTTGCTTCCAGATAGATAAACTGGAAAAACACAAACCCACAAAGAAAAGAGAAAAGAGAAAAGAGAAAAGAGAAAAGAGAAAAGAGAAAAGAGAAAAGAGAAAAGAGAAAAGAGAAAAGAGAAAAGAGAAAAGAGAAAAGAGAAAAGAGAAAAGAGAAAAGAGAAAAGAGAAAAGAGAAAAGAGAAAAGAGAAAAAAGACAGTGACCCAACAGGTTCAAAGCCACTGAATATGCACCTTCAGGTATTTGCTTGAAGAACATGCTAGAGCTACAAAGCTATGGTACCTTCATTCACTGCATTGCAATGTAAACCAGCTCAGCTTGAATCATTTGGATTCTTCATAGCCAGGTGATTATTTCTTTAAAGGTGCTAACAGCCTATCTGCCCATAGTGTAATGGTCAAATAGGTGGGCTGAGGAGAACAAGACTGGTCATCCACCCCAATAAAGTCAAGGAATTCCGGATTGCATCAGCTGAGAATCCATTTTCCTTTGGATTATGGCTTTCCCTAAGTCTTAAGGGTAATACAAACCTTTTCAGACAATAGCAGACTCAATTAAAAGTATGTGATATACAGTGTTCAGACTCCAAGGTTAGAAAAACACATTTTAAAAGCATAGCATTATTATTATTATTATTATTATTATTTACTATTACTGAGTATCAGCCAAGGAAAATATTTTTGCCTTCAGAAAAATCTGAAATTCCCAGTAGGGTGGGACAGAGCTGACATTCCCAGTGGTTTGCTGTCTTTCTTGGAGCCCCATGTGGTTCCCAGCTAAAGGGCAGAGATGCTTGCTACTGAAGGATTGCAGTCGTCACAGAGAAACGCATGGCCTAGAGCATTTCATAGTTCACGTGAACCAGAAATGCAAAGGCAAAAAAAGAAAGGGAGAAGAGGTAATTTACTTTGGATTACTGCTGTTAGTGTGATGTCACTGTTACTTGTTAAGCCCACTTTGTACTGAAGCCTTTGCACAGTATTGGTAACAATGCAGTATTAAACATGGCAAGGCAGCTGCACCGTTCTTTTATGTCAAAGAACCAAAATAACGGGACTTGCATTAACACCTATGGTGTCTCATTTCTGCAATAAAAACTACTTTTTACTGCTCCAAAGCCAGGAAGACTTTATTTTTGATCTTTCAGGAAAGCTACAGTGATAAGCAAGTGCCTGTACAAGGAAAGGAAAATAGAGCTGATTGCATAAAGCTTTCACCCTTTTCATCACTCACATATGGTCCCTCTTCATCCCTCAGAGTCTGGTTGTCTGCCAGGAACCACGAAATCTCTAAGCCTGGGTACAGGAGAATCAATGAATCATGAGGAAACAACTGAAAAATGAAGCTACAGTGATTATTGCGTGAGTTAAGGAAGATACAACCACGAGATTTCCAACAGGTCCTTTTCCTCCTGCATTGCTGGCCATGCACTCCATCACACAGAGCCCTGATCTTTTGAAATTTGGAACCTCACAGCACCTGAATCTGTTTCCACTTTCACATCTTGGAGGCAATCATGAAGCAAACACAAGGCCAGAGATTCATCAGGTGCATCAAGTCCAGTAATGTGATCCTCTCCAGTAATGTGATTTGGCTCTTTTATAATGAGATTTCATACCTTCACCCCACCCTGTAAAAGGTATGAATGACAACCTATTGTCAAGGTCTTAATTTCTAGCAACCCGTATCAAATGTAATGCAGCTGTAGACTTGATTCCAAGGCCACACAGTAGGCTGTGCAAAAAATGGGTATCTGACATCTCCAAATGCTCAACAAAGTAACCATCCCATGCTGCAATCTTTTTTGGCTACGATTATACTGGTGAAACTAGGGTAGTAATAATCAACTGCCCAAATTACCCTGTATGCTTTTCCTCTGTTGAGAAAAATACATAGTAATCCGTAAGACTATGGTTTAATCAGTATAAATCATAAACAAATGAGGCACTTTTTGCTGTTCAAGTAACATGAAAGAGAGAGTCAGGGTTTTTTTTCCCCCTTTCTCATGTGCGTGAAGCAAGTATTTAGTGAATTAACTCATAGTCTGAAGAGTCCAAAGCATCTCCTCTAAGGAACTTGGCGTCTTCATCTTTAAAAAGCTTTGGTGTGGCATTGAGGCCTTTTCTGTTTCTGTTAAAGTCTGTGGGAAATTTGCAATTGACTTCAATCTGAAGCAGAAGTTGATCCTGAGTGTATAATTCACAGAAATTTGGAGAAGACTAAGAAGCAATGGGGAAAGAGCGTGAGCACTAAGAAAACAAACTAAGAGAAGAATTAGTTTATTTTTAGCTCTTCTTATTACAAGTCCATTAAGCAACCAAAGTAAAATGTTGGATACTGGAGCCAAAGCAAAGACAACCAATAAAAGCACATGATATTTTAATCTTTCGATAGCTCAGATGATAAATGCTGACTATCATCGTATTTATAGGACATTTCTGTATCTGAACAGAGAAAGGCAAAGTGCACAACTGATTCTAACTCATCCCCTACAAGGCTAGCTGTTCAAGATGGATGGAGAAACATAATATCCTCACTGCCACAATGGCAAAACAACCTTTTCCTTTCTCAGCGTTGGGCCTGTACAACACAGCTAATTGATGTCATGTGTTGCCTCATCGAGAGTTTGGCAACTGCACAGCTTCATGCAGTCTGTGAAGTAAGCACCACCATCAACATTTCACAGAAAGGGAAATGGAGGCAAAGGCAGCAAGTGTCTGGTCCTAAATCACTCAGCGCATTAGTGTCGAGTGCACGATCGGGGACATGGTAACGGCCCCCCAAGGCCTGAGCCCGCCTCATGCTGCTCTTCCAGGAATCCCCTTTCCACACAAGCCAGCTGGTTGAGAGGCCGATGCGGCAGAGCTGCAAATAATAAACAAACCAGGAGGGATGGGACTGAGCTCCCAACCTCAAAGATTTCAGCTCCTGTCAGCAAAGCTTATATCCCAACACAAGCGTTACTGTCAGCAAGAATGTAATATTGTTGTCTCTGGCTCCCACTGGAAAGAAGAGCGTACGGGAGAAATCAGTTAATGGGTGGTGATGATTAACTTTGTCATGCCTGATGCCCCTCCTCCACATGGCCCAGTGCTACCTCTCCATCCTTCTCCTGCTGCTCCCCGGATAGTCATAGCTCATGTGGCAGCAACGGCGGGAGAGAGAGGAATAGCTCAGGCCCTGACATGTTGTTACCCACCACCTGTGAGCCAGAGGCTTCCAATCACTACTACTGGCTCTGTGCTACCAAGACGTAATTTAATAGATTGTAGTTGGGAGAGCTGAAAAAAAAAATAGAGGGAGTTACTCAATTTTATCTAACCTCTCTAACTTACCATTGTATTTTTTAATGTCCTGAAAGTGTACAATAGGAAGTTTTAACTCTGAGCTGAAAAGTAATGGCTCAGCCCTGGGGTCACCAAGGTAGTTCCTTGGCTTGCATAGGATAATTTTACTTCTGGAGTTTGGTTGGTTGGTTGGCTGGTTTTTGTGTTTTGGTTTTTTTACAATAGTGGTCATGGTGCCTGAGCCCTGCTAGAACACTTACTCTGACTTCGTACCAGCCAGTGACACTGTCAAGCTGTACCATCCTTATACAAAGTACATAAATAATAAGTCAAACAGTTGAATTTAAATCCATTGTAATTAAAATTGTTGGTTCATACAAGACCTTCTATTTATGTTTTTTACTTCATTTGATGCACAAGAACTCATATACAGGTCTTACATAGATATGAAGTAGATAAGAACAATAATTCAATTCCACCTCCTTCCAAAAAGTGATCTGTTACCTCTCTTTCCTCTTTTGATAGCAAAACAACAAATTCAAAGTGGAAAAGCAGTTCAATAAATACTGACTCCACATGGAAAGACTAACCTGCATTCTCCTACCCAAAGGCCAGGGAAAGCTTCACATCCTGGAGGCTGAGAAACTTCAGACAAAGGGAAAAAGCCAAAGGTTTGGCTCCATTCCCAGCCAAGCAGCGCCACCTCTCCTGAGCCAAGACATCTCTGGTTTGGGATCATTCCTGGCCACACTGGATAAAAGAGAAACGTCAAGCTCTCAGAAAAGTTTCCTAAGCCATGTTCACCTTTGGGGGAAAATCAGTGCCTAACATTATCTTGGGTGGCTTGATCCAAAGCTTTTTGAAGTCAGTGGAAAGATTGCTGCTGACCTTAGTGCTCTTTGGGCAGCTACTCCATGTAAAGCATGGAGCCATTTGGCCATGGTTGTTGCTTGGGAAGTGGGATGTGGTATTTTGCATCAACTTCTGGTTTAGGCTACACCCCACACAGAACATATTGCAATAGTTAGCTAATATTTACTGGGGGTGGATCACAGCAGCTAACGTCGCACTGGAAAGAACATGCAAAGATGTAAACCAGTTCTTCTATTACACAAGTGTTCCACAGCATAAGGAGTCCAGTAAGACGTGAAAGACACCGACAATCATAAAGGCCAGGTATAACTTTGCATCAGTCATCTGCACCTCCTTCTCTTCTTCTTCTTGCTAACTGGTGGACTAGGCCAGGTGACCAGAAGACTGGACTTCCAGCATCCACCTACACATCATTATACCCCAACCACACTCAAGCTCATAGTGTCCTGCATGAAAAAAATAGGTGACCAGCCACCCAAATAACTGAATAATCTTGCCCCTCCAAATATCAGACAAACCTGACAGTGCCATTTCCAAGGGTGCCTCATACAGGTGGCACCTTTCTCTTTACATGCATTGTATTGTTCTTACCATTCATTACCCAGTGATATTTAAGTCTCTTAAAAACCTGTTTCTATCTCCAACGGTACAGACCTACAACTTCCTCGGGTAAACAGGTCTGCAGCAACAATAGACTCTGCAGGTCTGCACACCTGCATAAATATTTGCACATTCAGACCCTTCTGCTTTAAATCTCTTGGGGCTGATACGTTAAGATTTATTCCAACCCCACTGGTGTGTTCAGATATTATGCGATCTGAATTAATGCCTTCACATTAAAGCAGTGGTGGCATGACAGCAAATTCAGACCTCTGGCTCTTTTAAAGTATCTATGATGCTCTATGTCTGTGTGCAGTGTAACTAAAACAAAGAGATAGAATCCATAGGAGCGATGAAGTGTCAGAACTATTTCCTCCTTCAGGTCCTTGAAAATCGTTGTATGTCATTACTGGAGTTCTTCAACTAAGGCTAGCACAAATGTTGGTGGAAAGTGTATTAAGAAACAGAAGACATAGATTTCAACTAGCTGTCTCCTGAAGGAAAAAAAACCCTTAAGTTGCAACATAAGCAAAAATGGGGAACAGGCCTGAGGTTTAACAGGAAGAAAATCAGTCTGGAAGAGAAGGAGGAAGAACAAGTCTTGCCTGCTAGCGATAACAGTTTTAAAAGAGGTGCAGCGTTAGATCTTCTGGGGAACCTCTTGCCCCCTATTATTTTATTACTAATTGTGTTTTGAAATGGCCATTTATAGAAGAGATCCACATTGCACGTTGTCAATTACTAACATATGTCCCACACTTGGCAAACAAGGCAACTCGGGAATGACATTTTCTGAATAATCAACACCATCACCAAAAAGTGCCTGCATCTTTGCTTTGGGCTTAATAATACATTTTTCCCCAAACAAGATAGCTTTCTCACGATGGTGCCTAATGGAACATATTAAGCTTTAAC
This sequence comes from Charadrius vociferus, assembly GCF_000708025.1. Classification (NCBI taxonomy): domain Eukaryota; kingdom Metazoa; phylum Chordata; class Aves; order Charadriiformes; family Charadriidae; genus Charadrius; species Charadrius vociferus. The sequence continues at coordinate 6,641,642 of NW_009649293.1, forward strand.
GATGGCTGAGAACATCGTGCGCCGGAGAGGCAGGGACAGGGCTGTGAGAGTGCATCTTGGACCTTAGGACAAACAGCTGCGTGTGTACCAGCCACAGACACTGCTCCACACAAAGGGGCCTCTGGGCATTGCTACAGTACAAATAATGCACTAAACGGGCGAGCTTTGGCAAACTGAGTGTGAGACTTTGCAGAGATCTGAGAGTCAATCACAAAACACTCAGCAAGATGCAATCCTCAGAGCAAGCAGCAAAAACTGCGGACAGCAAGGATAAGATAGGACATGGAAATGGCTGGCTTATTGCAGTAATACATATGGTCCACTGAAAAACCTCAAACAGACCAATTGTTGTTGCATACGTGCATGGTATGTGTCTGAGGCAGGAAAGAAGTGAGAAAACACATTTGAAATATCTGCCTAGCTTTTCCCTCAACTTATACGTGCCAATATAGGTGGGCACCACACTGACAGAGACAGGACATGGGCTGTGCAGCCATGTGGCCCCCTTGCCTTCTTTGAAAGGCACAGCAGTGCAGCAGGCACTGCCAGCACAGGATACACTGGCCGCTAGCTTCTGCCCACCTATTCCCAGCAGAGTCACCCTCAAGCCCTTAGTACTTTGATGGGACATTTCCGAAGGCCAAGGGGTGCAGATAGACCCCTCATCTATATAACTCTCATTGGTGCGAAGAAGAGCACAAGTGTGAAAAATGTGGCCCGGCCATAATCAAACCACTGATTTTGGGGTGAGCTGGTGGAGACTCTGGGACAGCGGTTCTGGAGCAGGAACCACTGCACCTACTTTATGTGATTCCCTTTGGCCTTATCAGGCATTTCACTGATTATTTCATTCATCAAAGCCTGACAGGACAGCCAAGTATCTGCCATACTGTGAAGACTCCCAGTGAGAAAGCGCTGTGGGTGCAGGATGCAGGTGGGTTGAGTACTGTCACTCATGGGGAGGGGAAGCACAGATTTCAGGTGGTTGGGAAACAGTGAATACAGGGACAATGATGAATATTTACCTGAAGTGCTAAGGATTATGGTTGGGCTTTACCTTATTTAACTTTAAGCTTCCAGAAGTTTTTTTTCTAGTCCACATTCATAGTTCAGACTCTCTATAGATATTCCTAGAGAGCAGTTCATCTTTGACAGCTCAGACTGCACAGCTCTCTCAAGGGATTCTGAGGAAACTCAGACAAATGCTTTTGGGTGCTGTTTCACAGCTCATGTGTGTGGAAAAAGGCATTTTCTCATTTGTCTTTCCCTTCTCTCATGCTCTTCTATCTTTTCAGGGAACCTCCTGGTGCTGCCCCAACCCCCCTTGGGGCAACTCCATGCTTATTAGACACTTCCCTGAAACAGTTTTAGTCTTTTGGTGAGTTAGTTGTCTGCTGAATTTTTGAATTAAATTGTCTGAAGTAGGGCCCCGTGAGCTCACACAAGGTAAGCAGCGGGAGCTACAGCCAGGAGACAGCAAAGGAGATGGGGATTCTCCTTCTCCAGTGGTGATGGGATGCCAAACTGACTCACTGCTTCCCATGGGCTGCAGCCCCAAACAGGACACCTATCTCCAAGACAGTGAATGATTCATGATAGGAATCCCGGCATTTGGTAGGGAA
>NW_009649293.1:6643285-6649838 GCF_000708025.1 Charadrius vociferus
GGGAAAGTCCGGTACTCAAAATGAAGTTGGGACACTTTCATCCCCTCTTTAACATCCTATAGTTACCATACAATGAACACTTGCCTTGAGGACATAAACCAGTGATTGTATTGATAAAATACAAGGGTGCCAGGTCCTCAGCAGCCACCTCCACGGAGAGGAGCAGACACTCTGCAGCAGCCCTACATGTCATGAGGGAAACCTGGCCCCCAGGCGTCACATGCACCACTGCACTTTTCAGCATTTTTACAGGTCAACTCATTCTCACACATCCTTCTTGCTGCTTCAGAGGTACTTGCTTTGGTTGAGTTTTGTTTTTAGATGCACATTAGCAATCCCTTCCCTGAGATGATAGAATCATAAAACGGTTTAGGTTGGAAGGGACCTTAAAGATCATCTAGTTCCAAACCCCCTGCCGTGAGACCTGACTGGTGAGTCCTCGCTCAGTGAGAGTGATGTCATGAAGAATGGCTGAGCAGGACTCTGCACTGAACCAGTGGCTTATTCTGGTTGAAAAGAAACAGTCCTGGCTCTTAAAAAGTAATTGATTCCTACCAGATTACATCCCGTGATTAAAGATGAGCTCCAGGCACGCACCATGGGGATGGGGATCCCAGGGTGACTTTCCCACATAGACCTTGTGTCCATGGGTCTTGCTTCCATAGAGCAAGGTGAATGGCACGTGTTTTGTCAATGCATATGCTCTTGCTTGAAATCTATTGAGTACAAATTGCTTCTGTCCTTAACTTAAAGCTTATGATTCAGACATGCCGCAGACTGGGTGTGGTGGTTGGTGAATGGCCAGGCTGGTTTTATAACTTACCTCAGGAAGGTGCACTATTACCCCAATCCACCACAAAGTGCAGGAGGACAGGGATTACCTGTAGGTCATTCCCAGAGCGTCATTAGCTTTGCCTGGTAGTAGTTTGTTGTTGGGGTTTTTTTTTGCTGTTGTTTTTTTCTTTTTCTTGAAATGTATTGATTCTTAACCCTTAAAAATAATCACTCCCGTTGGAAATACCTACTAGCTCTTCAGTGCACGTGTATCATCCACATTTTGCTTTCCCTTATTTTTGGTCAATTCCTAAACCCCATGTATGAACCCTGAGAAGATCTAGCAGCCTTAAAAGCTTAGGTTTGACAAAAGGTGAAAAGCTTTAGCACCATGCCACATATATCAGCCTAATGGACTGCAAGCTCGCAGTGTTTCACTGTTTTCTTTCTCCCAAAATAATTTTCAAAGAGAAAAAGTATATTCCCCTGAAAAGTTCAGGATCGCAAATGACCTCAATTCCCACACATTTAAATAAAATTAACACTCCCTCTTTTAAAGTGTCTCAGATTAGGGCTCCATTTTGTACAAAATGAGGGCCCTCCACCCTTGCTGATGTGAAGATTGCCAGAAGCTTAAGAAGTGTTGCTCTAGTGGGAAGAAGATGGGCCATGATCAAAGGACCACAGATTGAAGCACTGCTGTCATCTACTTAGCTAAAGTATGTTGAGATCGTTTTCCCCAACCACCCCTTTAAATCACTCACTTCCTTATTACTAAGATTCTCAATAGTTCAAAACCAGAAAGATCTCTGTAGACATCGAATTTATTCTGCACTGGTTTTAGCTGTTTTCTCTCCATTTCCTGCTCAGTGCCTCCTCCTTTGAGCTTTTATTTCTCCTCTCTGGAAGCGTTTCCACCACGACTGTAGGTATAGCTCTTCACATTCAAATCTATTCTCTTCATTACACCACATAAAAATTGCAGATCAACTGCAGAAAAGACAGAGGGGTGGAAAACCTGGTACTGTGCATGGCATCAAAGTGCTTTGAGAGCAAAGCTCAAAGGACAATTCCTAATAATTCACCTGTGACCATTTTTCTAAATTCTTATACACTCTAGTGTGAAATGACTGTATTTTATTGTGTTACACTTAACACTTCAACTCAGGCCTTTGGTATTAATGGGAATGTCCTTCAACTATAGCTGCTTTTCCCTCCTTTTCTTTGATTCATTAGTTGTTTACTGCAGGCTATTAACAACCCTAGAACTAGCTTTAATCCACAGCCAGAGTCTTTAAATATAATACATCATCAACAGGTAATTATTCACTTTGAAGTCTTTCCTCCTTTTTTCTTAGCCATGTGAGGTGATAGCTGGGGCTTTAAAGTTTGGAAACAGAGTACTTCCATCAAAGCACCAAAATTAGTAATGCAAATGTCAAAAAGTTGATTTGCGTACTTTAAACACAAGGATCGCCAATCTTCCTTTTATTTCTTTCTTTTCTTCTTTCTTTCTCTCTTTCTTTCTTTCTTTCTTTCTTTCTTTCTTTTCTTTTCTTTTCTTTATCTTTTGACTCCCACTACAGCTTTGGAAAGCTTTTGATGCTTTTGCAACAGTGGTAACTTGACAGATTTTACTTTAGAATTAGGTAACTGTATTATAAATGCCCAGCATTATAAGTTCACTAGGACCCTTGGCCCTTTTCATCATGCTCAATAGGATTTTATTTCAGTAGTCACACTAGAAGTCAGCTCAGAAATTCAAAGCTGTACATTAAAATTGTAAGCTAGTGCCTCTAAACATTCATTTACGTAAGCACGAGTTTGTGGTGCTGCGTTGATTCCAGAGGCCTTTAATTCAGGTTCTTTGGCTTCATTTAAGGAAGGTCCTTAGGACTATGATTAAGTGCTTCTGTACTTAAGGCTTTCCTAAGTGCTATCTGATACTGGTACACATTTCCTGAACTAGGATCTTTGTCTGCACACTTGCAGAAACACCTGTGCCAATCGCAGATGCACTGAGAAAGACACAAGTAGTGCATATATGACAGCTTGCCCCCAGAGACTCACAGAAGATCACACTTCTCAGTCTTGAAAAGTCAAATACATAGTATCATGGTGAACAACTGAGGTAATTTTTCTTTTGGTCAGAGTATTCCTTTTTAATCTTTTCTGCAGCATCTTATTACTTTGGTCTGTAAGCATCCTCGGAAATATTTTCTGAGGAACAGCTGACCCATAAATGCAAGACAGTTGCATTTATTGAGATAGAGAGGGCAGCATCCTCTGGTTAACTGTATGTCTCTCATTATGGACTTTTGGGGTGCTCTGACACGTGGCTTCTAGCAAAGGTGGCACTGGATTTTTTATTATTATTATTATTATTATTATTATTATTATTATTATTATTTGCTTGCACATTTGCATTTCTTTCAGTTCACAGGCAGCAGTAATCACATATGCAACACATAACAGGCAGACTGCTGCTCTCCCAACTCCCGGTTACCAGCGGAATGAGTGGCATGACTGAGGCAGTCAGTGTGTGTGGACCGAGCTGCTTTGATCACGACAGCATCCCTAGAAAGCACTGAAAGCAAAGAGCATCTTCTCCACTTACAGCTGAAGACGCTAAGAGCCAAGTTTCAGCATCATTTCAATCAGGCTTCCATTGTTAAGATGGTAATTAAATCATGGAATAAATGTTATGTCCCACAGGTCAGGCCACTGATACCACCGCTGGCTGGCTCACCACAAGAGGAATGAGCCAGCACATGAATTCGGAGTGCTGGAGCACTCTTTACAGCCCCAGCTGCAGGAAAGCAAGTGCAAGCATGCTCCATCTTCTGCTAAGTAACCCGCAGTATCACAAGAGAAAATGCGTGCACACTGAGGAGTCAAAATGATGAAAATCAAGCATACAAGGAACAATATCCTTGCTTTTGGGGAAGATCTAAAAGCTTCTCCGAAGGGAAAAGTAACAGCTAAAAAAGCTTTATCTTTGCAAGCATCATAAAAAAGGTCGTAAGCTGTGCACACTACAAAGGCACTGCCTTCGCCCCTCCGTCTCTGTGATTTCTTTAGATTGAAGAAACCTGTTGGCTTGAGTTCTGAAACCCCAGATAAAAGCTTTGATTTGTTAATTAAATTTTTACTGCTATCTGCATTTGATATCTCAGTCAAATTGTATCCGCTTGCAACAACAGAAAAAGTCACATCAAAGGAGAGCTCCACCTTCACGACCTGTAATTACAGAATTTACTGCCGGGTGACACTGGCTGTAAGATGCACCTGCCAGGTAGCCCCAACGTACTATCTACACCTAAAACAAAGCCATTTCATTCAGCTGGGGTGAGCCAGCACATGCTGAACAAAAGGGCTATGTTTTGTCAGGAGTCGGCCTAGTGTATTGCTTGTCCTGAGACAGACAGGAGCTTCTGAAAACAAGGGGTTTTTTTTCTGTGTTATCACACTAAATCCGGGATAAGAGTGAGCTCCAACAGAGAACGGCAGAACTAGGAGAAAAAGGAAGAGAAATGGGAATAGAAAGATAAAGAGAATTAGAAAGAAAAGGAAGAAAATGGAAAGAAAATTAAAATTCATCCTAGTCGTTAAAACAACCAAAAAAAAAAAAGCTACTCGTGAACAAAACACTGACAAAATATTAGGAAACATAAGGAAGGAGAAAGATGGGGTATTAGAGAAAAAATAGAGAGGAAAACAAACTAGAAATAATGGGTATATACTAGTATATCTTCTGAAATCAAACTCTAGCGCACAGAATATTCTCCCCTTCAAACACCCACACAGGTAATGCAGAAATCCCCAATTTGTGTCAACGCATTCTTTGGCCCTTAGTTGTTTTCCGCTATATTTTGAAACAAGCAGAAATGTATCATGACAAAGACTCACAACATAGTCTTTATTAAACTTGGGAGCCTCCCTGGGAGCCCCAGAAGTTGTTATTAGTGTTTATGTTTGGGAAATGAAACACAAAGAAGGAAAATAAAGTAGCACATTGAATAGGCTTGCTGGATAGGAATTTTCCCTGGAGTGATTAATGTACACAAAATATCCATATTACAGAACCGACATTTTCAACAAGAGAATAATAATTTTGTTGAAGGAAATCAAATTTTCTGCTGGGAAAACCAATATGACAAATCCATGCCTATACATCCAGAAGCCTTTTGTTAATACTGCTTCAGTGACACAGGGACTTCCAGGCTGGCAGTAAAAAAAATATCTAGTGTGGTTCTCTCACATGCATTAATGCCCAAGGCAACTCTTCCTGCAAAAATAAATTAACAATTTAAAAAAAATAATTCATTGCACATATTACTCATTTCATCCTGATTTTTGATTTGCATTTTTCCTAAACATTGGGGGGGGGTTAAACAAAAGAGGCTCTGATTTTGAGATGCCATGATGCCTATTGAGAGAGAAACAGAGAAACTGAAATTACTTTCTTTGATTTACTTCAGCATGAACTTGGCCTCACTGTAACGAGGGAAAAATTTCCTGTTGACTTCATTGGGCCCAAGATTTTGCACCTTGCGTCCCCTTTGGCCTCAGTGAACACTGACTAAACAACATTGCTGAAAAGCATGAGGTGAGGTGTACGGTGGGATAAAGGGTCTGTAGACATCAAAGGTTTTCTCTGTTTTCATTGGAACTTCAAAACACTGTTGAAATATTTACTAAACCCAACTGATGTGTCTCTGAAAGCGCGGATGAAAAGCACCCACTACGGCAACCTGTGTTTTCAAACCTGGAGTACCACCAGGGCATCCCTTACAGCAGCCATGCCCCAAAACTGAACATCTATCGTCCTATCTATCTAAACTGTCCCTCTATCGTGCTATCAGAGCAATCTTCAGCAGCATTTCCACTGACACATTGTGGCTTTCCTTGGTTGGCAATAGCAGGAGCGGAGTCACAGCTGAGCACAGGACCCACTCAGATCCCACCATCAGCTTCAATCTTTTCAATGCTGCCTCAGAAACGACAGCCCCACCAGCCAGGACTGTAGCCCCCCAGGGTTTCATCGCTGCCCAGCAAAACAAGGAGTAACCTGGAAAAACTGACAGGGATAAGAGGGGAAATAAGTGCATGGCAGGGGTTGGGTCTCCCAGCATCACAAAACAGGTCAGGGCTAAGCTGGGGCTAGAAACTAGCACTAACTCCTGGTCCCTATTCACTGACTGGCATTATTTCTGGTGTTGCTCAATACTGTGATTTAACCTTAGGAAGACCAGGAGGTAGGTTATAGGCAGAGGTCCAGTCTCCCCAGCCCCCACCTGGCTGCATCAAAGTCCTTCCTGACTACATGGCCTGGAGAAAAGCTTCCCCAAGAGTTATCTCCTCCTCCTGATCGCAGAGAGGGTTTCTGGAAGGGAGGAATGCAGCAGGTAGCTTTCAGAAGCACTCAAGTTGGCTTTGCTCCTGCCAGTCCTCCCACCCATGGAAAAGGAGGTCAGCCTGGTTCCCCATTCCCTCCCTCCACGCCCCTCACCCTCCCTCCAGCCCAGTCCTTCAGGCCTGAGGGGAAGGGATGTTTTGGCTTTGGATAGATGGTGCTCATAACTTACTGTTTTCAGAGGAAGGTGAGTATGAAACTTGAAACAAACCCCAGAAGGTGCGAGAGCAAAGTTAATGTGAGACCAAAAGCAGAGGATTGACCTCAGCTCACAAGCATACACCTCTTGTGTCCCAAATCGCTCGGGTTACACCGAAGTCTCAGGCAGTATGCAGCATGATACCCTGCTGCTGTGAATTCCTG
>NW_009649293.1:6649873-6653037 GCF_000708025.1 Charadrius vociferus
TCAGGCAGTATGCAGCATGATCCCCTGCTGCTGTGAATCCCTGCTGCCTTCACACCTGGGAAGGAGCCTTGAAGCCAGGAGGATTGACACTGTCTGGGTCCTGGGAATTTCCCCAAAGCAGAAGGATTTGCACATGGGTGAGAACTGACCTAGGACTCAAACTGCCCATTTACCATGACAATGAAGGCTCTGGGGCTGGACAGGGGAGCTGCTGCCCCAACACGACATGAAGCCTGGGTGGGTTTGGGAGACGAAGGCAGGTGAGATGCTCCCCAGGGAGGAAGGGGTTGGAGCTGGCACACAGGAGGACAGCAGCACTCTTGGGAGAGGTGTGAGATTAGGGACGTGGTGAAGCCATCAAGGTATTTTGTTTTCAGGCAAAGCTGGAAGCACTCATGAAGCGATTTGTAGAAATAAGTATGCATTTGCCTTAGCTGGATTCAGCCTACCGTCTTGAAGCGGGAGCAAAATTATCTTGATCAGTAAGCTTAAGGGCCCTGGAAATAGGTGAGAGGGCTCACAAAACTCCTGCAAAATATTACAAAAGTACATCTGAAGTGTGTCATTTTGCAACAGCAGTAAAAAATTTTTCATTTCCACAAACACCAAAGGAGCAGAAACACAAACGTTGACTTTCCAAATATCGAGAGTAACATCAAAGGGCAGTCAATAACAGAGAACATTAAAAGGCACTTTACCCAAATTGTGTGGAGGGTTCTAGATCCCATTGAACTGGATAAGTAAGGGCTGGTCTTTTATTTCTAAAAGAGGTCACTGTGTGGCCACCCCCACAGGTGTTTAGGGCTCTTGCATGGAGATGAAACAACAGAGACCATGTCTCTACTCTCTTCATAAACCATCCCCGAATGCAGATTTGCATTTGCTCTACATGTGGGTCAAGCTGCAACCAAGTTGTCTGTGAGGGACAGAGGCTGAGTCCGTACTGGATTCCTGCCACCCATCTGGGTTTCCAAGCCAGGCAGGCCCATCTCCTTGCACATGGAGCAAGCCAACGTGTGGGCAGCATCAGTGGCTAAGCACCTCAGAGTGATGCTGAGATCATAGCTAACGGAGCAGAGCTGGGCAGAAACACCAGAAACTGGAGTAAAATATGTTCACAGAGAGAGAGAAACTCCACAGCTGCTAGCTGGACATGGAAAAGAGCTATATCTCTTTTCATTGTCCGAATCAAAGCAAGGGAAAAGTGACCCGAGACTACCTTCCAGGGCTGTCAATAGTCACACAACATTTAAAAAGCCAGGTGTAAAAGAAATTAAAAGCAGTGAGAACTATTGCTCACTTTTAAAGTCATTCCAATTCAGTTATGAAAATATATCCATAGTCTATTTGCCTAAAACTGGAGCGCTGTGATCCTTGTTTACCAAGTAAAACAAACACCCCATACAGCAGAGGGAAATGACCCACGAACACAAGTCTTTACAAGCCTCCTCATTACAGTGAGATCAGAGTATGCCATGTGTGCCTATCATTTTCTCGGGGCTTTTTCTTCTCCTTTTCCTCCTTTTTGTCAATGCTCCTGACTTCCCGTCTGCTTTCTATTTACAGTTGTTAAAGGGAGGGACAAAAACACACACCATTAGTTTGGAGGGGGACAGAAACAGGGATTAAAATGCAAATAAAAATTAACCTGGTGAATGGTTCTTTCCAACACACAAGTTTGCATGAAAAGAGCATAAAGGATATACAATTATGTGGGTACATCAATTGTATAGAGTTTTGAAGAAAAAAACTTTGCCATAGACCATAAGTCCAACATATGGGCATTATATTCCCTTGCTTCTTTCTGCAAAGAAGGTAAAAAATATGATACTAGGCACAGTTTTAGAATATTTTCCTCTCATCACAGAAAACATGCTTTTTTTTCTGTTGTCCCAACTCTGTCCCATCACCTTTAGGACACTTGTGCCAGTCCAAGTGAGGTTCTTGGTTTGTAATTTTTCTTTCTCAGAAGTCTTTATCAATAATGCTGCTCAAAACCTCCCAGCAAATTCCCCTTTGCACTGAATGCGTCCTCCTTCCCACTAGCATATCGGTCACCACATAGGTACTTCTCAGGTGTTGAATTATGCCATCGATGAGAGATCGGACCATTTACTCCTCTCTACCAGAGATTTGTGCAGTTTGAGCTTCCATGATGTGCAGTTCCCCTAGACGAGTCGCTCCTCATCATTTATTTCTGATCCTTACTGACTCTTCCTGGGCCTGTAGGATCTCACCAACTCCCTTGACAGCACAGACACTTGCTGAGCACCACAATACGTACCCCTGCAAAGAGGCAGCTCCCTTAGTTTTTTCCCTGCCAGAGCCTCATTTCCAACCTGTCTGCTAAAATTTAGTGCCCCTTCCAGCAGCATGGTACACCCAGTGCCTAACCTCGCTGATGCAACTGCTGTTTTCCACCGGCTGCATCCTTCACAGGCTCAGGGCAGGTTCATTTTCCCCACCCCTGTGTCGATAATGCTATTCCTCCCTCAAAAGCCTCTTGCTCTGAGACCTCAACCACCAGCTCAGCATCTGTGTGTGCCTTCACCAAGGCAGCCAGCAGGCACCACAGCTCTCCCCACTGCACCTCTTCTCCTTCCCTGGATGCTCACCTGCCTTCAGCCTTCAACCCCACCCCCACCCCCCCCATCCCCCCCAGTACTCCCTCTTATTCACCTCAAATCTCCCCTGGTCACAACAGCAGACTCCTCATTTCATCTACTCTCTGGCATATTGTGATGAATAAAGCTCCACTCAGGGGTTTCAGAGAATAGATATGAATAAACAGCTGAGATTTTCTGTCCAGACCCAGTTCTACTATTTTAGCTTTAAAAGAAATCAACAGTTGGTACTAAAATAGTAATTTGGCATATGTGCTTTGTTCGTTATCAGCTCATTTGCTCAACAACAAAGACAGGAAAATGCCGCAGGGGTCATTTCACTAGGAGAAGGCTCAGAAAACCTGGAAGTCTGTGATGAAAATCATTTAAATGGCATAGTCAATGGTCAGAATGAGTGTCTGTGGCGGTAAATGGGAACATATTAAAATGGCAGGGGAAGTTTAATCTGTGATTGATCTCCCAACAATTACCCTGCTTTCTAAATCTCTCCATATCATTTAACGAGGTGATTTCAATGTTCTAATAAAATGTGGCAAGGGA
>NW_009649293.1:6653055-6682172 GCF_000708025.1 Charadrius vociferus
GTAGGGAAGTAAATGCTTCTCTGAAACCATAATCTGTGTATTAAACCAACCAACATCATCTTCTGATTGAATTACTCTTCTGTCTCAATTACAGAGAAAGGAGTCACTGAGAAGTCATGAGATTTTAAAAAATCCTTTCAAATGTCAGTTTTATACAAAACAGAAATCCTCCCTCTCTGTTAATTTCTTGGCACAAACACCAACATTTCACAAGTGCTGAAATATCTGCTTTTACAACATTTATCTAAAATTAGTTGCTTATTCCTCCATTAGAAATGGAAAATACTGCTACTTGTGCCCCATGATTGAGTTCTTTGTCTCTGATCGCTGCAAAAATGAGACCAACAGGTATAAGTCCGGCTATCAAACAGAGGAAAAATTTGTGATGAAAAGTTCAGGACATCAGGAAACGCATTGGATCAGTCCACTTGTCAAACACGCCTTGCAGCCAACACTGGGAGGTCACTAGGGTTCCCAGCCCACTGTGCAGCACTTCTTCAGCATGAAGATTGATTTTTTTTTTTTCAATTATTTTTTCATTTACAAGGGTGCCTTCTGCAACCACGAGTCTGATTTCTGTATTTCAAAGAGCTCATACCAAAGTGTTCACATGACACATCACGAGACCCATGCCCACCATTGCTCTTTAGTGATATACACAGCAACTATTGCACCACGCTAGAGGATGACTGTGAGCAGCCCTGGCCTCTCCCAGACTCCCTGGGGAACCATGTGGGGTGACCCATGGCTGCAGCATTTGCCCCATGTTTGCCAGACCTGCCCCCCACAAACCACTCTTCAGCCAAACAATTAGTGTTAACTTCACGATCTTTAAAGTGTTTTGATGCCAAATATCTCAGAAGAGTTTTGGTGTGTGTACACATCTGTCTGGTAAAAAGCAACTCGATGCCTTAAAAGTCGAGGGCAAAACTGCCCCCTCTCATTACTTCTCCCTTCGCTACCTGTGATTTTGGGCAGTGACATATAACTACTACAGTGTGCAGGACCCATGTCTCTATTTTCCATCCACTTGAGACTAGATGGTTTATCTTTGTCTGTATTCACCCATCAAAAACAAATAAAAACTCAACTAATCCCTGACAGCTGAGGTCACACCATGTCTTGATTTCAGTCAGTGCAAACACAGCCCTCTTAGCAGAGAGAAAAGGGAAGAGTGGCACACTTAACCCCCTCTGTTCTGTAAATAGTCTTGTTAGCTCTCAGCTATCACAAAAGCATATCCCACATTGCCTATGGCAAATATTAACCAGATATTGACTGCAGCTCTATTCACATGACAGTAAGTAATGCATTCTGAACTCCAGGTTAGCTGTGTTTGGATGTGAAGGTCTATATTGACCCTTGAAAGATTACGGAGGAGGAAGGGAATACTTTCAACGGTCAACATTTTACAGTGTGCAGTCAGGTGAGTGCTTAGTGCCACAGCTCAGAGCAGCAGCCCAAGGAGGGTATTTTGTTTCATGCCTTTGAATGTTGTATCAGTTAAACAAGCTGAAATGTGCAATTGAGTTTATTTTAGAAACAGTAAAAGAAAAATTATGCTGAAAGCAAAATTTGTGTCTGTCATATCCATGGAGCTTGAAGTTATAGAATATACTTGCACAGATTGTTCACTTTAATAAGTTGCCAAAGGGTGTGAAGGCCAAGTTGTAGCTTAAATTTCCCTTTCTCTTCCCTGCATATGACATAGTGATATGACCCAGATGATAATACACAAAGAAAAATTGCCTGGGTTTGCCTACCCACAGGGTTCATTTGGTTAACCTTCTGATTATGAATTCCAGTAATGAGTGAGTGCTCAATAAATGGAGATGTTGTGAAAGCTGATCTTCTGAAACTGAGGTGCCAGCATTCTCTTGACGTCTAAGAGGACTGCAGTCCTGCCTGGCATTCACAGCAGCCATTTACATTACGGTCTGCACATTTTGTTGCCAGAAAGCACAGAACTCGATATTCTTTGTCATTGTATATGCTTGTCCGGAACTATGTATTCCCTAAAAAGAAAAAAAAAAAAAAAAGAGGTGTAATTTCTTCATAGTTTTTCTGGCATATAGCAATACTGCTACCACTAACTTTTGCTGCTGGGCAACATGAAAGCTGTATCTGTTTCTCCATTAATTAACGTAGGCTGAGTAAGTAATTCAGAGTGAGTATTTGTCTCTACACAGGAGGGAGGGGGAATCATGATTAAGGGCTAAGAAATGTTATACCTATGCATTTTGGTTTTCACCCAAAAAAAGGTGGAGCATGACACTCTTCCTGCAACACTACCTTCATTTCTAGAGCCAGCCTTGGTGTCCCTGCATATTTCTCGCTTGGGCACCCACATCAGCATCCACACCTAAGAATAGAACACACTGAAGACCTAAACTTCTCTCTGAGATTCCTCAAGAACATTTAGTGGAGGAAAATCCATAAGCACCATATTTTCATGGGTTTAACCCCAGGTTGTCTGCAACCTCCACTCCCATCAGCGTACCGTATGCCCTCCAGTAGTCCTAATTCTTACTCTCCCTTTCAGATCTGTGAGGGCTATCTGAAGATGTACACAATTTACAATTTTATTCCAAAAAAAGGTGACTTTTAAAGAGGCTGAAGTTATCTCAGACTGGGCCATACCTTTGAAAAAATGGCAGTCCTGCTTGCTGAAGTACTCTCTTCCTCCACTTGCTATGCAAAGATCTCAAACCTACACCTTCTTCAGATCCAGTGGGAGGTACAGCAGGCCCCAGTTCTCCATTCCTAGATGGAGAGCTTGCCTAGACACCAGTTTATTCCATTACTGCTACCAAGTTTCTTTCTGCTGCAGTTCCCTGCTATAACAACAAGCAGGCAGAGATGTTAGAGCAGCAGCATATCTTAGGAAACAAGAGGAAATGAAGAGAAAGGAGGACAAAAATATGTCAATTAAAGTAGGAATTCAAAACAGCTTTGAAAAAATAAATGGCAAAAATGGCTCAGCTTAAAGAAATTGTTTATCTTAATTTGTAGGTAATTCAAAGTGACAATACAAAATCAGTTAACTATAAAGTACATGTGGAAGACATTTAATATTCAGGGAACAAAACAAGAAATACTGCTGTCAGAAGTGAGGCAAAACAAGAGACTGGAATCAATTAATCTGAAATTATTCATGAGATTACAGAGCAGTGTATAGCTGATATATTGGACAGTTTTCTCAACATTTCAGTCACGAGGGCGTACGCATTTCAAGCTTGCCAGTTCAGAAGGAGACAATGACTACATGGAATAGCCTAGCAGAAACCTTGATGTAAGAGGAAAAGTTTTATTAACATGAAACTGTCCAGAGTTCTCTCCTTATCATAACAAGTACAATTAAAAGTTCTTCCGCTAATGAATAGAATACTTCCTTCATTTACAAAACGACCTACCGTAAGGGAAACTACGCACTGAGTAGATGTTCATCCTCAAAGATTGGCTTTATTAAAAGCTCAACGTGAAAAGCTCTAAAGAATTTCAACAAAACAGTTTGGAAATCTTCGGGGATATCTTATGCTGTGCCTCAAACAAGACCCCAGGGCAAAAAAATTAGAAAACATTAAGATTGATGAGATAAGAGTGATCCTGCAATTATACAACACCTCAGGAGAGGTGCACCTTTCACAGAGCACAGTTGCAAGATCTATCATCGGCATCAAAGAGAACTGCATATAATAGCAAGCCCAGAGAACTCCAAACAAAGCTGAGAGCTGTACAGGAAAAGTGGTAGTGTGATAAAGCAGAGGAAATCCAGCTGTACGCTGATAAGCATGAAAGGGTTTTGCGAGTCAATGTGAAGAGGCCCCGGTCTGGTGACTCCGGTCTAATAACAATGAGCAAATTGCTTGCAACCTTCAGTTCTACGTAGGACACCTTGAAGAAAAGGCTGGAAGACTCTTGTTTGCTTCAGCCTGCGTTTGCATTACCCATACACAGCCAATTTACTAAATATTCACCTCAAAGTCTCTAACCTATTTCAGAGGGCTGTAAGAACTTTGATGTTACTAGTTGTTTCAACAAGATGAAAGTCATGTCCCAGCCTGCCCCTGCTAAACAGCAAGAGCCTCTGGCATTATTGTTGATGGGTAATCACAATGTGCAATAAGGAAAGCCAAATAAACTCAACGTTTAAGGGAGCCACCATCTTCAGAGAAATGGCATTTCTCTCTTCAGCTCAAAGACTCACTCTGGGTACAAGATGTGAAGATTTGACACTCAATTTTGCTAGTATTAAGGGAGATACATAGATTGTTATTCACTCTTTTTCTCTTGACCTATTTTATCTCTGTCACGTATTCAAATTATGATGAGTCTTAGGACTTCAAGCTAGCAGCACAGTGTATTACCATTCGGTGGCTAGCAGACAAATCTAAAATTTGAAGTGGAAATAAATGGAGGCAATTATGCACTGGAATAAGACATTGAGAAAAGTGGTAAATTTGTAATACCTTTAAGTCTTTAAATCATGATTTAATATCTTCCTAAGAGAGGTGTTGTAATTTAACAAAAATTCGCTTGATTCAGTAATGGAATTACGTGACAATGTTGCTTGGTCTGCAAAAGCTTAAAAGAAAATAATTAATTGGTTCGTAAAATTGTTTCCAAACTGAAATTTAAATGTTTCCAGTGAGTGAAACCTGCTGCCCACCCACATTCTGTGGAAGTACTTAAAACTGCGCTGAAGTGAAGCTTAAATCATGCATAGGCCTCCTGCTGGCCCTTTGCAGTAGGGAGAAATGCATCCTAGTCACTCAGGGAACTCAGAGGTCAGAACTTCTAGCTACTAATCACAAACATACATGTATCTAGCATACATTTAATGTGTACATATGGAAGTCTGCTTTATTCTACCACTCAGTGGAAGCCCAAAAGTGATATTCCTTTGACTCCGAGTCACCAAAGCAAGGAAAATCTCAACTTTATAAAGTGATGTCCTTTCAGCATAAGGGAATGTTTTCCATATGCTGGGGGATTAAAAATACAGCATCATGTAACAGAGAGTCCTTTGGACAGATACATTCTGAGGAGAGGCTTCATTCTATAAAGAGTTATATAATAAAAGGAAATGAGAGAGAGAGAGAGAGAAGTTTTGTGTACAGAGTTAACCATTATTACGCTGAAATAAAAGCTTAACTTCTTTTGCCAACTTCAGATTGTTCTGACCAGTGATGGAAAAAAGTACTGATATTTAAGGAATACTTGTCCTTTTACAACTGAGGCAATAAAGAATCATTATGATAATTTCATTTAAACATCTACTGTTCAACAAAAAAAACACCGAAACATATAATATCATGGAATACTTCCTTTAAAGGAGCTAAAAAAATTTGATTGAATGACAATCCATGTCTTAAGATGATATTTTTTCCTTTGTTTAGAAATGTAAAGCTGGTAAGACATGTATCTACTGTTTACATTTTGGATTCCTCTACATCATCCTTTAGCTCCTGAAAGCTGTGCCATTGTCTCATAAGTTTAAAAGGCCACTGTTATTGAATGCATTCTCCATATGCAAATACTTACAGACTGTAACTACACCATTTCTTAAATTTTCAACTTCTTCTCATACATAAGCTATAAAATCTGGACTCCTTAAATCTTTCATTTTAGAACTTAAATTGAAGGCTCAAAAACCATTTTTTTTAAATTTTCCAATATGCTTTTGAAAAAAGAAACATGAAGGTGGAATGTGTTACTTTGGTGAAGGTATTGTAAATACTAGTAACGTCCTACCCCTGATGGATACCTCAGTATCATAAGAGTTCCTTTTAGCCACTACATGGTACCAAGAACTTTTTTCAGGATCACTGTTCTCTAGTATACATCTCACATCACAGAAAATTATCTAATTTCCCTACTGCTAGACATAAAGCTTTTGACTTAATCACCTAAAAGTACTTCCAAGACATCAGTCTCTGTGTTATACGAAATCTGCGATAGGAATGTTAAATAGCATTGGAGCAGATTCCTGCAAGACCTTCTTGCTCATTAAAACCTCCTTGGTCATGAAGAATTCTTTATTTTCCATTTGGTTATGTATTTATTGTTTAAAAGTCAGTGTTTGTCCCGTGTCCTGCTTGCCTTACTGCTTCATTAGCTTTGCTTTGGAAGAGTTCTGCCCTTCCAAACATCACAGGACACCAGGAAGAGCCAAATATCATCAAATACATTTTACAGTTCAATAAAACAAGAAACTCAGATGATCACTAGAGGTTTTACACGTAAGGAGATGGAAATGAGAGTTAAGGCAGAAAGAGATCCCAGTCATAAAAATGCAAATACAATGCAAAGGAACCAGCTCCTGTTTTCAGATTCCTGTCCTGCAGGCCAGTGAAAAATACACTAGACACAAGACCTGAGGCTAAACTGAGCTTAGTTTGCATTCAGATTCAAACATCGCTCAAGCCCAGAGTATTTCAATTTACATCACAGAGGTGTTAGACTGACATAATTTCTCTACACAGACTAAAATGACCCTATGTTCAAGGAGGATACGGCTTCTCTGGTCCTTGTCTGTTGTTCCATAAGATGTCATGTTTTAAAAAATGATGCTCTTTTAAGTTTTTCTACAATAAAGAAAAACAAATTAAACCAAGTATATTTAAAGTCAAAAACTGACAAGAACTGAGGAGGGAGTGGATGTGTTTGCAGAGAGAAGCTCATCCCTCTTGGCTGATTTTTTTTAATGTTGATCACAGTGCTTGCAAATTTGCTTTAAAAGCAAGGTTTTTCAAGCTAACAGCTTGAAAAACAAATATGATAAAATCTTCTAAGTCTCCTAAAACACTTAAAAAATATTATAAGACATGAGGAAGCAGGGGGTTAAGGAGACTTAAGTAAAAAGGTGGGAAGAAGAACTTGAGGCTGCATCAGTAATATGATGTTTATTGCCTCCTCAGCCTCCTCTCCCTCATGGCTGGTGCACCACATGATGGAGGCTTTGATTACGGAGTGAAAGAAGTAAATATCTTATTTGGTTCACCTCCTGTTGGCTTCCTAGAAACAGTGGGAAAGGAAACTCAAATGAGCAGAGGTCCAAGTGAAGTGGGCAACATTACAGGCGGCCCTGAGGTGACTGCGGTTCTCCAAGTGGCCCATGACATGCATGATTAATGTAAGTTGGGAAATGAAAAGCTAAAGCTGTTTATTCAAAAGGACAGTAAATTGGAGACTTCCTGACTTCCGAAGGGTCCTAAACCTCTCCTGTACTGTACCCTCTGGATCAGTCATTAGGCAGCCCTGGAAGAATGTGTCCAGTCATTCCCACTAGCATATAGCACATGGAGGGTCCGCATCTCCCCTGCAAGAGCAGGCATGCACAGGGTGCTAAGGAAATCAAAGGGATAGGAGGCAGAAGAGAAAAGAGGGCACGGCACATGAACTTTCGAGGACAGTTGTTTGCACACTTTACACACTCTGAGAATACATTTCATAACTTAAAAGCAGTTTGTGCACAAGTTTTCCCCATCAGCATACCCCACAAGCATGCCAGTGCATCTAGAAATGTCATCCCAGTATCAGTGTTTCTATCGGAAGCACGTGTTCACTAGCACAAACCTGATTGTCTGCTTATAAACCTCATGTAACTCCAAGACTGGTTTTAGACTGAGGATCATGCCCAACTAATGCACTGGTTCCAAAGAGCCTTGAACTTTGGCTAAGTTTCAGTTCAGCTCTGAACGCTAGTTTTATGACTGGAACCTTTTTCTTCCTCGGTTGCTAAATCCATATTCCCGTTGGAAACTCTCAGGACTTTCAAAGACGTTTGGTGGCCCTGTAGTTGGCATCATTTCAGTGGTTACTGAAAATACAATGTAATAGGTAGCAGAAGGTAATAAGAAATGCTACTGACTAAAGACCACACAACTAATACCAGGCCATACATGTAGGTGGACTGTGCAACACAACAGGATCATCTCAGAGCAGAGAGCAGAAACTTCATTTCAGTCTTTAGGCCTGTGAGATGAGAGGAGCCATGATGAGTATATATGCACTGGGCTTTGGGCTGTCAGTGCAAAGCCCAAAGAAGGCAAAGTATCAGCCAGCAGCACCGGACACTGCTGTCTGCAGGTCTCTGAGCTTCCCACCTTGAGTGCTTCGTCCTACCCCACCTCGCCAGTCCCCTCAGTTCAGCCCAAAAAGCTGATGCTGGAGTCCCACTGTAAAACCAGAGTGATGAAATTGTGCTGATTAAAAACAACTCTCTCAAAAAAAAAAAAAAAGAAGGGAAGGAAGAAAAAGAGGAGAATACTTTTAATACAAATCCTGCAAGCCATCAGGTTGAGTGGGCAGCAGCTTACAGAGTTGTAACAGTACAACCAAAGGGGTGGCAAACTGTGGTGGAGATGGGAACAAGTTGTCAAAACTTCTTCTGCCAGCACTGTCAGCAAAGCCAACACAGTCCTAAATTCGAACCCTGAATCTTCTAGGGTGTGATCTGACCGACACTTAGGAAAGCTGGTTCATGCTTAAGTGCCTGAATAAAAGGGACCTTAATCTCTTTCTCTTTTAGTCGTGACTTGGAGTAATGAAAACATTTTAGACAGAAGCATGATTGTTATGTTGATGATGTCCCTTCAACTATTTACAGAAGTAGTGCCAAGATACCACAAGAAAGGCTGAGCATAAAGTATTTCCAGCACATCAAAAAGCAGGAAGTATGGGAAATCTTCCCACTAGAGAAGCCTGATCTCATGAGATTTCCAGCTCGGTTGCTTAACTCTTGCTGTCCCAGCAGCTCAGAGAGTGAACTACATCAATTCACCTCAATTCTGCTATCTCAGTGATCCATAGCAAGCTAAAACAGAAGTGGTGGAAATCACAGACCTGTCATTGAATGAGACTTTAAGTGAGTCTCTTCACTGATGGAGCTTGAAGAAAACCGAAGGTATAGCTGTTTAATTCAGCTCCCAGTCTGGCCTTCTCTCTCCCAAACTGGGGCTTGTGGTAATTAAGCCTTTAGAGCTCAACAAGAACATGCATTTTGCTGTGCTCTGCTGGACTGCGTGCCAGGGGAAGGGGGCAGTACAGGCCTGGATGACAAGCAAACAAAACCATATATAAAGCGCCTGTGTTTTGTCCAGCAACCAGCAGTATCTAGGAAACACTTTCACGACTGCTCCTGGAGCTTCTGGGAAAACTGTCAGTGCTGTAGTGCCATCAGCACGAGGTACAGCGGCCAACACAGATGCATGCGTCAAGCCCTGAGGCAAGGACGGAGATGGAGGGCAGAGATTTCATCTTTGCAGGATTTGCAACAAGGAGCCTTAAATTTTCCTTTTAAACAGGATGTAATAATCTATGGTTAGTCTATGGAAACAGTACATTGACTGCTGTGAGGAATGGTGCCTCTTAGCAGCTTAGCTGACAGGCTGGTACCTCAGCTGCAAGCTTCTGACAGCTCTGCAGCCTCCAGGTCCCCATAGGATCTTCTTTCCCCTCACCTCCATCTACCTTGTATCTGATGAGGGAATCCTGCAGCAGCCCCCTGCTCCCCCTTGTGCCTTGCAGTAAACAGAAACTACATCAACCAGTCCAAGAAGTCTCCAAATCCTGCAAATTCCCTCCAGAATCAGGGGTGAGTAACAAGGGACAATGGCCTTTCTCCAGCAAAATACCATGTATCAGAACAAAGGCATTTTAGAGAAAACAAAGCAATGAAACAACAACTCCAGTTCACTGGCTGATGGCTTGTCTTCAATAAAGGCTCTTCCACACTCTAAGCTTCAACTACAGAGTGACTGAACCCTGTAGGTCATTTCTCTCCTTGCTTCAGGAGAAGCTGCCTTTGAAAGCTGCCTGTTATTTCTGATCTCTAAGTTCCTTGCTTGGCAAAACAAGGAGGGGTACTTGAACTGCCTTACATAGGTAGCTAAGTCATTTGTCTTGGGAAATTAGGCTCCTACACAGCAGGCTTTTAAGTTCAACTGGTCTCTTTAAGGCTGACTTAGAAGACCACCTTCCACTTCTGTCATATCCCTCTTCTCTACCTCTTCTTCACTGCAGTGGGCTAAACAACAGCATGGGGAGGCGAAGCAGGGGCACAAGTAGCTAGAGCTTTTGAGCATTGCAAATGTAGGTATCTCCATCAGCAAAGGCACCCATGGAATCTTGGACCGTGGGTACCATTCAGGAAAGTGTTCCTACCATAAGGTACCGTGTGATAATAAACATATGATGGGAATGAGTTAAGAGTTTCTTCTCTGAGTGACATGGGCTAATGTACACAGAAAGTAAAACTCTTATGCTCGTGTGTACCTCCCCTTTCTGAACTGCCTGTAAGGAGGATGCCTATTATCCACATGATGAAAGTACTGGCCTGTTTTCATTTTTCCAACTTCTTCCTACATCCTTTGCTTTCTTCTGCAGTTGGACTGTCTTTGGTACAGCGACCAATCTCAAGCACTCAGATAAATAGTGTTGGGTTTGTATTTGTTTCCTTAGTGCCTGCAGGACTCTCATTTTTTGTTACCCATAAATCTGCTCACTAGTCCTCAGGTGTCTCATGAAGCCTTAGATTTTTCATAAGTCCTTAGCTCACGTCAGCTGCTTGCCTTTGACAAAAAATAAATGTGACAGATGGACTTGCATCAGCATAGAGAGGAAAAATATTGTCTCAATCAAGAAAAAAAGCATAAACAGAGGGTTTAGCTGCCATTTCACAGTCTATTCAGGTTATTGCTTCAGCTGTCAAAATGATCCCTGGATAAGCTAAGTCCTGACGCCAAGATACTGGTTGCTTGGACTTGGTAAGAGAGTAACCTTACTACCTGGGCTTGACAGCTTAATAAAGCTGCATCTATTGCAATTAAGGTCTGAGCGAGTTAATCCACAACTGGCTGCATGAAACAGTGTCCAGGTTTACAGCAAGGTGTTAGTACAAGCTGCAGGCTACAGCTGCTCATCATCTGAGGTGGATTAAAAGTGTGTGTTGAGAGGGAAGCCATCACCAGGTCACATCATTTTACAGGACCCATTTGAGAGTGAGGAGAGAGAAGAGGTTACACGGACTGCGAGGTGAGGGGAAGGACAGCTATGGAGCAGGCTATAGGAATACAGGGAACAGTTCTCTCTTAACCTGGACCACAACGAAGGCTTGTTGCTGTGCCTTCAGACACACGGTTTTACCTCTCTCTTCCCCTTCAACAGGCAAGCTGGTGTAACTATCACAACACGTCTGCATACTGCAGACCAAAGTCAGGCCTAATCCCCTTTCAGCTTGACTCAGCCTCACTGCAGACACAGCCACTGGAAGACTATTTATCGAACGGCTGTAATGTGACCGAGTGTCTCAACCCCAAGGCGGAATGGGTTTAAAATAAACTGAAGCAAACGGCTCCTAAATCGAACTAAGTGTCCACACCACATTAAAACTCCTTTGAAGTTAAATGTGTCAGAAAAGACCTGTGTTTTCAGCCTATAAGAATACTGTAGATTTTTTTTCATGCTTTGAATAGTATGTTACTGAAGACTTTGTTTGGGTTTATTATACTAATGCTGATAGGCATGTACAAAGGCTTGGGTACTAACATTTTTATATGTTTTATAATTGCCTTGATTTTTGCCTTGCTGAGGATTATTTTCATTAACATGAAGACTGGCTTAATTAAAACACATGCATGGCAAAACAGACTAAGCTAAGAAATTAAGTCACTGCCTGGTAGACAATGTCACTTCTACCACAGATGCTCTGGCCAAAGAGGACACATGCAAACTGTTATCCTGGAGCCAAACCACACGCAGAGAAGTAAGAGCGTAGTCATTAGAAAATACCTATAGAGTAGTTCATTGAAAATAACATGATCTTAACATTTGGAGTTATATATTTTCAGCAGAAATTTTCAAGCCATTCAAGGTAAGTTTTTGCTGAGAAAACGAGAGCACAAGACAACCATTATTAGGACCATTATTAGGTCTTTTTGAGTAGTAATGCATGTTTCCAAGAATAAAAAGTGATCAAAATTCTGGCAAGAAAGAATTGGTGGTGACAACATACAAAAGAGCACAAAAATGTCTTTTCAGTGAGAGACAGAAGGCTAAATCAGTCTTGGAGCAGTTGGAGAAGGAATAATAGGTACCAAACAGATGTGGGGAAAGTAGAAATCTTAGGAAATCATCAAATCACAGGAGCGGGAATTCTTACTTGAATCCTTTAAGAATCATCAGAATCTTTTTGAACTTCTGAAGCAGTGAAAAGGAAAAGGCAGACCAGAAAGCTTGCTGCTGTCTGCAGTTAAATGAGGACTGTGTCATACTCAGAAACAAGAGTAATTTTTTTGACAGTGAGCTCAACAGCACCAGAGCCACCTCAGTAACGACAGAACCCTGTGACAACAAAACCCTCCATACTTTGTAGTTAATATATATAAAAAATAGACTCTGTGTGTATGTGTGTGGGCATGCATGTGTGCGTGTGTGCGTGCACACGTGCATGTTACAGTGGCGAGGAGGTTTACTAGGGTTTCCCAGGCGTATGCAACAAACGAAAGGAAATGGTGAAACTGTCTCCTGGGAAAGAAACAGCTATGCTCTGTGCAGACAGTAATTGTTACCAAACTATTTAATTACTACTTTTGCCCATCCATACCTGAAGATTATTTTAAGTATGTGGACAATATTTAAAGACACTCTGAGTCTTTCTTGTTGTTTCAGTTCTACACGGTACTCCTTTTGTAATACAATAATGGTGGATACGAGTCCCGCAAGAGATTTAAGATTCTTATTACTAATCACTGTTTTGGTTTAATTAATGACAAAATGAGTTAGCAGCATATTTTTGCTTCCTATCTCTATTTGCATCATCTTATTTTAATGAAAATATTACTATTCTATTGTAGCTCGTTCCTGCTGGAGCAGCACTTCTTGTTATTTAAACTTTAACAGGACAGAAACTTCTGACTCCCAATTAAGCTGTCCAAATAGTTAAGCTATGAATTTTCTACATCTAGTAATACTATGCAATCCACAGAAATGTTTCCCCAAGCTAAAGATAAGTAAGTGGGGCAAAGTGTTTCAAACGTATGGCCGGCATGTCAACAGCTTTTATGAAGGCATCAGAGAGCGCAAAGACGCAATATGCCCTGCCAATATGCTATTTCACAGCCAGAGAAATGCAGGAGTTGATTTAAAGCACACAAAGAGGTTCAAGAGAAGTTCCTGAAAGGAATCAGACCTC
Source organism: Charadrius vociferus (assembly GCF_000708025.1). NCBI lineage: Eukaryota > Metazoa > Chordata > Aves > Charadriiformes > Charadriidae > Charadrius > Charadrius vociferus. Next base: position 6,666,251 of record NW_009649293.1, read on the forward strand.
TGGGTGCCAGGTTCACAGGCCAGAAAATGGGGCCAGCTCCTTGTTTACAGGGGGCACACAGCTGCGGAGGAGGGAGCAAAGCAGTTGTCTGTGCTTTTTAGACAGGCCAGGGCTACTCAGACTTGGCTGGCATGTCAGATTGAACTGCTCTTTCTCCTGAGCTCAGGAATAATAATGGTCTGTTTTCCCTTTTTTTATGTCCTTTCAACCATACTGCTATTTTTATGCTTCGCTTGCTGGCACATGGATCAATCACTGTAGGACCTGATTTACAACCTGTATTCCAGACATTGCATCTAGCAAGGGGGGAAATCGGGACAAGTGTGTTTAAACACCCATTGTGTGATGTCTTGATTTGGTTCCAAGAGATACTTGGAAATATAAGGCCGAGGAAAGAGGCTGGTTCCTCTATCATTTGTACCAATTAATTTCTGAGCAGCGAATCAGTCTGACTGTTTCCATAGAGTGAACCCAAGACTTTCAGTGCTTGTCAGTGAATCCCTCTTTAAAGGGCTGTTTTGTTTTCCCAAGACATAAAGCACAGTCTTGCAACTCATTATGGATGGCTTTTCTAGATTAAAAAGAAAAGGGATCGTTTTATTGGAGACAACTAAACAAATCTGACATCCCACACCATATATTGACCCCGTCTGAGAAGCCTTTAGTTTAAAGCCAACACATAGCCTTTATCTCCCATGGCACACAGGGCACTAGCATAATCTTACAGCAGAGCACAATACTTGTTTTCACTGGGGACCCATTTTAGGTGTAACCACATAAACCCCATTGCCCTCATAGGCCATTCAGGAGAATTTACAGAAGCCAAACCCCCTTCCACAGATACCTAAAACTCCTGGATGGCTGAGCCTGCACAGAGGTTGTGTGGTCCAAAGATTCTTTAGATGATGGGGACCCCACTGATGGCAGACACAGGTCGCTTCATGGCAATGGGTGGTGGTGCCAGGCTGGGTGCCAGCGTGCCTGGCACAGGAGGGAAACAAGGCTCAGAAGGATTTTACTGAGGGTTATAACAGCCTGATGGGGATGGACCCCACAGTCCCAGAGGTCAGATCCACCTTTAACAATGGTGTCGATCGACATAGACTCTACTCCCACACAGTCCTCTGAAAGCTACTTAGTGAGATGTCCAGGAAAACTGCCATGTGCACCCCAACCCAAAGCTCAGTTAAATACACGAGAGTTTTTAGGTTCTCTTCAGCCCATTTTGGCCTGGATTAATAACACAGTGCTGGGTAATACAACTGACTGACTGCACACAGCTGATGTAACATACACCATCCTTCTAGTCTTCAGAAATGAGAACTGTCAGCCATTAAACAGATATATCAGTCCCAGCATGTATATACATAGAAGGCACTCTACTTTCCAGTCAACTTTGCTATTGTCAGGAGCTTTATCTACAGAAATTGTGACAGAAACTATAATTCTAAACAATTTTAAGTAATCCTTAATGAAACCAAACCAACCCTTTCTTAAGGGTTATTTCTGGTGCATCAGGTTTTGCAGTAACATTCAAAGTTAAACACAAGTTGACAACCAGTGCTTTGCACCTTATTCCATGAGACATTTTTTTGTTTGGTTGGTTTGTTTTGCCACCGAATCATGGCAGTAAAGGACAGGTCTGCAAGGGGCCTTCAGGTACCTGGTTTCTGCTCAGTGGGAGTTTAGCAGGGCTTTTGTGGATGTGTTAATCACCATGTTAGAATTAGGAAAGCACCTTTTCACACATGAACCAAATAGGGATTTGACTGGGCAAATTCTAAAACTGGATTTATAGTGTTTCCAAGAGGGGTTTGGCTATCAGAACTGCTGATGAGGGCCCACCAGCTCATTGAACATCAGTGTCCTTATCAGCTCCCAGAGCTCATGACAAGGTCAGACCCAAGTGCGCCACCGCAACACACCAGGGAAGCCCAGCTTTGTTCCTCAGAGAATTGTGGCTTGCCGCAGGCACCAAGGGCTGCTTTCCCATCCCAGGAAGCATGAGAGGCTGATTGACAAAGTCCTGTCACGTATCATATCCCAAAGTGTGAGAAAGGCTACCGTGCTACATGGTGGTTTGCACTGTGAAGAAAGAACCACCCTATATTGCATGCATCTCTTCATCAATCCTTCCTCCCCGTGTGGCCTCACCTATGAGTCTCTCAGTCACGGGAAAGGAAGGTGCTTCATGTGTCTGTGCCAACACTCACTGCACAGTTGAGAGGCCGCTCACAACATAAGCAGAGCATGAAAGAAAAATGAAACTTTACTGTAGTTTGGAAAGTCTCTCACCAGCAGCACATCTTCCTAACTAAGCACCAAAGACAACTGTAACAGAAATTGTTTTCAGGCAGTCAGTAACGCTGCACCTTCACGCAGACTAAGCACTAGCTACACACCCATAGAAACACCTCTACAAGGGGTCAAGCAGCAAATACCCCTCTGCGTTCCCTTATGCCCTCTCGCAGAAACAGTCTGAGGAAAATGGTCTCACAAGATTTTCTTCCGGCTCTTCTGACGCAGAGGCAGACAGAGCATGGAAGATAATGCACCACATGGAAGATAACCAAGATAGTGAAGCATGGTTCATGCAGTCTCTTGACTCCATCCGTGCCCAAAAGAGTAAAGCTCTGTGCCTTTATGCCCAGAGGCTGGTTATGGTCCCATGCCAAGATAGTGAAGCTGCTGCTGGAAAGTCCCCTCAAGATAAAATAGCAGGAGTTGGTTTCAGTGAGATTTAGTTTGGGTCTAGTTCTTGCAGGAAGAGAGAAAGTAAGCAAAAGATCTCCTCTGTCATGGAAAAGCACAAATCAGATGCCTTCCTACTGGGGAAACAGGCACTCCAGAGGAGGCATAGGAGTGATGGAGCTGCATTGCTACTTCACCCCACACCCACACAAAAGTTGGTTAGATGAACCAACACCTCCATGAACACTGAGCTACATTATAGATGTGTGAGAGACATTTGAGGTACTAGAAGCAGAATAACTACAAAGCAAAATGATTTGACCACATTAATTGCTGTGATTAGGCTAATTCCAGTAATAAATCTGCCCTCACACACTGCTACATTGTGCTACTGTGGTCTATACATATCCTTGCCAAAATGCTGAGGCTACTGCTGGGAACTCCAAGAGGAATTCTGTTTCTTTTGTTCTTGTCTTGATGAGCTCCTTGGAAAATAATGTGGTTGTAGCTGTTTTCAGTATTGACTTATATCTAGCAAGTGGTATTCAGCCCTGAAGCATTTGCAACTCTTAAGAACAGGTTTGGAAAGAAGTCTTGGCAGTTGCCAACATTTCTGGAACAGAAAAGTGGCACTAGACATATTGGCAAAAGACTGAGATGTTCTCATGAGACACAAGTTTCGTCCAATGAGTTCACATCTGAAGGTGGATTGTTTCAGATTTGAGGGTGAAGTCAGATTTTAATCTGGAAAGGAAGGAAGCAAGGGAACTGGAAGAACAAAATCGAAAAACAGAAGGAAAATGTATCAGTTTCTCCCAAATTTCTGGGAGTTCATGTTTCTAGATCCCTGACAAAAATCAGGAGGAAAAAGTTTATGTTTCTGGAAACAAAATCTGGGTTTGTACCTGAACAATTTTCTCCGTAGTCTTTCCTATTCAGTGTTCCTTCTGCAGCACCACCGCTCCTCAGAGCCATTGGAGTCCAAGCAGGGGACCTGGCCACTACTGCCACCAGCCTGCCCCCACCACACCCACCCACATCCACTGCTGCCCAAAATGGAGGTGAGCTTAGAGGAAGGGAGAAATTCAGCTCTCAGAGGAGAGAATCCATCCCAGATCAGTCCCAGTGAGGGCCCAGTCACTCCGCTGCCTAAGAAGTCCTCTCCCGACCATGGAGACTGAGAGGCCACTGTCAGACCACAGAAAGTCTCTGGCGGCATGTTCAGAAGGGGGGAACATTTTTGCTGAAGTATGATTCTGGCCACAATTATTTCAGTCTTGAGTGAGGTTATTATTATTTTTTATTATTGTTTTAGGATGCTCCATTTCATTAGGAAGGCTCTGTGTATGCAAAAAATCATATAGTAGAAAAATCAATAAACAGCCTTCTCTATTATAATAATAAAAACAACAAAAAAGACTATTGAAATCTCAGGCTGTAAGAACAAGAATAAATAGTGCTCTAGTGAGCAAGTTGCTGTTTCTAATTAGACCTGGACAACATGCTTTGTTGGGCAATAAGGCCATTGTCTTCTCCTCAGAGGTAGGAAGATGATGCTTCTTGGGCAGTGGTAAGCTAATGCAGCAGCGATAAGGTTGAAATAGAGGCATGTGTGTCCTCAGCACTGCTGCCCTGAAGGCAGGAACTTTCTTCATAACATGCTTGCCCAGAAACATCCCTGCAAATTTCACAGTTCTTGAGTACAAACAAAATATGCTTTTTTGTTTGTTTGTTTTTCTGTTCAAGATAATTGGTGATTGCCAGGAAGTTATGGGACTCTGGTCAATAAAGATTTTGGTCAAAGTGGCAATTAGAGCCAGTCATGAGATTTCTGACGACATGTCATTTCATTGGAAAACACTGAATCTTCAGAGCCAGAAAGTTTCATGTTATAACATATCTGTTTCAATGAACCGACATCAAACCACAGGTAGTTTTCCACTGGAAAACTGCCTGGCTTCCTACCAGCTAGCCTGGTGGGCCGCTTGGGACATGGGGATCGTAGGCTTATTGCCACCGAACCGGGAGCCTGGTAGTGCTGGGAGACCTGGCTGAAGTCAGCAGTCCCAAAGTGTAAGGTCCCAGCCCCAGCCTTGGCTCGACGTGCCACTCCGTAAGAGGCAGTAGTGAGGCTGGAGAGAAGCACGTCCTGGGGAGCATATTTTATTTTGGAAATGCCATGCGTCATTGTTTCCTATTCCTATTTTTTCCCTATAAACTTCTCTTTTGTGGGTAATTTTGAAATAACTGGTTTCATTCCAAATCAGAACAAAACCAAATGTCAGAATTTCCCACGAACCAGGAATTTGATAATTTGGCCAGTCTTTCTGGTAATAATCCAGCAAATTTTCAAATAAATTGGATGTGCTGCTTGATTTTAACGAGCAGTTTGATTTTCTATACAACTTTGAGTGCTTCTCAAAGCACTTTCCAAATAGAAATAAACTATCATTTTGCTTTCAGCTGCTGGTAGGTGAAAGCATGAGCAGTACCTGGAACAAGACTTCTACCAAAGGAGCATCCCCACTGCTTGGTGAGGCTGCCACAGCAAGACCTGCCGAGTCCTCAGAGAAGGGGGGCAGCCCTGCTCTTGAAACACAGTGAGGGATTGGGGGAGATGCCATGTGCCAGACTCCCAGACTATATCTTACTAAACAATGTTATAAAATAACAAGCGCTCACAATAAGACGGGCCAGTGCAGAGCACAGATTCATCTGATGAGAAATATGATGATTTGCATGAATTGTCCTTCACTTACCTCTTTATTAGTGACATTATGAAGTGATAGAGAGTTGGCCTGGGAGGGACAATACAAGTCACCAGCAGTTTAACCCATCACCAGTGAGAAACCAGGATGGCGGCGGCTACTTCCCTACTGACGTTTATACCAAGAAATCATGTTTCAAAACCCATCCTCAGCAGGGCTAAAATCTCCAATGCTTTCTACATCCACACAGCACAGGGCAAGATGCTACAATGGGGATCTGAGCATGGCCCAAAGGCCCCAGAGGAAGGGCCAGACTCCAGGTCTGAAAACAGTTCTTTGGAGAGGTTGTGATTTCCTAATCCACCACCACAACTACCACCACAAAGGACTCAATCCTGTGCTGCCCAGCCTGGTCAAGGTCCCAGTGACAGCAAAAGGGACGCTACACTGTCAATGTGCATGCAAATACTGCCAAAGCTACTAGCAGAGATTCCTCTGCAAAAGAGAGAGGCTGGGTCCTGGCTGAACTTGATTCCTGGAGAGCTCCAGGATCACCAACAGAGGGAAGGTCAGTACCTGAAGTGAAACAGCTTTGTCCTGATGCCTGAAACTGTGAGCCCTGGACTCTTTTAGGTTTCAAACCACCTAATTAGATTATTTTTTGTATGTGAGAATTGTGTGGTCATTATTTACTCAGACATGTATTTAGCTAGGAGTATTCCTGTATTTAAACACTTCCCAGGACTAGCCACATAGAAATGATACCAATTTAAAAGCAGAGTGAAGAGAAGAACAAGAGGCAAATACCAGGAGAGAGCATCCATTAATATCTTTCTAACAAGATAACATGCCTTTAAATGAATGTAGGGCTCAGTAAAAGAACAAGTAGATTAAAAAAAATTATCCATATTTTGTTTACAACCACTTTGGTCCAGCAACTAGTGAGGGCTACACAGGATTTCTGCTTCAGAGGCAACTGAATCCAGCTGAGCTGATATGTAAACTTGCTTTGGTAGACAGCCTGCAAGCACTGGAAGTTATTGGTGTGTATCCAAAACTCACTGTCATCAAACTAGAAGCATGAAGAAAGCATTACAACCTCTGTGTGACTATGCTGTAGCAATCACTAAGGCCTTCTGTGTGTTTGCTTCAAAATAGTTCCGGGCTTACCATGGATACTCCAACAAAAGGACGCCTGCTAGGCTGCTTTATTTCTTTCCCAGAGAAGCTGCCATGAAGCAGCAAGACCATCCCTCAGAGCACTGTGCTCCTGGGGCTGGCTTCCCAGATTTGCACTCTAGAATGAGGATGGCATGGGAGAAAGATACTAAAGTCATTTTTTTGGAGGCAGTAGGTCAGAGAGGAGACCTACTGTTTCCTCTCTGCCTTTGGGAGACAGGGAGCCACATGGGGCTATGCTTCTTATCACCTGCTCCCCAGGGATCAGAAAGGGAAGCACTCTCTGCTTCACACCTCTCAGGAAAGATCCAAATAAAAGAAAGGTGCTCTGTTTCTGAGTCAAACCTCTGCAAATCTATGATCCCACGATCTAGAAGGCAAAACTGGACCCAGTCATCCTTCCTAGCTTATTAACTTCTAAACTCTGGTTTGAATCCCAGCTCATAGCCAGGATCCTCTAAGTTGCAGGCAGACAACATGGAAAGAGACCGATGTTTGTGCATCTCTGTCTTTCTCTCTCTCTGGTGTTTCACCACATGAGGAGCACACAAATATATAGGAAAACATTAGCTACCAATTTCCAGTTTTAAACCTGGAAATCAGGAAGGCATCTTCAGACCACAGCCAGCAGGTCCCAGGCATGCATCGCAAGAGCAAACATTTGTGAGGTACTTGGTAACATCCTGGCAGTGAATTCATCTGAGGGTGGCCTTCTGCGTTGGTGTTGTATGCAAGGCTTGCTTTCCACTCTCTTCTATTAATGAGGTTAATAAGTAGAACCATGTGCTGTACTTATGTGTGACATGCTAGGCACATTTAATGCACTGCAGAATTTAACAGTCCACGCTTTAGAAGAGTTTTGAAAGAACAAAATAGATTTGTGAAGGTAACTTTCTTGAGGCAAACAAAAAATAAGCTGAGGACGGCAAATCAACTGATCTTCCTCCATTTTTCTGCTCATGTTTTCAAGTTGGTAACATGAACCTGGGAGAACAAAATGTGAAACATTCGCCTTTATCATTGATGCAGCTGATTGGTGTCAGATGATGGCATTGGTTTCATCAAAGAAACAACCATGGAGCCTGTAACACGTTACTGTTGATTAGGAAAGCTGCAAAGAGGACAGATCAAAAAGACAATGGAAAAAAACAGAGAAAAAGAAAAAGGAGGAAAGAGCATCAAAAATATCAGTTCTCCTCCCAAGCGATATAGTCTCCCACTCATAGTTCTGACAAAATGGACAAACAAAAAAGAGGTGTTATACGATCTAGTAAGTAAACAGTCTCCGCAACTCAGGCTTGCTATGAGTATAAACCTTTCATCCACATCTTGAGCTTCTGATACAAAAAGGGGTACAAATGAGTCCGAAATATACATCAGAATCTACCAAACCACAATTTAACTATAATTTGGTCTTTTCCACAGAGTAAGTTGGATCAGACTTTCTATACAGAGTTTCTTCCAGCAAGAGAGTTTCTATATTGTGCATGTGACTTTCTGTTGCTGTGCCAGAGTAATCCCCTCAGCAGATGATCTGCAATTTCAGATACATTCCCAAAAATCTATTGTATATGCCTGATTTTCAATAGTTGCTGCTGTTGATGGCAGGGATCCTTTACTCCTCCAAAATGTGTGTTGTGCTCTTTCATGATGCACGGGTTCATCCTTTCAAAGGCTTGATGATTTCACATTAAAAAGATTTCATCAGATCGGTGGGAGTGCCAGCAGTGGTACGTAATGTTTCTTACAACCACAGCTGTGGATGGTTATTTCACAGGTCATTTGGCAAAAGACACACAATTTTATGGGCTTTCAAAAACATTTTCAAGGAAAAGAAAAAGTGGAGACCTTTTCTGGAGATGTTTTTCCAATAATCTTTGACCTCCCAGTTTCTACCTCTGAGCTGCCATAGACATAATGACTTTCCATGGGTGAAGTTACTACTTCTAAAAAGGGGCAGCATTCCAGTGCTACCATGTGCGACAAGTTGATTACAGCCTATGGGATCCGTAAATAAAAATGCCATGAGTTGGTGTTTGACCAGTTGCCCTAATGTCAAGTGCAATTTCTTGGTAGCAAGAAAGTAATTCCTTATTAAGGAATCATGTGATTTTATATGATGTACCCAAACAGAGAAATGCATTAGACAAACCTCCAAGGGAAGGAAGCAAGGAGTGAAAAACAACCTTGGAAGCAGAAAATTTAACATTGGCTACTAAGAACTAACTTTTACCCAACTTGCTGTAAGCAGGGACCATTTCAGGGCAGTTGCATTGTGCCTGTGAAAGTATTTATTTACAATTTTATCTCTGAGTTGTGATGGTGTTGATTTGGCAAGCAATGGGGCATCTTTATTCCAGCTGGGTTGCCTTTGATGGGAATGGGAATCCGTGCAATTTGTCAGATACTTGAATTGACTAGTACTTCTTATTTTAAGGTATGAGGGTTTAAACAAATTTGGAAATACGATTTTACAGAATCAAGGCATGGGAGACACAAAACTACCTGCAAACATTTTGTAGATGTACTGCTGGAAGAGTTTCCCATTATCTTTTTATTTTACTATTTTCATAGAAAATAGCAAAAGAAAGCAGCTGAACTTAATGATTCTCTTCAACCCCATCAGTACAACCCATCCAATTGCTCAAATGACAATACTTTAGAGGTATGACTCTTTTTCATCCTTTTTTACACATAGAACTTCCATTGTTTAGATCTCTGCCCAAAACAGTAGCAATAACCTACATCAGGAAGTTTCCTGTAGTTCTCAGAGCTTGTGATTCTTTTCCTGTGGAAAGGGTGGGTTTTAATTTCTAATCTCAAAACAGATTACACCATTCATGTGAGAGTCTGTACTGAAATGGTTACAGAGCGCTGACATTTTGGGATTGTCTCCACAATGCTGGGTCCAAAGTGGTTCTCAGTTCAGGGTAGTCACACTGCAGGGAAAGGAGTTTCTGGGTCATTTACTGTAAGTTTTGGTTTAAGTGATCTGAGAAGTACCAGAACTGAAGTCTGTACCCTTGGGTAAGCAGTAGGTTAATCTACAAGGGAAACCCCCACTTTATGAAGAGCTTTGGCTTTATTGTCTTCCCAAAAGCAACACCATCAGGTAAAACATTAGATCACCACAAGCAGTGGAGAGCAGCTATTGTAAATCTTTTCTGAAAACACCCAATCAAACACATTGTGTTTCATTTATGATTCTGGACATATATTGTTAGCTTTCTGGGAAATATTCCAACGGAGAAGTTTGGAGTCAACAATAATTTTTTGGAAAAGGATATTTTAAGGAGTAACCTCAGTTACTGATGTGAGCATTCCCACTTACAAACTCATCTGAGGGAGTTACACCCCTCCTATCAGGAAATACTATGCAACCTGTGAATTTAAGAAAATCTGCCCAGCACAATTTGAAAGTCAGACACCAAATGAGGACCTGCTCATGAATAAAACTGTATGGAGGAATCTTATTTCCTGAATCTTTTAACCAAAATAATTCCCAATACCACCCTCCCCCCCAAAAAAAAAAAAAAAAAAAAGAAAAAAAAAGTGTTTGAGCATATGGATTGATCACATAAAGGCCACTGAGGCTTCTTATTAGAGCCTCATTAGTCCTATCCTTTTATTCCTAGCCTGCAAATGTTACCCTCATACTTACATTTTCAGTGCTTTAAGTTCAACCTGTTGTTTTACCACTTCTGTATTCAGGTGCGCACAGGGAAGGAACAGCCCAGCTACAAAAATGTGATGAATATCAATGAGGAAAAAGATAATTCAATTAATGAAAGTTATGCCCAGTCCTTTCATGTTGTCAAAAGCATGCAGCACCATATTAGCAGGCTCTGGCGATACAAGTGTCTTCTGGTTGTTGTAGCAACAAGTTAGACCTCAATTAAATGACAACTGTATCATTTTGGACATGCTATTTCCCTGGTCTTTCAATAAGACTTCTCTAAATCTGAAAATGATTAATTCAGTCAGATACAGCAAATCCACTGTAGTGTTCTCCATAAAAACTGTAGGATAAAAACTCTAGCATTAGAACTACATAGGCTTAGTCTTAATACACATGAATTGAGGAAGAAATTGGTAAGGGGAGTTCACAAGCCAGAGCAAGTCCTAAAATGATGGATTCAATCTTCCAAGGGATTTTTCCGTAACGAATAAAACAAAGACACTTTGTCTTCCATCCCCAGAGGGTTCACTAGGAAGAGTCAAGAGTTATGTTGACCCAGACATGGGTCTCCAAGGTAGATTTTCTAGCACTGCTCTGGTCTGATACCTTATTAAAACTTATGCCAATGCCCCATAACCATTGGTAGGCGTTAACACTAAAGACACACTCAGAGGGCTAAAAAGGAGATGCAAAGCATTTACAGTCTAGTGGAGATGGCCGAGAGGCATATTTTCCCCCTTGCATGTGGTGTCTCACTTAATCATGACAGGGGGGATATTTGAATCTTTTTATGCTGAGTTCGCTTTGGCTCCTTGCAATGCGAGTTCACAGGAGGTGCTAAGAAGGAGAGGTTTTTACAGGAAGTTCAGGGTAGGCAAAATTGTTTTTCTTCTGCATCTGAATGAAAATCTGCCAGAAATGTGCAAGAGCTGGAATATTCTCTTTATTTTCATAGCACAGTAATTATTTTCCTCACAATGTGGTTCCAAAAGCCTTCAGGGTCTTTCAGCCCCTCCAGTCACTGGCTAATGGCTGGCACAGTTTGGACTGATATTTGCTTATTCTCCATGTTGTCTCTCCAAAAACTCCCCATCAGAGAAGGCTGCTGCTATGACCTCATCTTGACCATCCTCAGCCACAGTTCAAAACTGACAGCAAAGCAACAGTAGAAGTCTGATGTGCTACTTCCCATTAGTCCCTATTACTAAAACAGTGAGTGCTCCTGCAGTGATGAATGGAGCTGGAAGCACCTTGGAGGAGTTGGCTGTGGGGCATGGCAGTTCTGGGGACCTCGTGGAGTGGGAAGGGCTTATCTTCTGTAGCTGTGGCCACACAGCCACTTCCCATAGGAGACAGAAGAAGTACATGGCCTAGACTTAAAAGTCAGCAGCAATATCCCATGTTAGAAAGGGTAAGTTTTGCTCTCCCTGGGACCTGGATGGCTGTCTACACATTGTAATTTGGGTGACTTTTACAGGGGTAAGTTTCATACAAAGCAACCTCATCTGGGTGCTGCACTCCCAAATCACTGGATGGCACCACCGATCAACTGAGAGGTTCAGAGAGACATGGTAAGGAAAACAAATACTAGCTGTACGTAGACGCAGTACTGTCCGTGCCTTAAATTAAGCATGGTCACAGTCCTTTTCAATGGTGACTCAGAAGTAGCTCTGTAAAAACCAGGACTGAGACATACCTGCTTTAATATTCTCATGACAAATGAAAGGGTCCTTATAGGTGTCCCTAAAGAAAAAATAAGCAAATATTTAAATGGGTGTTGCAGTTCAGGTGCCATTGGCAAGTCCAGTTTCCCTGCTTGGGGGCCTGCACCTGGGAACAAGAAAGACAGAAAGAATTGGAGAACTTAACTGAAAAGAAAAGCAGCTGGAGATACAGTCCTTAATGTTTTGGGCTTTCAGTTCTGACAAGAAATTCTTACCTCTAAAAGACATTGGTCTGTTTAAAATCAAAGATTATATTCCCGTACAGCACCACCACTTCCAGCAAAACTTGTGTGTATATTTGGGCTAATTCGTTTGATACAGGGAATTGCAGCTCTCCTTTTATTTGTGTATGTTGAACCCTTAGAGGACTGTGGTCACAGTGGGAAAGAACCATCAGCATCCCTGCTCTCACCAGGGCTCCCACATGTTGGCTGAAGGGTAACTGCTCCTCTGTGCTTCCCATCCTCCCCGGGGTTTCTTTATTCCTAAATAGCCCAACAGACTGAGCAACACAGTAATGAGAAATATCACAAATTCCAGAACAAAAAGATGTATTTCCCTCTGATTTGGGATCTCCACGTGACTTTTCTGACATTTAAAAAGCTGCAAGTGAAGGTCAAAGTTTTCACTCTGACTGAGTTGTTCTTTCAGTCTCTCTCCTGAGGAGATATTCCCCTGAACTGATATACCTTGAAAGGGAGAATAAGGTTGGGCTGGTGCCTCTTTCCTCAGTGAGGCTCACAGCAAGATCTCCTTAGCCAGACACCCATACACGCAGAATTGGAAGTTAATCACGTTGACCTGTTTTGTAACTGTTTTGAAATTGGCCAATGGACTCCAAATTTTCAGGGAGGAATAGGGAGAGAAAGAAGAGTGCCTTGCACACAGGCACAGACACACACACACTCTCCATGTTTTACTTCCTTGTAATACAAGAGTGAAATTTTGTCTGTTATTATAGGTAAAGCCTAATGATTTCTTTTTAAACTCTGGCCTTTTCTCATGTACAAATTTTTCTCTCTGCATACATAGCTAGAACTAACAATTGTGCAGACAAGAGACTGAATTTCCATTTAAAAAATGTTTGAATTGCATTTTTGTCTGTGAAAAGTTTAGCCCCTACAGGCAGATGCAATAGGACTATTGTCTACAGAAATAGTACTGGAACTGGGTCTGTCTCCCCAGAAGGCAGCATGCAGTGGTTAGCTGTTGTGGCAGCTGGCAGCTAAGGACCACACAGCCGCTCGCTCACTCCCCCCACTGTGGGATGGGGAAGAGAAGCAGAAGAGTATAAGTGAGAAAAGTCATGGGTTGAGATAAAGACAGTTTAATAAGTAAAGCAAAAGCCATGCATGCAAACAAAGCAAAACAAGGAATTCATTCACCACTTCCCATCAGCAGGCAGGTGTTCAGCTATCTCCAGGAAAGCAGGGCTCCATCATGCATAATGGTTACTTGGGAAGACAAATGCCATAACTCTGAACGTCCCCCTCTTCCTTCTTCTTCCCCCATCTTTATATACTGAGCATGATGTCATATGGTATGGAATATCCCTTTGGTCAGTTGGGGTCAGCTGTCCCAGCTGTATCCCCTCTCAACTTCTTGTGCGCCCCCAGCCTACTTGGTGGTGGGGTGGGGTGAGAAGCAGAAAAGGCCTTGACTCTGTAAGCACTTCTCAGCAATAATGAAAACATCCCTGTGCTATCAACACTGATTCCAGCACAATAGATCCATACTAGCTTCTATGAAGAAAATGAACTCTACCCCAGTCTAAACGAGCACGTTAGCAAACATATTCAGTCCCAGCTGGAAAATCACATTTTCTTTCATCAAGAGAAATCTTGCCCTGTTATAAATAATACCTTGATTTATCCCTGGTGCTTGAAAAAACAGCAGAAGTCCTATGCAACATTTGGGTGATTTGTCTAAGCAATAGTTGCAAGTTTCTAAATCCTGCCCATAGTAATACATCTTCATTTTTCATACACAATCCATTGATAGCGTTATTTAAATAAAGCCATTTACTAATGAAAGTACCACTATACCAAAATTCAAGAGGGTGACCATCAGTTTATCACTAACCACAGGTCATCTGACTGATTTTACCTGGGTATATCAAGTGGCAGTGATCAAAGTTTATACCACATAGACATATTGTAATGTTTGCCTATGAGCATCTTAGAGTTGTCTCGAGTGATTCAGGTTCATATCTTGCATATTTTCTAAAAAATATGTTGGTCTGAAAATTGCTTCTAAGAAACTATCTGAAAGAGAGAAAGAAAAAAATGTTTGTATGTTTGTTGGTTCGCTCATACCAAAGCACTTCTGAAAAGCATTACAAGGGCATGAACAGAACAATACAGCTTTTAGGAAGGTAGACTTCTAGAAATCTCCTAATGAACCTACCTCTAGAACTAATAAATCAGAGCAGAAAGAATGAAACAGTGAGAGAATTTGTTTTTGTTGAGGTTTTTTCTTGACTTTTTCTTTACTTCACTAAGACTTTTGGCTCAGCCTTCTGGAGAACAAATACATTGCATGTTATAAAATTCTTACATAGAAAATGAAACTGAAATATATTGACTGAGATAACTGACAGGAGAATACTAGTCGTATGCAAAAACCAAACAAAAATGTAGGTTTTGATTTATATTCAGGTAAGTTTGGGGCTATGTGTGGACCACACAATGAGTGTGTTTGTTCTATGCAGAGAGAAGCTGGACCACCGGGGAATTTTAATCTTTCACAAAATGCGGAAATATACTATGTGTAGAGGTACTTTGCGACTGAGTTCACTGAAAAGCACATTGCTTTAGCCACAGAAAGAGAACTAGTCTGTAACTTTATCCCATTTGCAGGTCTGGCTTTTGGACCATGTCTCTGCTAAGCAACCAGTCATCCATACATCATTTATAAGAATAGTATTAGTAACTCATAAATAATCAACACAGCACTTCTAATGCCCACTCACAAATCCCATCATTTGCACCTCATGATACTCTAGCCCACATTCTTTTACCAACTGCTGAAGATACAATCAAGGCTGTGGGCGCATGAAGAGAAGGTTTTTCTAGGTCAAAGCACACTTTTCACACTCAGTGAGAGAGCCCATGCAATTGCAAGTGTAAGACTGTCTGGTAGCTCAAAAGGCTGCGAAACCAGAGGAGTAGTTCCCTTCACACCCTAAAAAACCCAAGTGCCTCTCAGTAACACACAGGCACATTCCCTGTGAACAGAGCTTTCTGAAGGAGCCTGCAGAGCAATGTCATAACCATGAATTTAGGGAGACCGCAAGGTAATATCAGTGATGAGCCTTCGCCATGGTGATCAGGGTGCTTCCCACAGTGTCTACCACAATTCCACATTGCTGGTCCCAACAAAGCCAGGTTGCAAGTGGCAAGTACCTGTAGGTACTTTTGGTAGGTCTTTTGACCACACCAGGATTTCTCTTTTAGGGTGCATCCTGTGTACTTGTCCCGCAGCTATCCCAGCTGGGAACCAGCCAGGACAAAGCAGCTCCTACCCATGCCCAAGTTTTTTGGGAGGGAAACTAGGGCAGGACATATAGAGGAAAGCCTTCTGCCTTACCTGGCTATGTGCCTCTCCAGTACCCCAGGCTACATCTCTGAGGAAACACAAACTGCTCCGTAATGGTTACAGATGTGAAGACCACTCTTTCTTTTACTGTTTTGACTGGGTCTGTGATCCCTTCAGCCCCACAGCCGGGCATGGGTCAAGTGACTGGCAAAGCAGACCCTTGTGCAACACATTCTTTCAGCTGCCTTTCCCCCCTTCTGGCCCCTCTCTGCAGTAGCAGACGGGAAATGTCTGTTATCCAAGCCCAAAAGTTTGTGATAAAATGAGGATTTAATTATCATTTCCCCACTATTGACTTATGCTTTACATATTCCAATGAAAGTGGGTTAAACTGATTAACTGGG
>NW_009649293.1:6682187-6684143 GCF_000708025.1 Charadrius vociferus
GAAAAAGTAATTTCTTAGATTTTCAAACTGGATTAACTTTGGGATTATTTTTTTTTTTGCTAGGAGTGGGAAAGAAAGTTGTTAAAAGATGCTTTGTATACAGCAATATTAATTATCAGAAATGCTTTTTGTTGTCAAAGCTTCCTGCAGTTCTGAAAGCTTTTGCTTTTATGTAGGTTTTAAGTCTAAGTAAAAAATACTTATGCTCAAGTCATCTTTTTTTCCTCAAAGAATACAGCGTTTATACCAATTTCAGTGTTCCTGGAATTAGTAAAAATCTAAGTGGTTATAATTGACTCTGAATGTCTTTCTGACAGAACAAAAATCCATGGGGAAGGTGGCAGTTTTCCAACGTGCTTTTTTAAAGCATGTGGTTGTTTAGACTGTTAAATATGCTTTGACATGGCTGTGAGATGTTTAGGAAAGCATTCTGCAATGACACTGGCTGATTCTTCTCAGCCATTGAATGCATAACAGATAAATTTGCCCTTGCTTACACAGTGTAAACATGTTTCAATGAAAAAATAATAAGTAAAAGGTGGAAGATCAGATTTCGAAGAAGCAGCTTTACGCTACACCTAGGAGCTCTGTCATCATTTCTATCCATGCGTTTCTATCAACTGGGGGTTTTGCTTGTTTGATCACACTTTGCCATCTATAGCTCAAGATGCCACTAATTTATTAGAGGCAATAGCAGAATAAACTTTTAACTTGTTAATTTTATTACACCAAAGATCAAATTTACTTTCAGCTTCCTGTGCCAGAAGAACCTGGCTGTTTATTCTGGTTGGAGAACATGACAATCAGAGCTATTTAAAAGCCATCATTTTTTTTCTCCATCCAAAAGATAAATGTTTTAAAATGTTTAAGCAGTCTAATTTTTCTTCTTTAGAACACATGGCTCGATGTTGGCACTGCTGGGAGTTATTATTGTATTTAATGGCATACTATTTTCCAGCCTCCAGCTGTCTGGGAACACAAGTGAGGAAAGCACAGCTAGATATTTTTACCATGTATGATACATAGCCCACAATATATAAGGTTGATCTGAGGGCTGTGGGTAGTATCCAGCAAAAATTGGGTTGTGAGGTTGCTCTTGTTTTGTTTTTAAATGGCTATTTCAAAACTTCAGCTGCCAGGTCCTTGCACTGTTTTGTCTTTATCACACAAAAGCAGCATCATCTATATTATTCTTCAGACTGTAGTAAGGAAATAAAATGTAAATGAAGAATCCTCCCCACTTTTGCTGCTTGTCCTGGCTTGGCTTTACTTGCCCACACTAAACATGGACTGGGAAAAAAATCTGCCAGTGTTTTAGTAACTTGGGCATTAGCAAATCATAGGAGCTTCCAGTTTAAAAGTCGTGCAGTAAAATGAATGAGAAGGTCTTGGTTTCAAAGAGAACGGATGCCTGAACACAAGCAAACCTCTACCAGACACAGCCACAAGATAAACACCTCCAGACCTCATGGTTTGATCTGAATCTTAGAGCTTGCCAGCCCCAGCTGTGTTTCCTAGAGTATTTCTGCACTTTTGCATCCTAAGCACAATTATCTCTCCTGCAATAAATTCAAAATAACTCTTTTTCTCTAACTTCAGTTTTCCTGCACCCATCGCAGAGCAGCTGAGAAACTCAGCAATCTACTTGGTCAGCTGTTCCCTTCTGTTAGTTTTCTCCATGCCACCCTAGCTGAAAACATCCCGATCTAATGCTGGCTTCTTGTTAAGGGTTTTCACTGACAAGAGAAAGCCCGTTCTTGCAGCTCCACTGGCACTGGCAAAATTGTGCTTGCATACAATTGGTGTGAAATTAGACTGGCTAGATTAGTGTTTTCTCCTTCAAAGAACATTGTGAGATCAACACACCACATTCCTCCCACAGTTCACTTATTCACTTATAGCAAGCTGAAGTGCTCACATAAGTAGGTTGCAGCAATTCCATTCAGAGTTCACAAG
>NW_009649293.1:6684164-6701601 GCF_000708025.1 Charadrius vociferus
GGGGGGAGGGGGAAGGGGGCACACAAACAAACAAACAAAAAACAAAAACAAGGGAAAAGAAATCTTCCCTGAAGCTATGGCTAGACTGTGGGATCCAAGAGTACATCCCACTCTCAGATCCTAGTGTACACCCTTGCTGAGTCCCCACTCCGTGTCTGGATGAGGTCTGTTCATGCCATCCCAGAAAGTCACAGGAGACCAAGTGTCTCCTGGGAAGGTGAAGAAAAGATCAAACTGAAATTATTGATCTTGATGCAAGATTTTACTTACTGCTTCTCTTAGGGAGAATGCCTTGCTACATGATTAAGAAAGTTCCTCCAGCCTTTAAATTTGAGAACTACTTTTTTTTTTTTTTTTTTTTTTCCCTCATTTCAGTCACAGTTCACCGGCAGCCTCCCTGATTAGACAATTTACTCCTCAACAGCAGGCAATGCTAGCTGTTCAGTGCTAGCTGGCTCTTTAAAAGCCAAAGCCTACTGAGAGAAAGAGAGCACAAATCACTAGTCTGAGTGATACTCAAAGAGTCTAGAGTTGTGATTTTTTTTGTTGTTCTCTTCTGCTTCAGATTCAGTTAGTTTGCTACATCAATTACCGACACCAGAGCCTGGTTCTAGTAGTGAAGACAGTAATCCAGGGGGTTGTCTATATATCTGCCTCAAGCCAGACTTCTCTTAAATGTTGAACAAGGATAACATCTCTCACACACACACATCTATTCAGACAAAATTTACTGCTTAGTTTGAAAACAAAAGGAATGAACCACTGCATCATTATTTTTAATGAAGAAAATAGTCCAATCTTATCCAAAAAAAATGAATATATTCCCACTGCAGTTATCAGATTCAGGGTTATACCATCTGGACCAGCATGATTCCTTATTACTTTGGGACCCCCCACACAGGCGCTGATAGCTTCTGCTTCCATATTTATGCTTTTCACTGGGGGAGACAAATCTTTCAGGAGGCTTAGCCTCAGGCAACCATTCCTTCCAGTCACATTAAATTGTCTTCGTCGACTGATATGTTTTCTGTCCATTCCGCCTATTTTCTGGATGGTCCGGAAATCCCTGAGGTATCAGAGTATGGAAGAGTAAGAGGGACATCCAACAGCAAGTGGCTGGAGAAGAAACCAAGAGGACGCACTGTCCCTGATTCCTCTCTGCAAGCAGCTCTGCAAGGGAGAGCTTGCACCTTGCCAAGAGGGAGGCAGCACACCTGACTTTTATCTGTGTATTTGGAATATGTGTTGGAGTCAGCAGTGGAAAGGGTGGGATTCATCAGCCTCTGTGTAGGCAGTTGACTTATGAGTCATCTCACCCTAAGAGGTACATCTAAAAAAAATGTGGGCTGTGCTCTAGAAAGCACTTGTTTCCAGAAGTGACTCCAAAGGAGCAATGGATGACTAGCTTCTGTTGCAGAGGTTGTCCCGATCCAGTATCGGGAAGGTTTCATTAAAAATAATCCCAAGGATGAGATTAAGATGCTAAAGTCGGTCAAATGTCGTACAACCTTTTACTTAATACTTTTAACAAAGAATAAAGCACAGAGGAAAGGTGAAGGGAAGGCAAAGGGAGGAAAAGAAAAGGAGGTAAAGGAAGAAAATAAGGAAAGAGGGAGAAAGCTCGCTACTACCACTCTGAGTTCAACAGTTTTTCTGCAGATTCTGTCCGAAGTCTTCAATCATTACACGCTTCATGGAGTCTGGGGTCCGTGGGGGGGTGGCACGCAGCAGGGAGGTGAGGAGGAACAAAAGAGGAGACGAAGTGGAGAAAAAGGAAAGGGGTGCCAGAAGGCGCGTGCTCCCTTTATATAGGGATCTCACTCATGTGCAGATCGACCGGAAGTGCTGCTCTCCTGCAGGCCTCTTCCTGCTCTTTTCGCGCCCTTGGTCCCTGCGCAGGCACATGAGGTCGTCGCTTCCAAAACCGTGAAGAAGATGGTCCTCCCAGGAGATGGTGGCACAGTAGCAATGTCGAGACAAAATCGCATCTGGTATTGGTTCTCCACAGATGTCCAAAAGGTAAACATTTGCTTTGAGGCAGACCAGTCCCATTACCAGTTTCTCACTTATAAACTCTGAAGCTGTGATACCTCTTTATACCCTGCACCAAGATTCCTATCATTTCTTCTAAGATTCTCAGGAGATCTGTCTGTTTTAGGAGAAAACTGTACTTATGAAAGGAGATTGCCATCTCCAAAGACAGTAGAAAAAGATAGGGCATGGGAGATTCACTGCTGCTACTGTTCATCATTCCTCAGTTTACCTGTCAGCTGAGGGGCTTTTGCTCCTTTTTCAACCTATAAACAGTAAAGAAATAGCTATCTATGAAGAGTGCTCTGAGAGTGTCTGCGTTATCCAACAAGCCTTGATCCAACATCCAGCCACAGAGTTTCCGGATTCAGAAGGAATTGGCCCAGCCATGCCCAGTGTAATTATGCACTTTCCTTTCAAATCTGTCACATTATCTGCTTGTTACACAGGCAGTTTGCTACTCAGGGGCACCAAAGAAAAAAAACTACTTCTTTCTTGTGAAAAGATGCTGTTGACAGAACTTGTAATGCTTTTGCCCTGTATCATAGGGACCAGCATCCACTAAAAATAGCTGACAGTGACATCATTCATATCTTCTGTTCTCATCTTCAGAAATCAAAACCACTCTAATTAGTAGATTTTAGGGTGTGAAAGCTGGCTAAGCCTTTCTTCTCAACAAAGTCTGTGATTATTATTTTTTTTCAGCTCTGTTGTGGTTTGGAAAATAATCGAGCAAGTATTTAGAGTGGGATGTTGAAAAATCACTTCGCATTTGCCTGACTCACGAGAGATTCACCTTTGGCTCCAGTCGCAGGAAAGCACTGATCATTTTGGAAAACTCCAAACCTAAAGGCTTTTTCAGAAATGTTGTTTAAAATGATCCTTTGAACAGAAGCTTATGTTTCAGTGTATTGTTTTACCCTACTGATAAAATAAAGCAAGCTTATGCAATTTTAACGGATTGTTTTTCTGTATGATGATACTTTGCATCTCTAAAGATCCTTTCATCAAATAATCCCAACAGTATTAGCATGGTCTTACAAAAACACTAGAAATTGCTAATCATTATTACATGCATGTTATGACTGGGGATGCAATAAAACTGAAGGATCTACTCAAACAAATGGGTGCTCAACAATAAAACCCAGCACTGTTCGTTTCCTTCCCTCCTCCTTCCATCTGCCTCTCTATACTTCTGGAAAGCAATGTCATGAACTATTAAACAATCTTGAAAGTGGATGAAAAAGAAGATATTGTTAAAATAAGGGCTGCTTTTTCTGCACAGTTTCTTCATCAGAGACTAACCAATGCCTACCATTTATGTGAGAACATTGCATATAGCAATGTATAGTTTGAATTTTAGTATCATGGGTGAGAATGTTTAAAGCTTAAAGTTAGATAGTCCCTGGCCCATCATAAATGGTATTCTGTGTCCCTTTTCTCAATTGTATACATACACATGGATTTACCAGCGTGGCTGAGATTCTTCCATTAGCACCACCTGGTGGGAAATGCACGCTCCAGATACTGTGGTGGAGTTGCAATTCCCTCCATGTGCTTGTGGGCGCATGCACACCCGCACACAAAGAGTATGCGCAGCTAGATTTGGGGAACTGAGAGCCCAGGGGAAAAAAAAAGACTGGCAGACTGCATTCTGCTGTTCTTATGTTTTCAGTGCAACAGCCAAACGAGTGCCTGCTGCAACATGCCTTTACTTCTCTGTTGAAAAACAACAAAGTTTATGGAAAGAAAAAAAATAGAACGTTTCACTCAAAAGTTCTTCAGTAGCAGAGAACAGTTGGTCAACAAGGCCATGTTTGCCTCTTGTATTTTTAAGTGGCATCTGTCCCTATAAACAAGCTCTTCCCAACTTCATTGGCCCAAATGTTTTCAAAATGTTTGCTTTTGAAGTGAAGCGAGACATTTTGAAAAATGCATTGATTCTAGTGAGAACACTTTTAAAAGAGAAATATCATGTCTTTTTTATTTCAGAAAATTTTCTGATTTTAAGGGACTTTTGTTTTGGGAGGGTTTTTCATATTATTCATACACTATATCATGACATATCTTTCTTTTATTATGGAAAAAATATCAAAAGAAACTCTCAAAACACTCTATGTTTAATCTGTTTTGAAATGCCTGCATTTCAAAACAAATGATCGCTTATTTATACATCCTAATTTTCTGAAGCAATTTGTTTTGCATGAAATCTTAAAACAATGTGTTTTCATTTTAAGTCAAACCAAAATGGATTTCCAAATATTGATGTATCTAAGAGCATAAAAATGCCTAATTTCAACCAGATCTTATTACCAACTAGCTCATCCAGAAAGCATAACACAGTCAGTCTTTACCCCAACTGGCAAATAAAGGGCAACATCTGATCGTGCAAGTTCCAGCACAGCTCTTAATTAATATTGGCCAAGGAATTCAGACTCTGAAGCAGGAGAAACATTTTAAACTCTTATGTTACAGATGAGACTCCAACGGAGATAAAAATGATGCTTTCACACACAGGAAAGAGAAATGCTCAGAAGTGAATTGTGTGTAGTCCTTACTGCTAGCCACAAACTGTGGCCTTCAGAGACCCTGCTAATGGGCACAGCAATAGGACAGAAGTCCCCTTTTGGGTAAACAGATTCTCTTACCTCAAAACCGTCTCAAAAAAAAATAAAAATAAAAAAAGAGCAGATTTTTCTACATATTTTTTCAGCCACTTGTCCACGAAAAGGGAGAAAGTTTTCTTCTCTTTGTCCAAGACACTCATATCACTCATATTGTTCTAATCACTATAATGTTTTCAGGACAGTGTTTTGTGAAATAAATCCTACCATCAATCAAAGAATCAAAGAAAAATCAAAGAAAAAAAATACAGTAAATATGAAATAAATCCTACCATTGACTAAAATCAAAGAAAAAAAATACAGTAAATAGGTAAAATGTAAACTATCTCTCAGTCCCCAAATGACAGTAACTTCTTATTATCACTTATTTTTTCCTACAACTATTGCCATCATTTGTTTATTCTTTTACTTACAATGGTGTTTATTCTAAGCATGAGAGAGGGTTTTAGTTGTTGGTTTGGTTTTTTTTAAAAAGTGTTTTAGATGTCACTGGAAAATTGTGAACTTGCATGGTAAAATACACTGGAACTGATTTCCCAGTGAGAATGATTCATTCAAAACCCTAAATATGAAGGGTAGCGGGGGGGGAATATTTCATCACCAGATCACATGACTGCACTTCTGGTAGGATTATCCTGTGATTTGCAATACTGTTTCTCCAAAAACAGAGAGAAATACCAGGCTTACAGTTACCCTTTTCAAATTCATATTATTCTGATGTCGGTGTAGAACTAGACGAGAATCTCAGATGTCCAGTGTTGATTTTCGCATGCTTTCCTTTAAGTCACTACAATTTTCTAAGCACTATTGAATTTCCTGACTGTAGAATAGGAAATACAACAAGTATACTGTAAAAGAAATGACGCACTGTGGTCTGTTCTCCAGGTAAGTGGACAACTGAAGTCATTAGCTGGGCAAAAACAACTGTGTCAAGCACATGCATGGCATGGGCTGCCAAGAAGCTCAGCTGTAAGTGGTTCCTCCTTGGTTCCTCCCACAACACCATACTGAAACCTCTGGAGGTCTCCTCATTTGGCCTGCCTCCCTTCCAAGGGGATGAGCTGGCACTTGAAGTTGTCCTTCTCTCTTTACTGGCAATAAAGGGAGTCTTGAGAATCAGCCTCACCTAGATCTGCACTTTTTAGGTGGCCAGACTGCCATTAGGCAAGCCGTGCAACTCCTGTCTCTGAAGCAAGTAGGGCAAAAGCTCCAAGGCAGAACTGAAGCATCACATTTCTAACTCTGCTGGTAACCTGCTAGGATAATCTTGTAAAAATAATTTTTACTCATTGGTGTTTTGGGAGACCCACAGCAGATTCAATAAGGAGTATGTCATAGGCTTATTATGACACTTCTTTGACAGTTATTTGATCTCTGGATGAAGGATGATATCTATAAGCAACGGACCAGTAGCGACATGGAGAAATTTCCTTAGAGAGGTCTATCACTTGCCTGGCTTAAGGCCACTGTCAGTTTTTGGATACTTACAATAATCCATCACCTAAAGTTTCAGATTGAAAAAAAAAAAAAAAAAAAGAAAAAAAAAAAAATTTAAAAAAAAAAAAAAAAGGAAAGAAAAAAGAATTTTAAAAAAGCAAAAGCTATATTCACTATGTAGGTCAGCATTTGAAGTGAAGATGCACATTGTGTTTGGTATATGTGAGTCACCAGGATGCAGACAGCACGGCGTTATGGATATTTTTATTCTTGTTTGAATCCACCCAGAGGTAGAGCTAAGGAGTTTTGTTGTTCTTGGTTGTACACATTAATGTATACCACATACCCCAGATTGCAACACATGCTGGTGGAAGAGCCACTCTAAGTAAGGGGGAAAAAGAATAAGGAAAATAGTATTATCAAATCTTTTAAAATAAAACTTCTAAAGCACCTTTAAATTGTAACATCTTGAGCAAAGAAAAGCCTGAATTATGTAAAAATGGGCAGGGAGCCAACATCTGGCAATAATAAGATTGTTTTGTAAGCAAGCAGTTTTCTACACAGCACGCAGCTTTTGGTCCACATTAGAGCAAATAGCAAACCCGTGAAGATGTGCACAGTCTCTGGCTGCCAGAAGGATACCCTAGGCTTTGAGTGAAAATTTTTGTGTCATTTGATCTCCTAAAACAGCCAGCTGAGATGAGTTATATTCTCCCTGCCAGGAACCTCGAAAGAATTGTTCAAACCATTTCCTTCTGAATTGGAAACAAATGCCATAGCTGCATTGTTAGACTTTGAAATCAAACCCTCCCCGGCTCTTCCCAGTGTTCCTGGGAGGAAACAAAACTCCTTCCTGTGTCTGCCGCTTCTGTCTCTGTGGAGGGACCTCCTTCCCTCCGCTCCCCGTACTTCTTCTTATCCTTTCTCTCCTCCTCCCGCGACTGCAATCTCTCATTCCAGAAAGCCACATCACAGGCCTGCCCCATGTGTTAACGATCTTCTGTTTGCTGCCATTAGACTTTGCCATCGCCTCTAGAAATGGAGTCGCTTAATTAGGTCCAGAGAGCTGGAGAACAACAAGGCCATTCAGGGTGGCACCCAGCCAGCAGCTTCTTCCCCTCTCTTCTTGTTTTATTTTGTTTTTCCTCTTTTCTTAGAAGGGAAAAATCTCAAGCCCTTCCCTGCTTCTTCCCACCTGTAAAATCCACAGCACAGCTGCATGGGTTAGGGTCTTCAACCAGACCCTGTGCCACAAAGAGACTGTCTTTCAAAGCCAGCACCACCACCACTCAAAAAAAAAAAAAAAAAAAAAAAGAAGAAAAAACCCCAAGAAAAACACAGAAAATCCTAAATTTGCCAGGCTGCAGGACCCTAGGGCTCCAAGAGCCTAGAGTGTGCTCCAGAAAGAGTAGGCAGCCATCCCCTCAGTGCTTTGAGCTGTGTCTGGCTATGGTTTAGATTTTATTCCAGCCTTCATGAGAAGCACAGTTGCTTCCCGTTAAGCCGACAATGGCTGAACTCCATCTCAGATATTTAACTCTCTGAGTATCTTTGCTGACAATGAAGCGTGCATCCGTGCTTCATTTCAAACTGCCTGGCTGCCCTCCTTCTTCTTCCCCATCTCCCCCGCAGGGCATCAGAGACCATTCATGGTTTTATCATTTCAAAGATATTTCCCAGCAAATATAACACTCACCTGCTGAATAATTTAATCATCATATTAAAAACATTTTCTCAATGTTCTTATTCAACTTCCAGATCTCGTTTCATAGAAAGATTACACCAGAGTTCCAAACTAAGCTGTAAATCACCACTGCTGCGTATCAGCAGCAGTTCAGACCAGATAGTGTACAGACACCAGCAATTAGCTGGCATCTCTTAGGCTTTCATAGGTTTGCTCAGTAATATATATTGATCTGATACACAAACATAAAACATTTACTCTAGAAAAAAGAAAATTAAGCTTTTCCTGGTACTATTTTAATAATTAATTTGTTCTTCACTGCTCTAAAAAAAAAAAAAATCTATGCAACTCAGCTGAGACTCAACAAGAGTTGTTTGCAACATGTATTTCAGCCAACCCCAATGAAGCAATGCCATCAGGTTCTCCTTGGAAATTTAGTGCAAAAAGAGAAGGAAAGAAAAGATCCAGTCTTAATTTGTTCTTTCTTTTTGTACCTGGAAGCAAGTAGGTTTCCTCTGAAACAGCAAGATACATCACAGTCCTTTGTGTTTCAAAGATCATGCACACTGGAGCACGCAGACTGGAAGTGTTGCTAAGGCTGGGTGAAAATTAGCAGGCTACCGGTACAAATGGAGTACCACAACCTTTGAAAGTTTCCTACACAAAATATGGGAAGATTTTCCTTCTAGACAGCGGAATTAAGTCCAGAAGAAGTATGGAAGCATGAAATACGCAAGTCTGGAGATTAGTTTATCCTCTTATACTATGGTTCTATAAAAATATTCTACGTAGGTCTTTATCCCTCTCATCAGCGTATTCCTGCAAAGCAGAGTGCCTCAGTTTGCACGCTGCTGGCCCTTGCAGCAAGAGCTGTATGCGTGCTCCAGAGAAGCACCTGGCTCTTGGGAAGGGTCTCCAGAGGAAGCGACAGAAGAGGCCTTCCTCTCCCACTTCAAAACAAAGCTTCACCAAAAAGAAAATTCCTGGAAGCTACGTTTTTACATCCAAGGACAGATTTCTTCAAAGGAAGTTAGAGTGAGGGGAAGATCAAAGACCAGATAGGAAGAAGCAGGTTGTAGCAGTGGAAGATTCAGTCATCAGGCAAATAAACAAAAGGGTGCATGACCCTGGAGAGGGCTGCAGGGGATCTTGCCTTACAAGAAGAAAGGTGGTGGATTTCACCGGAAACCTGGGCAGGGTCTGAGGAAGCCTGGGGAAAGAGCGTGCGATGGTGATCTTCCTGAGCAACAGTGACACCAGCGACAGATGGACACTCTGGAGGTAACATTTAGGTTCACAGAAGGGAAGGTACAGACCAAGATTTTTGTGATCTCTTAGCCAGGGATGACAGAGGAAGCTAAGTGACTATTGGATAAGGAGAGTCCTTGCATGAATAAATTAATTGAAAGATAGGAAACAGGGTATGAGTAAGTGGTCAGTTCTCACAACAGAGGAAGGTCAACACTTCAGATTTGCTGGCACTGGTGCTGAGAAATGAGCTATTTAGTATATGCAGACATTGTTAGAAAAAGAGATGAGGCTTGAGGTAAAAACTGCTGATGACACTAAGTTATGTAGAAGAATAGGGACATGAGCAAACTGTGAAGAATTACAGAAGGGACCAATGAGACTGAATGGCTGGGCAATAAAACAGCAGCTGAAATTCATTGTGTATAAACTGTAAAGTGATGCATGTGGGGAAAGACAATCCTAGGTCTGCATAGGCAGTGGTGTATTCCAAAATAACAGTTAACATTCTAGAGCAAGACCTTGGTGTTGTGATAGATGGTTCCATAAAAGCAAAGTGAAAATGTCAGAAATCAGAAAAGGAAGAGAGAACAAAGCAAAATCATATCAGTGCTGTTGAATTGGTTCAGACTCACCTTTCAAATTGCGTGCAGTCCTTCTGGAGAGGAGGGTAAGAGCACTTAAATTGCAAAAATTTCAGAGAGGTGCAGGGAGGCTGATGAGAGGTGTGGAAGGTCTTCCATATGATAAACAAGTGAGGAATCTGAGCTGCTTCCCTCTGGAAGAAGGAGAACTTAGAGCACCTCTAGCCAAGGTCTACAAAGTCACAAACAGCACGGAGAGGGTGGAGGGAGATCAACGGTCCACTCTCTCCACAGCCACAACCAACACACACACTCAGATGAAGCCAGTAGAAACCAAGTTCAAAATAGACAGAAAGAGATGGCTTTTCATGCGACTGTGGTAAAGCTATCCTTGTTGAAGGACATTGTGAATGCAAGAAGTTTGCACAAGTTGATGGAAAGAGGAGGCCAAAAAGGTCCATACAGAGCTACTGAACAGACAAACCATGACAGCATCAGTAAGTCCCTGAGCTGAAAACAGAGGCTGGGATTGGACTGAGGAAGGGGGAGGTAATATTAAAGATATTTGCCCAGCGCCTACTCATCCTTGTGTCCTTGCTTATCATCACTGGTAGAGGCAACACTGGACAAGATGGACTTTAGGTCCAGTCTGGTATTGCCGTTCTTCATAGCATAGTCCAGGGCAGGAAGGGAGTGTGACCAGAGAAAGGTGTCAATAGTCATCCTACCCCACACATCATCACTCACCAC
This sequence comes from Charadrius vociferus, assembly GCF_000708025.1. Classification (NCBI taxonomy): domain Eukaryota; kingdom Metazoa; phylum Chordata; class Aves; order Charadriiformes; family Charadriidae; genus Charadrius; species Charadrius vociferus. Next base: position 6,694,523 of record NW_009649293.1, read on the forward strand.
TTGAAATTACCTAATATTTTCAATACAGATTCAAATAGTGATACAATTTTTTCTCCTCAGTGGTATTCCTGTACTTCCTGAGCTCATTTTATACACCAATTATACACCTACTTTGAGTGAAGGAGCAGGAAAATAGAGTGCACCAAGAAAATTAAATTCAGATTTGTAATAGTAATCATTCATACCAACAGTTGATTTCATGGGTGAGATGAGGATGATCACAAAAGGGAAGTGTATGTTCAATTCACAAGAGAATAAAAAAGTCTTGGTTTTCATATTTGACATATTCTCCTAAGAATCATTCATGTACATTTTTCCATGATTAACATATAATAGCAAACACATTTTTAAAGGGGAAAAAAAAGTGGGGAGTGGAAAGGGTAAAACTCATTAAAAAAATAATTCCTGCATGCTGTTAACCCATATTAACCTTCCTAATGGCTTTAAAAAAATACATATTTTTACTGAAAATTGGAAGATCTCCATTCAACTCAGAAGGGTGACTCGTAGGGTCTGCCAGTGCTTGTACTACTGACTCCGGGGGCCTGGCTGTCCATGAACACAGTGACCTGCAGAAGTGTTGCTTCATAGTTTTGAGAGTCGAAGAACTTATTTTAAAAGACAAGTTTGTCACAAACAGAATTAGGGAGGGAGAAGTATGTCAGACTGATGTCCAGAAGTAGTATATGCCATGACAATGTAAGCTTTGCTTTTTGCATGGTGCTGAAACAGAAAATATGGTCCTTTATGAAGGGTGAACAGAGGCCTATGCTCACTAAAAAAGGTGCAAGTATTCAAGACATATTTTGATAAATGGATTTTTTTTTAATAGGAAATCAGTAATCTTATGGTTATAATTTTAAAAACACCTTTAACATCTACAATTGTTTCTGCCTGACCATAACATCACTTTTAATACCTCTGAAATGAACTCTCCACTGCTCAAAACCAATGTGTTTTATTTTAAAAGTACTGAAAGCATCTGACACACACCCAAAAAAAGCCCCGTGAGAACAAAAAGCGCCTTTAAAATACATATTTATTTCAAGTTTCTGTTAACCTTCTCAGAGCTCACCTAATATCAAAGGGAAAATAGATCCAAGACACCGTAAAACCATCACATACACCTTGATTTTAATATATTAATATTTCTTATAGAAATAGCTCAAATTCCAAAATAGCAGGAAATGTTATTCTACCCACAGCGTAACCCCTTCTATGAGTTTATCATTATCATTTAAAATTACAGACTTGCAAAATTAGTGAAAGGTAGGAAAAAAATCAAAGGATGAAAAAACTGTGTGCACTAAATGGACTTTTTGCAAAAAACATTTTTCTCAGTCCATTCACACTTCCTGTCAGAGTGGCAGATTTTGGAGATAATACACAAAATCAAGTCATGTTCAACCAAGCTCGGTTACAAATCACAGCTGAAGCTTGGTCTCAAGAATTCTGCCTACTCCTAAAACTACAGAAGTTGGCAGAGATGGCTTTTTTTTTGCACTATAGATCTATATATACATACTCACATACATAGCTTCTCATTTCTTTCTTGGAAGGCCTGCATTAACAACAGATGGAGAAAGCATCTGATTTAACTGAAGAAAGAGCAACTACATAGTGTTGTCAAATAAATACAATGTTGTAAACTGCCTAAAAGAACAAACATCAGTTTCTTCCCCAAACTTTTCCAATCATGAGAGCTTTAGGTGTTATTCCTAACGCAGACAAATTATTGCGCAGTCACTGACTGAAGCATCGATCTATATTGGTTCTGCCTTTTTAGGACAGATATTTTTCCGTACGCATTCCCATGCCACATTTACCTGATTACCAAAGAAAATGAAAAAATAAAATACGCACAGAAAATAGAATGAAGTTTTCCATATTCAAGAGAGCTTTTGCCTCTTTTTGTCAGTGTTTTTCCTATATCAGCACATTTCAGTTAAGAAATAGCCAATAGAGGAAAGGTTATTACTGCATCCAGTGTGATGAACAGATATAACCACTGACTTCTAACGACACTGTAAGCTAGTCCGACGACCCAACGAAAACCCCCATGCCTTTAGAAGTCCATTATATAACAATTTTTCAAACACAATTAATATGCTTTTTAATCATGGGATAATCTTGTGGGACTATGGAATAAAACATTCTCGTTGCCACTGCTCTGATTCTGCAGCTTGTGTATGTTCTGGGACAGGGGGAAGGCTGCTTGAGGCAGATGGCCGTACTTTCTCATGCAGATTAAAATATAATAGACAAGAACGTCTCTCTCTTTCTTTTTTTTTTTTTCTTTTTAGTTATGTATAATATATGCCCCTGTGACAGGCAGGTATTTATCTCCAGTTTATGAGTGCAGATGAAATGTGGGAAACAAGCTGTACTTACATGGAGCCCTCAGCCTTTCCCAGTGTCCTGTCATAATGATCCATAGCAACAGCAGTGGCACACATATGCAAGTTGGTAGGTCTATACCATACCGATTTCAGATGCAATGCTTCTCTCTACATCCTAGAAGCCAGTATGTTTCATTCTTGAATCCTCAGGGGAACTGGCTACAAGGGGTGCCGGACCCAAACATTTCTATTTGTTAGGAAATTAAAAAATGTTCTTGGAGTTTTGGCTCGACAATGGAACAGGAAAATGAAATGTTGAAGCCCCCCAGGGAAGGGGATCCCTTGTCAGTTTTCTGAAACTGTCCAAGTTTTCTTGAGCTGCCAGAGGTGGGTTAAGGAGCAAGGCATCTTGGGAAACCCAAGATCATCCACAGCAGACCAGGGAGAAGCAGGTATACGGGAGCAATTTCAACATTAAAATGCCAAAGCTGCTCACCCCTGGAAATTGAAGCTCTGGTTTCTCTGGAGCTCTTTGGTTTCCTATCATTAGCCAGGTGGCTGGTTAGGAAGCCAGGAGGTCAAGATGGCAAGAAGCAACCTAGGAGCCCAACAGAACTTGACATACCCTGGTGGATCATTCTCATTTCAGTGAATAAATACTCCATGAGGATAAAAAATGCCAAAAAAAAAAAATCTGAGAAGTTTTATTGAGTCAGAAGTGATTGTTCCATTTGATCCTAGAAGAAAAAACAAACAAATGAACATGTTTTTAGGAATACGTTGTTATTAGTGGTTTTCTTGGGCTGCTGTGCCCTTTCACGGATGCAATCCCCACTGAGGCATTCAGATTTTCTCACTCCCTAAACACGTAGGCAAACCAGTCCCTGAAGCCCCTTATCCTTTTAGGGTATGGGATTAAAACCACATCAAACCATTAAGTAAGCAATTCTTTTCAAGGCAGACCATTCCCAGCCCCTTCTTCTCTTGTAATTTTTGCAGATCTCTTCTGCTCTCCGAGTCCTGGGAATTCACCTCATCCTTGATGGATGACTGGAGAAAGTGGGAGGAGAGCTGCTAAACTGCTTCCCCTTTTCTTCCTTCCAAGCAGAACTTCTGTCTTCTTCCCTTCTCAAGATAGCTGCAGATTGTCATCTGGTTAACTAGATCTCCCTAAGGTATGCAATTCACATAAAAATTCAGGACCTCTATAACATCCTTCTGCCAAAGCATGCCACAAGAAGGTATAGGATAAAGGCAATGAAAGTCACGGAGAAAACCATCAAAAACAGTTTAAGTAAATACTCTTTTAAACTTAATGTATGAAATCAGACAACCAGACCTGGACTAATATCACTACCAAATCACCTCTGAATTTTGACAGAAGGAAGAGGAATCGGTGGGATCAGAATACATATCACCCAAATGTGACCAATATCATCATACTGATTGATGGAATAATAAAATATAGTAAACTTGGAATCAGGCTATAGGCAAATGAAAAAGCAGATGCCTCAGCCACAGGATTCCCCTGGATTAAAATGTGCTCAGGACATTTTAAGGCTGATTACAAAAGCCATGAGGGCAAACACATGGCAATAATCATGGGGGACTTCGGTTACTCTCATGCAAACCAGAAAAGTGACACAGTGGGTTGTGAGGCAAAAAGAGAACTGACTTGTTTATTTTTTACATGGTATAAATGACTGCCTCATGGAGCAACCAGTCAGAGACTTGACAGAAGGAGAAGCATTTCTTGACCTAGTTCCAAGCAATCCATAGGACTCCGCTCAAAATGTATTGCAAAGGGCTTCCATGATTGCTAATGATCATAATATAATCAAATTCAAGATCCTTGTAGGAATAAGGAAAAAAACTTACTCCGGTATTGCTTAAGAAACTGCATAAAAGTGGGAGAGGTTAGTAAACGGGAAACAAGGCAAGTTGCTAAAAGGGTAAAGCACCTGAAGTCAGCTAGGAGACTATCTAAAAATACTTTACTAGGGTTTCAGAGTAAACATGTTCCTCCTCTTTAGAAGTTTCAAACAGGACCAAAAAAGTCTAGCATTGTTAAATGTCAGACTAAAGAAGGCTCTTACAAGTAGAAAGACGTTACTCAGAAGTGGAGGTCATGTCCAAGTGAAGAAACTAAAAAAGATAAGGAAGTTCATGTGTTAAATGCAAAAACATAATAAATCAGAAAACATTTTGAAGAAAAACTTGCCACAGACGCCTCAATTAATCACAAAAGTCTTGCAAATACAAAAGCAACAAGAGCTTTGTCAGAGTTCCTGTGACTAATACATGACAGAGGTGTAAAAAGAGAGTTCAAGGATGTATCAGAAGAGTTAAATGAATTATCCGAGTTGGTGTTTATAAGGGAAAAGCTCAGAGAGGTTTTGTGTGTGAAGCAAGTTTGAAATCTCCAACTGACATGCCAGTGGCGGGGGATTAGAGTAGGTCAATAAAACAGTAGCAAATCTCTAAGACCAGATGCCATTCACCCAGCAGTCCTAAAGGAACTAATATACAAAATCCTAAGTGTGTGATTTATCACTTCAATGGCTTTGAAGGGCTCCCAGCCCAGAAAAATGGAAGACTGCACAGATGACAAAACTTATTAAATGGGTCTCAGGAGCAAGGAAATACAGGAAACTATAGACCATTCGTTAGGTTTCTATGTCAGGCAGATTGGTTGGAACTTTAATAGTAGATATACCCATAAATATCTCATAACAAAGAAGAAACAAGTAGTTATTATAGAGGGCTGTCATTCCTCCTAGATGCATTGCAGTTCTTTGAAGACCTCAATAAACATGTGAATAGGATGAGTCATTTGATATATTATATTTGGATTCCCAAAAAGCCTTTAACAGATTGAGAGACATGTAAAGAAGCTAAGTTGTCATGGAAAAAGGAGAAAGGTTCTCTCAGGAGTTAATATATAATTAGTAACTTAATATATAATTAGTAACTTTAAAAAAAAAAAAAGAAAAAGAAAGAAAAGCTGAAATGATTCTTCTCCTTTGAGAAGAATCTCCTTTGAGAAGAATCTCTTGCTCTGTGATCTGTACTTCTCTACCTATCCCTAACAGCTCTGTAGCAGAGAATAGTGAGTAAAGGTTATTCATAATATAAAATTTCTCATATAAATTAAAATGTACTGCACAGAGTTACAGAATGATCACTGTGTGACTGAACAAGAAGTCAGATAGCAGTCCACATCATTAAACATAAAGTAACATGTGTCAGTAAGAATAACCTTAACTGTATAGACAGAATGATGGGCTCTATGCTAATTATCATTCATGAAAGATCGAGGAAAGAAATTGAGAATATGTAACAAAAGTAGACTTTTAAGAATAGTAACTTATTAGAAGTTACCAAACTTATAGTAAAAGAACAGAGACAAATATAAAATATCACTATCAATATGTTTATAGTGGGACAAATTTGTGGTGGGTTTGTGGCTTGATTGATGCAGACAGAGCTGGTCACTGAAAGGAGATATATTAGAACAGAAAAGGTAGAGAAAAAAGCAATAGGGTAGGAGGAAGTATAGAATAATTTCTCCATGAGGGAAAAAATGAAGCAAGCCAGGTCTCTTCAGCCTTGAAAGAGGCAGTAAGTAACAGAAACAAAGGATCTGCAAATTCTGAAGGGCATGGACAACATGAACAGAGAAATGTTAAACTTCACATGATGCCATCAAGCAGCAGATTTAACACAAACTGCTGAAGTCCTTGTTCACTCAGCAGACAACGGAATTGTGGAACTCTTTGCCTTATAATATTATGACGACTAAGAGCAAAAGGGCCCCAAGACCAATCACAGCAAAACGCAGGGGAGAAGTCCTGCGAGTGCTGAGAGAGCTGGCAGATATTATTGGTAGATCACTCTCCATCGTCTTTGAAAGGTCATGGGGAACAGGAGAGGTGCCAGAGGACTGGAGGAAGACCGACATCTCTCCAATCTTCAAAAAAGGCAACAAGGAGGACCCAGGGAACTACAGACCGGTTAGTCTCACATCGGTCCCTGGGAAGGTATTGGAGCGAGTCATTCTGTATGTCGTCTCCAAACACATTGAGGAACAGGGAGTTATTGGAAGTGGTCAACACGGATTTACCAAGGGTAAATCATGTTTGACCAATTTGATAGCCTTCTATGATGATGTAACTGGTTGGTTGGATGAGGGGAGAGCCATAGATGTCATCTGCCTTGACTTTAGCAAGGCTTTTGACACTGTCTCCCATAACATCCTCTTTAGGAAGCTGAGGAAGTGTGGGCTAGATGAAGTGACAGTGAGGTGGATTGAGAGCTGGCTGTGTGACAGGACTCAGAGGGTTGCGATCAGTGGCACAGAGTCTAGTTGGAGGCCTGTAACCAGTGGTGTCCCCCAGGGGTCAATACTCGGTCCAATCTTGTTCAATATATTCATTAATGACCTGGATGAGGGGACAGAGTGTATCCTCAGCAAGTTCGCTGATGATACCAAACTGGGAGGGGCGGCTGCCTCTCCAGAGGGCCGCTCTGCTATCCAGCATGACCTGGACAGACTGGAGAGTGGGGCAGAGAACCTAATGAGGTTCAACAAAAGCAAGTGCAAGGTCCTGCACCTGGGGAGGAGAATGTTAAGTACCAGTATAGGTTAGGGGTGGACCTGCTGGGAAGTAGTTCTGAGGAGAAGGATCTGAGGGTCCTGGTAGATAGTAAATTATCCATGACCCAGCAATGTGCCCTTGT
>NW_009649293.1:6701645-6708866 GCF_000708025.1 Charadrius vociferus
CCAGCGAAGGGCAACCAAGATGATTGAGGGATTGGAGCATCTCCCTTATGAAGAAAGGCTGAGAGAGCTGGAACTCTTTCACCTGGAGAAAAGAAGGCTGAGGGGAGACCTTATAATTGCTTACAATATCTAAAGGGTGGGTTGAAGGAGGATGGAGCCAGACTCTTCTTGGTGGTTCCCAGTGACAGGACAAGGGGCAATGGGTGCAAGTTGGAACATAGGAAGTTCCGTTCCAATGCATGGAAAAACTTCTTTACGGTTCGGGCGACAGAGCACAGGAACAGGCTGCCCAGGGAGGTTGTGGAGTCTCCTTCTCTGGAGATTTTCAAAACCCGCCTGGATGCAGTCCTGAGTAATGTGCTCTAGGCAATCCTGCTTTAGCAGGGAAGTTGGACTAGATGATCTCTAGAGGTCCCTTCCAACTCTGAAAATTCTGTGATTCTGTGATAAAAGACACTTAAACACAATGATAAAGGAGCCTTCAGCTCAAGAAGGACCTCAGCCACAGATTGCCAGAAGCTATGAAAACAAAATGCAGGAAAATGCTGGTGGTTAACTCTCCTACCAGTACGTCCTTCCCTGGACACCTGACATCGGCCATCATCAGGGAAAGGGCACTAGTCTCACTAAATCTATCCGTTGACCCATTGTAACAGTATTTATGCCGAAGAACTGGTTTTCATTAACATTATTTCTTTCCACTGATGTAGTCCCTGCATGTGACCCAGACCAGCTGCATAGTTGGTCAGTGCAGGGACATGGCACATTTTCAGCTCTCTGCTTAGTGGTTCTGGTCAGGTACAAGGTAAAGTCCTTTTCCAAACAACCACATGGAGTGACCAGGATCACACAAAGTATCCCTGAAGGAGCTACTGAAACAGGAGGATGAGAATGGCTGAGAATAAATTAAAATAGGATATAATCAAACAGTAACCAAGCCCTTCCAGGCATATTTTTCATCCACTGTCTTTCCTATTCTCACATTTGGCTGACAGCATTTCACACGGCTTAGGCCATGGTGAGCAGGCACTGGGAAAACACCAAGCCTGAATTAGGCCCAATATGCACAATTACAGATGCTCTTATCAGTTGTATACAGACTCCCCAAATATTGCATGCTTCCACTTTCAGGTAAGGCAAGAGCATGATTAAACCAGTTTTCTTCAGTGCTTCTGTAGCTTTTTTTCTTTCTTTCTTTTTTTTTTTTTTTAATCTCAGCTGCTCCATTAATTAATTAATTATCAGATACCTTGTTCTGCATCTCCTTTCTACAACTTGACAAATAGAGCTTCCCAAGAGAGACCACAGTAATAAAGAAAATAATAAGTAAATAAAGTAAATAAAGTAAAAAATACAATTTAAAAAAAAGTGCTACAAATATTGGAATATTACTAGAAGCAGTGCCTTGACACTGATTTAGCGATAAAGTGAATACCAATGTGGAAAATGCTAAGCCATCACTTAAACATCATCTCTTCAAGTTAAATTACAAACACAGGAAAGGCTCACAGTCTGTTACAGTAGATTTGTATTTGCTGGCACCACAAATGATATCAACTTTTCAACAAAATGTCCACCAGAGCAACATACTGCACAAACCAATTCATTTTAATCAGCAACAATGACTTTCATTTTAGAAGACACAGAATATCTACTGCTTGAGTTGCACAGCATCTTGGCTCGGAATTAAGTACTCGCAGGCCATGGCATCTCTAATTTTGCCAACCCCAAAAGGATGCAATAGAGGTTTCTACAGTCCCAGTGTGAAATCTAATTTGTATTTGTAAAATCTTTCAGAGCCATTGGAAAAGCACGGTCTAAATGCAAATTAATCTGATAGTACATTTGGATTGTTCCAGAGTCTTATCTATGTAAACTACTGGGTTTTTTTATAGGGTTTTGAAGTTGCTTGTGAAGATAAAAATCTCTGAAAATGAACAGACCCCATTACAGATAAATTTTACTAAGGGAAAATTTGCAGCCGCCTTTTTGGAAACATTCCTAAGAGAGTATGTCATGCACTAGGAAATCCATTCTGGATAATGCTATAAAATTGCTCACCTTAATTCATATGGCAAATTCTTTTCTATTGAATAACAATTTATGGTATATGCCAGTGTCTGACAGAAACTGCTGAATGAAAGCCACAGCTGTGTCTGTTATTGGGCAGAAACTATAATGTTGTCAATGCATTTATTCAGAGTATGAATGAACTCCTCATAAGTTTTTCAATAACTATCTGGACACTAGGTTTTTTTGAGTGGCCTGGGGACAGGCATACTTTCCATCCAGGAAGCAAATGTGGGAGCAAAATGAAATGCTTGATCAGAAGATTTCTTTTTTTCCTGGAACTGTGAAGAGACTATGTGCTGGAAGGCATCTACAGAGCCGGTATGTTGCTAATAGTCTCTTTGACAGCTCAATACATGGCTGAACACACCAGGTGGGATGTCCTCAGCTTCCCTGTAGAGCATTTTGTGTAAAGCAGCAGCAGATTGACCTGGAGCTTATTGCATCCTGGGCCATTCTCAAAACTGTACAGAGTGGAGTATGTTCACTATGGATGCTGTAGGTATAACCCAAGAGCAGTATCTCACCACTCTCACTTAAACTAAGTGGTACCCTACCTTGTCATGGAGCAAGATTTCCTGACTGTAAAAATCCAATACTGACTAGCAGCAAAATGTCAATAGAAAAATCAAAACCATGAAAAATTTTCAGATGCATATCTGCCAGAAAAACATCAGGCAAATCTCAAATGATTCAGTTTAGGCTGGCAATAAGAGACCACAAAAATTCAAGATACACCAAAAGCAGAATGTCTAAGAAATTTATCTTACTTTTCAGATTATTCATCGGCCTGTTTAAATATTAGCCTAAAAAGTCATCTGTCATCTTTGCGTTTGTGCAACTCCATAGATCACATATACCCCAAGCTGCATAAACAGAAGTAGACTGAACAGTTAGAAGTAACTTCAGTTAGAATATTTTAAAGTAAAAATCTAAAGCAAAATGTGGCTTATTGAAAGAGATAAGGCATTCGTGTTGGCATTTGAATATGAAAGCGTTAAATCTTTAGTGCTGAATAAAATGGGGATAGATTAAGTCACCCTGGGAATATATTATCATCTTTTTCAAGAAAGACACTTTTATTTTTAAGCAAAAGCTGGGGCTGATGTGATCATATGATCTGGGCTTCACAGCAATTACCAACATATGAATTCAGCTTTGATTAAAGAAGAAATCAAAAACATCAGAGAGAAGATTTCAAACAGTTCATTATATGTCCCTGACTAATCACTTTCAACATTCCTTGTGTTTGGGGAAACTGAGAAGCTCCAAACACTTACAGGAACAGTACAAAGACGTGTTCAGTACACACTGAGGGGAAACCAGAAGTGCCGGGGTGAGATGCTGCAGCCCTTGGGACCAGTTCCTCTCCTCACGTGCTGTCCCTGGCCAGCAGCATCCCTCCTGGGTGGCAGCAGTGGGTGGCTCAGATGTGTCTGCACTCATCCACACCCTTCTCGCCCCACACTTATCGCAGCATCTGAAAAGGGCATTTCCGTGCTTCATTTCCTGAGCAGTTTTCTCCCAAGCACATTGCGCACAATACAGAGGAAAATAAAGAATAATAATAATAAACCTAAAACAGTAATGTCACTGTGTACCTCTCCACTGATTTAAAGGAGCTGTGTCACTCAAGAAGATGGCCCAGGCTGGTGGATGGCCCTACAGTTGGCTGCAGTTACAGAGCCTTCAAGACCCAAAAGCTACAGTTGGCTCCCTCCCTCCACCTCGGGAGATGGGAATCTGAACCATTTCCAGTTGTTTATGCATCATATTCAGCAGTTCACTTAGATGCACTTGAAGGCAATGTGCTTGCTCAACAGGTAAAAAAAGCACTATCCCACCCCCCCCCAAAAAAAAAAAAAAACCCCACTATAGTACGCAATCTCTATCCTTGGAGGTTTTCAAGACTGTATTCCTCAGCAGCCTGGACTGATCTCAGAGCTGACCTGGCCTCAAGCGGGAGGTTGGAGCTGAGACCAACCTGAATTATCACATGACTTTAGGGTTAACTGCAGTTTCTACCATTAGTTTTACTGACTTCTATGAAAAGAAAATTAAGAGTAGCCTTACAAAAACTTCCATTAGGCTACCTTCAGGTTTGTCTTGTTAATGAGGGAGATTTTGCAAAGAGAGGCCGGCAATTCATCATTGTTCACCTCTTTTTGAAGTTAACTGTTGCAGTTTAATACCTGAAATTTGAAGTAATTGTGTAGCGTTATCCAGGCTTCTTCAGGGGAATGTTACCAGAATCAATTAAAGGCTAACTTAAGTTTCCAGTTTCCTGACAAAATATGGGGAGAGATTCCCTGAAGCCAGAATGATTTTTTTTTTTTTTAAAGGATTTTATTGAAGCCAGGATTTCAATTGTCTTCTGAAGTGTTGCGTGATCATTTTGCAGGCTTTGGTTCCTTCTTCATCTTCCCCACCCCCTAGCAGAGAAAAATTAGTGAAGAAGAATTTCTGGTTTACATACCAAGCTTCTCATAAGCTTTCCATTATGTTTTCAGCTCAGATCTCAGAATCCAAAACTCATTCTTTGGGGATGAAACTGGATAGATACGAAGCCCTCAGTCATTTGGAATATTTTCTGGACAGAGGTGGTGAGAACCCCAGCTTATCCTGTAGCCACTCGTATGCTCCCTTTCTTGATACTGATAGGTCAGAATCAAAACTCACACCCAGTTTGTCCCAAAATGTTATGAAAAAGGTTAAAATCCATTTTGTTATTTGTGTGGTCTCTATTAATGAGCACCCAGTTTTGCGATCCTTGTTCACAGAAAGATTAGAATGGCTGAGATTACTGGAACTGAAACAAAAAGGACAGTCATACAGAAAAATAAAATGTGTGGCATAGACAGCAAGCCATGTGCTTTTACAAATTCCCATCAAATACAACTGTGAAGCTCTACAACAGAATTGAGAGGAATATAGCTATAGCTAACAAAAAAAAGTAGTTATGCCTGTTTTACAGGAGATGCAGCATGAAACTACGAACTTACTGAAATTAAATTATTTTTTTTAAAAAAAATGAACAAACACAATAAATCACACTTCTATACAATCAGAAAGCATAAATTCAAAATGTATGTTAGACAGGACATTTCAGCTAAACACTCAGCTTTTTGGCTTACATACCACAACGAGTTCTTACGAACTTGGAGGTTCTACCTACATAAGACTGATCGATCATTTGCTGTTGACTACACTGTTGCACGTAACTTTTCTTTCAGGAAAAAAGATGCTTCAGCATCACTAGTCATTTACAGTGCAGGGCTATCAAACCAGGTGAACACAACTGGTGAAGGATGCTAATCATAGTTTCCCAGCGTTCTAAAATCTGCATTGGTATCAGTGAGGAAGACACCTGAAAAACAGGGTAAAGCCTCAATATAGAAGGTCCTTTCTGTGAATGGAAGCATGCAAAAAGAGACAACACACCATCAGTCATTTCCTCAACACGGCTTTATCAAAACAGGTTTAGTTCCCAGACTCATATATGGTCAAGTTTCCTTCCAGTGGGGATCGGGCAGGAGGATGAGTGACCTGGGTGATACTGATAAGTGTCTAGAATTTGGCTGAAGCAAAATAAGGACTCAGGTTGGATGTGCACCTGCACGCCAAGGTCTCTCCACTTCATTTCAGCCAACAAAACAAGAGACATGAAAGAAATGGAAGATGTGTTGGTATTTTAATTAAGCTGATGAGTCGGGCATTTTCTCCTATAATTTTAGGCTCACCAGAACTGTTTGTGACAGGCTTTCCAGCTGTTTCAGGCTGCCTAACCTATTTGTAACTTTTATAATTATTTCTATCCGTTCAAAAACAAAAAACAACACCCCAAACAAAAAAAAACCACCCACAAAGAAATCTGTCTTGCTGAGATGAATCTCCATGAACACTTCATAAAAGGAAGTTTGTCGGTTTTAGTAGTTTGTGGGTTTATTATGAGTATGTTACCATATTGCTGTTATCTCTTGCATTATTTCTTGCTGTCTACCACCAAAGCTGGGAAGTTACAAACTAAAAGAAAAAAAAAAAAAAAGGAAAAACCCCTCTGATGACCTAAAATGCCCCCAAATATCCTTAGGTTTTCAAAATCCAATTCCAAATTTAAAATTATTCTCTAAATGTGTCCAAAGCTTGAATCTTTTTGTCCTCCATGGATGCCATCTAAGCTTTTAGTGACTTTTTATTGCCCTTACCTGAAACCTCTCAGGACCCTATAAAACAGGTAGCATTTCCAAAGCACTTGTTTGTCACCAGACTAAACCCCAAAGTTCTTGCTGCTCTTCCTTCTCCAAAATATACTGTCTTAAAAAGGAGCTTTTTTCAAACAGTGATCAAGGAGGAACCTGCAAATTCAGCCCCTCTGTTCTGAGTGGATAGCCAGCACAGCTGTCAACTTTTCAAATCTGTGGTCTGAGATATGTAGCTCCCAAGCTATGTATCTCAACACTTCAGTCCCTGTTCCTAGAAGAGATGAGAGAGCCTGGGAGATAGCATCACTCAAAAAATGCCTAAAATTATTCCTCCACCCAGAGGATTTATTTGAACTGATAATTATATGTTTTCTTTCTACACTGCAGCAATATACTTCTGCAATGCAGTAATCTCAGCTTTAGAGTGCTCTCGGAGCAACAGCAGCCCAGCTTCAAACCTGTAACTGTTTATTCTTATTGGCATATCATTTCGTCAGTTCATCTCCATTATCACATGCATCTTGACTTTGGTTTTCCTGAGAAATCAAACATGTTTTATTCTCAGGCAGAAGAAGGATTGCTTAATATTTCTCTTGCTCAGAGCACAGCTTGTAATGTTACCGTGTCTTGAGCATGCCATAAACGTGGAATCTCTCTCAAACTGCGGAGCAGAGCCGAGCCGAGATCAGAGCTGCGGCAGCAGCTAATTCCTTATGCTCCAATTACCAGCTACTCAACATTTTCACTCTGGTAAATCTCTAACTCAAGAGCTTATGAAATGAAAAGTTTGTTACAGCACAGACGTTAATGAGCCCTCATTTAAAGAATACATTTGTTAGTATCGCAAGGAAGCTTAATTAACAACATCCTTCTCTAGTCTTTCTTCAAACAGCCCCTCTAATTTAAATTTTATGTTAAAGAATATCTTCACTTTTATGGTTCTATTAGC
>NW_009649293.1:6708916-6721813 GCF_000708025.1 Charadrius vociferus
TAATGTACCTTGTAATGTGGTGCTGTTGTATATAATTTGTAACGTTCCATGAGATTTTCCATAGATAAAAAAATCTGTTTAAAAAAAGAATGTAAGCAAAGATTTTAATCAAAGCTGAGTGATACTGAAATTCTGTTGAATGACCCTCTCTGTTTATTCTTTCGGCAGATGAAAACACTCAGAGAAGTGTAAAGTTATATCTGAGCCATATATATTTTTTGTTCATGTATCAGTGAAGCAGATATATAATATTTCTAACCAATGAACATAATAAACACATTTGTGACATTTCATGAAAATTCATAACATTAGAAAACCTATGTATCGGCAATTGTAACTGCCTTTCCTAAATTATAGCTAATTTGTTGGTAAGCTCCACCTCTGCTCTCTACATTGCTCAAGGACAGAGATCAGGAGTGGGGCCTAAAGTGGGGGGAAATGGAAATTAAGCCTCTATTCCTAATAGAGATACCCCTCTCCAGAAGGTGAGATTAACAGCAAGGGCTTATTTTAGATGCTTTGAATCAATATCTTGGGCAATCTCCTTTTCCGCTAACGACAAAAGAAACCTCCCTGGGCTGAAGCTGTGTCTTCTCTAAATACCCATCAAGGTACTACACAGATGATAGCTCAATAGAGCTGAGTTGGGGACCAACATTTCTGTTGAACTTAGCACTCCAATACTTCAACATTTTCCAACTACATAAGAGAAGTTAGCATTTTTTAATATCATACAAATCCGGGGAAATCTTGGCACTGTCTTCAGAGTGAGAAGAAAGGGACATATATCAGACAGTGACAACGTAACTTAGGTTATTACCCATATGAGGGTGAAACCTCAAAGTAAACTATATAGGTGCACAGGTATATTTAAGCTATTATACCTGGAGGGCATTATTAACAAAACTTTAAAGAAAATGTGTGCAATTTTACTGCAATTTCCTTTTTATCCAACACTCATTTCCAAACCTTTTGAAATATATTACGTTCAATTAAATTCTTTACCATCTTGCTCCTTAAAATTAACTAGGACTGAATTTTCAGTATGTTATGCCTGGCCCTACACTTAATTACCCGCACTTACAATATTAGACACCACGCTGATTTCTGTCTAGAGGAAATGACCTAGGATCATTGGAAGCATATGAAGTTCATTTTAAGATGAAGCAATAACTTATATTAGAGGATGTAAAAGGTCTTAACCTCTAGCCCCTCAACATAGTGCAGCAAAAAGCTCCTCTTTTTTTTTTTTTTTTTAATTAAAAAACCCATCTGCAATGCATTTTTCCCCAAAGTCACTTAACAGTCTTTAAAACCAAAATCTCCCTGGCTAAATGGCTGTGCAAGAACATACAGGTAAGAAGCATGACCCAACTTGGCTGGCTGGCTTTGCCAGGTTTCCCTTGGGTTATAGTCATTCAACATGCTCCTGAAGCACAATCTTTATTTTTGTTAATGTTTCATTTAAAAAATAAAGTGATCAGTTTCACACACATACAAGCCTTCTCTAGCGAGAAGCCTTTCCAGAGCTTCATCTTGCTTGAAATTCAGTGCTAAAAAAGTCTGACGGTTTACTGAAGCACAGCTAGATATTTGGTTGGCAGTTGTTAGTTCATAGAAATACGGTACCTGCCTCTTAAAAAAAGAAATAAATGAGTGCAGCTACCCTAGTAATTACTTAGCACTTGTCAGAGACTGTTTTGATTTCAGGGAAATAGCATAAGTTGGTTACACAGAATAGGAATTTTAGAAGCGCTTCAGGAAATGAATGTCCAACACACATATCAATCTTGTCCAATCATTATCGTCTAACTAAAAGCTGAGTTAATTAGGCATTCCATTAAGTGCACTCTTTCTGGAATTTACACAACACTAACTCAGTAAGCTTGCAAGGGCTGATCCTGACAGTGCTATAACCTTTCCTAAAATAACAAAATGAACTTTAAAGGCAGAGACAATTGCATTTTGCCTTTGAATTATCCAGCCAGGATGTTATAGCACAGATGATTATTGTAGGCAGATTAGTCAGCCTAAAGCAGACAGAGTGAAACTCTACCTTGCAAACAACGTTGTCCTCCACTGAGAACGCCTGCTGCCAGCTCTGCAACAACGAAGTTTGAAGAAAGTTAGCATTGGAAGTACTGTAAAAAAGACTCCCACAATACCAGATCTCAAGCAACATAAACCTTAAGAGATCAACACTTGTGCCTTAATTTGGCCTTGCAAACATCTAACTAGACAGCATGGGAAAGTTATCACAATGAGATATCTCTTACAGGAGCCCTTAAGATCATCACAAAAGAAAAATTCTAATTTGATTTGGACAGTTGCAAAATTCCCAGTATTTCCTGATTTCACTTGGTCAGGAAAACAAAAATCCAGGGACCTGCAACTACAGTGGACATCAACAGCTAAAGACTTGCAGTTTGTCAACATCAAGGACTTTCCCCCATCTCAATGTCCAGAATTCCTGGCCCTATATCCCCTTTCTCCTTAATCCTCCTAATCTGTCTCCCCTGCCTCAGACCTCTGCTCTCATCTTCTTTCTAGAGCCCCACGTTCCCCAACCCAAGGCTA
This sequence comes from Charadrius vociferus, assembly GCF_000708025.1. Lineage (NCBI taxonomy): Eukaryota > Metazoa > Chordata > Aves > Charadriiformes > Charadriidae > Charadrius > Charadrius vociferus. Next base: position 6,711,494 of record NW_009649293.1, read on the forward strand.
GTGATGGTTAGTTCATAGAAATATGGTGCCTGCCTCTTAAAACACAAATCACCAGCTGATCCCCTCTGCCCACAATATCCCAACCTGGCAGCGATATTCCCATTGCAAAGCAAATTTCCTCCTGAGCACAAAGACTGTGTCTGGACTTGTGAAAAGGAATTTTTAAAGCCATGCTGATTTTTTTCTGCTGCTCAGTGTATGGAAGGAGATGGCCAAATGCCTGGGGCTACTTCTACCTCTCGAGGGCTTCACTGGCTTCTGCTGGGACCCTTTGTACATTGACCCAGGGACTGCAGCTGCTCATGGTGGCTCCTTGCTGTGCAGGTGTGTGACCATATGCCAAGCATAGGCCAATGTAAAGTTAAACAAGCCAAACATGTTACCTTACCCATAAAATGTGATGGGCCAAGTAAATTAAGAGGAACTTGCAATTCAGTATATATAAAACAGTATCTCAGGATGGCCATTTCCATCCATGGCAGAGGTATGTGAAACACGGTGGTTTAAATTTGAAGGAGTCCATGCTTAGTTTCTATGAATTTGTCCTGAGTTCAAAGTTCTGAAGAAGAGCCCAGCAGGTACCACTGACTTCTTATTTGAATGCTTTCTTGTAATTTCTAAGCAAACTAGTCTGACATAGCTTCTACCAAAAGCTGCCCGTCATCTCCAAACACAGCTCAGGCTATTCTCCAGATTTTTCCAGACTTGCAAATTTCTCTCCAAGTCTGCTTCAAGTGCCAGTCTTTACCAAGTTTCTTGCAATCTTGGCTGAGAAAGATGATACAAACAAGCAAAAATGATTTCGAATTTCAAAAGAACAATTTATGTCCAGTCCGTGGTTTGGGCAAAGTTTCAGGTCAGCTCTTTATTTTACCTCTGCCTGTTCCCACATTGCAGTTTACGATGGAAACCTGAACCAAGGAATGCTCTCGGAATGGTTACAGCCGGTCTGGACACACAACGCTAAAAACCAGGCTCAGAGATTTGTTTGTTCAAGAGCACCGACCAAGCACCTTTACCATGTGTTAAATACAGGTTATTTGAAAGGCATTTGAAAGCTAAATTGGGCTTAGTATTACCTTTTATGTTTTATGGGTTTTGGAAATTTTCTCTGCTTAATTATCAAAGCATTTTATGGCCTTCCACAATCCCCAGGAAAAAAGGACAGAAGAGAAAGGTGGGGGAGGCAGCCTGATCCATCAAGGCATCCAGATGAAAGCCTGACCTCCAGAGCTCCCAGGGAACGGTAGAGTTTGTTAACCTCCAAAAGCAAGGGAGCGACTGCCCTTTGCAGGAGGGGTAGAGGCTTTGAAATTGGAAGCCAAGAGGATGCACAAAACGTGGCTCCTTGCTGCTCGGAGAGGGTGGTCGAGGCTTGCTGTGAGCCCCAGCTCCTGCAACAGGCAGCTCCTCTGCTGGGTGATGGTCATGGAGGGCAGGAAAACAGCCATGGTGTCTGTCCATCTGGTGCAGACCAAGGAAACACAACGTCCTGGCTTTTTTATCAGCTCAATTGAACTTCTAAACACTGAAGAGGAAAAAGCAATTTACAGCCCAAGTTTTTTCTTAAATAACCACAGAAAAGAATTCCAAAAGGCATCATTTCTTCACAGCCCCCTTGAACTGGGCTGAGGTTGTAAAGGGTCAGCAGAGTCTCTAGACCCACCAGTGGCCAATATCATGGCAGTGGAGAAGTGAACCAGGCCCTACTAGGGCAACAGCCTCTACCAGGGCAACCTGCTTCCTTTTCTGTGCCTTCCTTCACCCGTTCCCTGCCTCTCCTGACTACTTGATGGCAAAGGAAGACCCCTTCCTCTCGCATTTGCACCAAGTCCAGCACCATAAGGCTATGAAGCTCTCCACTTACTAATACCACAGAATCAAATAATCAAAGAATAAATTCTTCTAAAACTAGTCCATATCCCTCCTCTCTCAGTGCACTCCTTTGGGAATTTGGTACCTAAGCTTCTTGGAAATACTGCAAGGAGTTTAACTGGATGTCGTATAATTAAAGCTCCTTAAAAACAATAAGACCTTACTAGGCTGTCCTTTGAAGATTTTGGCATTCAATAGCAGGCGGCATGAAAGATTTTACAGTGAGCCATAAATTAATTTCCAAGTTACAGTAATAAGGGAGTGTCACATTTATTCAAACTGCTTCCTTCCTTTTTCTATCAAATGAAGTTAAAAACTGAGCACTGTAAATAATCTAGGCACACTTGCCAGCATCCAAGGCTGGCCTGGATTTTCAAAGGATATTGCAAGCTGTTCAGTGAGCTTCCTAATGCCATTAGACAACTACCAACTCAACAGTTTGAAAAGCACAAGTTTGCCTAAGCACACTTATTTCTTCAACAAGGCGTCTGAGCAAACAGTGACTCTGACACACGCATACAGTGTTGGTGTCCATTCACGTATGATAATGATATGGCAATTTTATTGCAGCCAGTTCACCCTCCAATGTACATAATATAAGAATTTTGCGTGCGAGGTGTAGGATTTTACACATTGGAACAAGGCCACAAAAAAGTGCAATTTTAGATGCTAGGTAGGTACTAGATGTAGTGTACATCATCAAGAACAAAATTAAAACCTTAGTTAATATCCTCTGTACTCACATTTTCCCACATATGTCCGGCTTATATCAGTGATCTGTATTTTAAACCATTGTTAGATGGTTCAAAATAAATGTGGCGTGTACATCCTCTCCTTCCCTGGTCCAGCACACCAAGCCAAGAAACCAAAGTGGCAGCAAGACGTTTACATTTTCGCTTCACCACAAAGATAGCCCACCACTCTGGGAGATCCAAATAAAAAAAAGAAGGGAATGTCAAGGTGGCAAAAGCCACCGAGAACATGGCAGACAAAGAAACGCTAGACAGGAAAGCAACTGTAAAGATTAATCTGAAGATGAGGAAGGGTGTTTCTAATAAATTATGCAGGTGACAACTAAGCAGCATTTTGGGTAAGAGATCTTCAAAACACGCTATTCATTTTCACAAGCTATTTATACTCTCCAAAGACTGCCACCTGTGAGAAGGAATATCTAATTTTTTTACATCTCCCTAGCTCCAGTCTTTTCCCATCACTTTCCTCCCACCTGCCTTCAGCCAGGAATGAGGGACACTTTCTAACAGGGCAGGGAAGTAAAGGGATGGTAGGAAAGGAAGGGGAAGAGTCAAATCCTTCAGGGTCTTTACTCCAGCCACACAGCCCCCAGTTTAACACACAGCCCAACTGAACTCAGAGACTTTTTATAAGGCAACAATGAAGAATTAAACCCTGTATCCAACATCACACCACAGGACGGAAATCATCCCCTTAAAACTGAGATGTGACAGCAAAGGACTTTACACTGAAACAGCCTCAGGAACACTTCAACTAGAGTTAGGCAGCTCCAAGTTAGACAACATTTAAGTTGAAAATACCAGTAAGGCACAGCTCACTGATTACAGGTGCTTCACCCACGCGCAGCAGCTGTCTTCCTACTGGCAACCTACATAGTCAGGGACTGGCCTTGATGAGAGAAGTCAGCCTGTAGTGTATGTCTTGCAGCAATGTACCTTAGTAAGTTGGATTTACCACCTTGCAACCCTTCTTCTTGGAAAAAAAATAGTGGTTATATCTATTAAAAAGCAGGCTCAGAAATCTTCCCTCTTCCCTTCCTGAGGAAAAGCAAAAATTTGGCAGCTAAAAATAAACAAAAATAAGTAAAAACCTGGGGAAATTAGAAATTACGATAGAAGAATAAGATGAGACAAAACTAGGTTTCTGAAGATCAAGGAAAGAATAGACATGCCAGGTATGGAGGCTACCTCGAAAAACAGCCCCTGGGAGTTGGAGACTATGGGTCTAGACAGGGGAACTCAATCTGCAGCCCAGGTCTACTTAAGTAGATATTAAGGTGGCAAAGTCCCAAATCAGAATTTCTAGCTAATAAAGCAGAGCCACACACTAGCTTCAGGTCAAACATAAACAAGCATTTTTGCTAAATAGTAGCAAATATGTACAGGAATAAATTAAAAGACAAACTACCACCAAGTTTGGCTAGAACTACATAGAAAAAAATATGAGTCATTTTTCTTCTGGTCTGAAAAGTTTTGCAGTCTTTTGATTTACCTGCTGTGGAAGGAAAAGAGACTGTTAATTTAAAAGTTAATAACTTTCTCATATTTAATATGCTACAGTCTCCTGCACTGAAATTTATTGCTAATCTTATAGTTGCAGCCTTAGTAAAAGGTATCTTAAGTTTTGGAGAGACACTGCTTCTAATAATTCCTTAATTTGTTGGTTCATTGTACATACAATTCAAACATCTGAATTATTGGTATCAAGGACAAACCATTATACTGTCTTTTTGCTTAAGTATTTGTATTACTTATTGATAACTTCTTATACCATGAACAAATATTTGCTTTTGACTTTTGGATTATTTTTTTTTTTTTAACAGAGATGCTTTTGGTTGTACATAGCGAGTTCCTGTTCTGCAAGATATGATAAGCATCACCTGTTGATGCTCCTGTCTTGAAAAACATTACAAGTGAGGCCACTGCTATAAACCTCATCTGCAGAGTAGATGCCCAGGACCAGGGTGCTGCAGTGCACTTCCACCGCACTCAACTTCCACGGGAAAGGCAAGTGCCCGCTCACTGCCTGGCTGGTAGCTACTCACACAGTCCATGCTCATCTCCCGCCCCTGAGGCTCAGATTTTGTAGTTTTATACAGAGAAGCTAAGTGCTGAAGAAGTAATGGATAGGAATATTTAACATAGGAATTACGAGTGTACAGCCTGTGGTGTTATGAATCTGAAGTTATCTTTTCTGTGATTCAGTACCTAGAAAGTGGGGGAGCTCACTACTGCTGTCCAGCTAAGGGCAGAATAAATCCCCACCACCACCACCACCAAAAAAAAAAATTTCATTCACATCCATTAAATTGTTGTAAAAGTCTTTTTACCCGAGCTGAAGTGCTACAGCCACCTCCACATCTTTGACTACAGCCAGCCAACCACATGCAGTGTATTTTAATTCATGAGGTATATTGACAAAGTTTTGGGTTTTTTTTTATATTTGCCTCCACACTGTTTACTTTGTTTTCAGTCCTGGTGCAGCTCTCCGCTAACTGATTAGAAGGAAGCACAGGACGATGAAATAGTCAGTCCTGACAGCCAGACGGGCAGGTCACATAGCTGTAACAACACACCTTGTACTGTGAGTCACATCAATGAGGGGAAATAAAGTTTGCTGACTGCGATGGTAGCGTCTCCTGAGTTCAGTTGAAGACCTGGGTCACCTGCTTCTTTGTAAGGATTCCAGGTTTAGTGTTCAACAGTGGACTACAGTTGGTAACAGAGACAAACCACAGCGAAAGGATGAAGGGAAGGAAAAGAGCACCCATGCAGAGGCTCTGCAGTAGCAGGTACAGTATTGCACATTTCAGTTGAATAGCAGTAACCCCTACAAGTGTAGAACATATGTGCATACACATAGCAATAGATACTTTGGGCTCCTACATATCTGCAAAAAATGAATAAACAGCACCCGTGGAAAGCCATAAGATTATTACCTAGATAAGTTGCATAAATCTAGTATTTCAGATCTCTGAAAATAGACTTTGGCTGTTTGATTCAACCATAAATCAGGATCCCCATTAATCTGGTTTTAGAGTGGCTTTCCTGTCCAGGTTTGAAAGTCTCAAAGGAATATACTGTTCGTTGATTTATATACTAGTCTTGCTGAAAAGTTGATTTACCATTGCTTTCTGCAGTGAATTGCAGCTAGCTGGTTTCTCTGAATATGCAAAGCCTGTACTGTATATAAAGGTGGGAGAGTTTGACAGTTTGCAGCCAAGTAAATCACACTGATCCCAGTGTTTGCCTTGAGATTTACAGTGCACACTATAATTTAGGCCCCAATGCCAACCCACAAAATACAGCCAAATAGGAAAGCGTTTTGTCATCTTTTCCTGCATAGGAACTTCTTTCATTTATCCATTATTTCCAAGTTACTCTGCCTAACAAAATCCACTCTGAAAAACATTACCAATGACATCTAGAAATGTTTTCAAACTTAATTTGACAACAATCTCAACCAGCACATTTTAGCTCTTCGAGCAACCCTCGGGCTTTGAGAAGTGTCCTTTATATTTCCAGCAATGCTTACTTATTTTAATACGAGTAAGTGCGTACAGTCACAATTAAAAGAGCCACAGCAGTGAGCATAAGTTCCAAGAGGATTTCTGAAACCCGAACGGTGCAGGCTAACCGTAGGCATCTTGACGCCAGTAAAAAAAACAAACAGCAGAGAATATCAGAAATCAAGTTATTAATTTTTCAGTCAGTATTCTCCATATCCACTGCTCCTGCGCATTTGATAAGAATACTGTAATACTTATTTCTATGTATGTGATAAAACACAAACCTGCAATCAGCTAGAACTTTTAAATAGTTTTTCAGGACAACACATCTTCTCAAGGTCAGTTAGTCGACCCATTCACCGCATTCAATATTCGTGAATCTAGATTCTTTGCCTACAGAGGTGACCCAGCTGTCACCGTAATGCAGATATCAAGATAGCAGATATTTTTCTTTTTGCTGAGGTTTCATTTGGCAAACTATAACTTGACACATTCTTTACAGTGACTTTTCCTGCTTCTGGCAAAAATTGTGCACCTCATTGGCCAGCTGAATAATGAGGAAAGATTATCTCCTTTGTAGAAAATTATGCTGCCAGTGTCACAATATGAAGACAGTGTAATTTATAGCTACTTCTCTCCCTCCTCCTTTCCTTTTGGCCTGGACACTAGGTCTTTTATATCAAATTTCAAGCCATTTTTCATTTTAGGAGCTAATCTGTTTGGTTACTGAAGTGGAATGACAGAACACACCTGTGATCAAAGGGGAAGGTAGATGGAAAAAAACACCTCCCGAGTTCATGTACATACTACATCCATTACCCTGACCTTGTAACACAGTGCTTCATATAGGTTTCGTCAATTATTAGACATTTTACAGTTATTTTCAGAACAAAGAAACTATTGAGCAAGTCTGGCATGCACTTTGTTCTTTATTAATTTAAATTGTCCCAAGTAATGACTTCAGAGAGGTCAAATATCTCTTAATAAAAAAGAAAAAAAAATCCCTCCTGTATCAATGAGCATATTCACAGAGACAAAACCCAGAAATTATCATTCTTCAAGATGAAGCAAGACCACCTCCTGCTACCCAAACCAACTGAGTTGTCACAACCTTCTTTAGAGTGAAGAAATCCCAGATTCAAGACCTGGCTTAAACTCATTGCGGGTTTTCAAGACCCAGATTAGGCTAATTCAGGGTTTTCCCTCAGGAGCAGTTTTAAGTGTCTGTTTTGTTCCAGTGGGGAACAAAGAAAACCAAACTTTGAGTGCTGCAGTTTTTCCACAAGGATGGAACTTTTCTCACCCAGTCACTTTTAATTAACTTCACTTGCATCATGAAAGCATTGACACATGATGGGATTGTAAGGCTTACGAGACAAAGCTAAGGGCCACAGTCCTAGCCCCTCTCTCAGCACTGCGAGCAGGGACAAGACTTCTGGCATCACACTTTAATGAATGTTTCCCTTAAGGCTCAAGGATTTTTAAACCAATCTTAGGATTTCATTATTTTATTTTTTTTTTTTTTTAAACTCAGTCCTCTATCTTGCCCAGGGAGCATGCTCAAACCGGGAAAGGGGGGAAAAATGGTGTAGAAGGAGGAATCACCTCTTAGCAGACTGTGAAGAACCTGCTTATCAGCTCGTCTCTGGTACATATTGTTGCTTTTGTCCTCTAATACCCAGGTCATGGTCCCCTTCTCCTGTCACTGAATCAGAAGGAAATAGCAGATGATGAAGACAAAACCCAGATCTATCTGCTCATTTATTTCCTTCCTTCATTTGAAATAATAAACTATTTGTGGTATCATCTCCCATTGCTACTGAGGCAACTACGGTGGAGCAGAGGGTTATGTGAATTTAGTAAGAGACGGAAGCTCGGTACGCTCTGTCAAGGGAGTCAAATGTGTGGCCTGCTTATGTGGACCACTACAAAACAACAACAATTTTAAAAAATCACAGAAAGAAACATGAAGAAAAGCCTCCTTTCCCCCCCCAACCATCCACACCCATCATATTATTTCCCATGGCTGAGTAATGTAAAAATCATGTGGAAAATAGAGAATTTAGAAAACAGCCTCTAGATAAAAAACATTTGAATTTCAACATCACTTTTCCATCAGCTTTAATGAAGCACATTCAAAATACAAGGTATCTGTCCAGAAGAAGCAGAAAAGTGGAAACACGTTATTTTGTAAACGTTGATTTGCCTGGAAAGTATAACCTTGCATTGTTACAAGACACACTTTCATTGCTTCAGGGTCCTGCACCTGGGGAGGAAAAATGCTAGGCAGCAGTATAGGTTAGGGGTGGACCTGCTGGGAACTAGCTCTGAGGAGAAGGATTTGGGGGTCCTGGTAGATAGTAAATTGTCAATGAGCCAGCAGTGTGCCCTTGCTGCCAAAAAGGCCAATGGAATCCTGGGCTGCATAGGGAAGAGTGTGACCAGTATGTTGAGGGAGGTCATTCTCCCCCTCTACTCAGCACTGGTGAGGCCACAACTGGAATACTGTGACCAGTTTTGGGCTCCCCAGTTCAAGAGGGACAGGGAACTATTGGAGAGAGTCCAGTGAAGGGCAACCAAGATGATTGAGGGATTGGAGCATCTCCCTTAAGAAGAGAGGCTGAGAGAGCTGGTACTCATTCGCCTGGAGAAAAGAAGGCTGAGGGGAGATCTTATTACTACTTACAAATATCTAAAGGGTGGGTTGAAGGAGGATGGAGCCAGACTCTTCTTGGTGGTTCCCAGTGACAGGACGAGGGGCAATGGGCACAAGTTGGAACATAGGAAGTTCCGTTCCAATGCATGGAAACACTTCTTTACGGTTCAGTGACAGAGCACTGGAACAGGCTGCCCAGGGAGGTTGTGGAGTCTCCTTCTCTGGAGATTTTCAAAACCTGCCTGGATGCAGTCCTGAGTAATGTGCTCTAGGCAATCCTGCTTTAGCAGGGGAGTTGGACTAGATGATCTCTAGAGGTCCCTTTCAACTCTGAAAATTCTGTGATTCTGTGATACATAAAGGAGCCATTTTCTTATCTCTTGCAATAAGCTTTTTCCCCACTGGTATGTGGGCCCCCATCTGTCTTCCCCTGCAGGATGAACAATAAAACACATTCATCGTTTTCTTCATAGGATTATAAAGAACAGGTGTTAGGGATTCTAGAGACGTTCATTGCAAAATACTTATGCCATCTCTACGAGCAGAAAACATGATCTTCCAAATGCCATCCTATTCCAGTGGTATGAAACCCTGTCAACCAGCACAAAAAATGAACAACATGCAAGCCATGGCACTCCCAGTAGTAAACAACATCTACTTGCTCAAAGGCAGTCTTGTCTCATTCCATTCAGAGGAAATAGCTGCCACTCTACAGCTAAGGAGAAGGTAGGCTGGTTGCACTACCCTCTGATATGCCATATGAATATTTCCTCTGAAATAGCATGGAATACACCAACACAGGGGCATCGGACAGCATCCAAAGTTCTCAGTTCCCCTCTCTCACTGATCTGGCATGCAATGATGTCCAACTGCCAGACAACGCGTACCATATCTCTAGATTCAGGTTTGGATTCTGCCCCAAGCAAACCCATGGGATTCCATGGCTTTACAGAGAAGTGTGAAGGTGGAAAACATGAGCTTTTGTCTGCTTTTTTTTTTTTTTTTTGACAGCTAGAAAAAAATCATTTGAATATCCCCTTAGTGATAAGGTCAATGCATTTTGGAGACCATTTTTTGCAACTGCAGAGGTGTCTGTAAATGATAACAGTTTATATAAAATGACAAATTTGCATACCTTGATAACATACTAATCAAATCTCTGCAAAAAAAACCCAAAAGGGAAACAAATGAAAACAGAGCTTTTGATATGGAAACATTTTTTTTAACTGATTTCTATTTTCATATGCTCTTCTCCTATCTAGTTTTAGCGAAAGTCTGAAAAAAGTACTGTAACTGGTTATTCTTTCAATACCTCCACCTTGTTCAAAGTTAGGAAGCTTAGTCAAAATGCTTGAGCAATTCTGAACAGGCAGAAAGAACAGCTAAGCACTCATCCCAAATTTTGCTGTGAAAAAAAATGTTTGTCAAACTCAAATTTATCAGTAAGAGGTAAGCACCCATTTCAACAGTAGCAAGTGTTTGGTTGTGAAAAGAAGTGGAAAGTGAAGAAGGGGAGAACAAAATTCAC
>NW_009649293.1:6721824-6731823 GCF_000708025.1 Charadrius vociferus
CAGCAGGCAGCGTACCCCCTTACTCCCAGGTGCCATAAATCTATGAACTACAGACCCTGTCATTACAAAACTGAACACCACAAAGATGATCAACAAAGAAGGCCTACTCCAGAAAAGTGTGATAGCTTCCTCACAGCAGGCCAGCACTCACCTTTGCTGAAGTTTTCCACCCAGTTTCATTCAGATTGGATTGAAACAGAACCCAGAGAAGGACCACTATCCCCAAGGCACTTTGTCTTTTGCTAAATGCTGGGTTCGGTTTTCACAAATAGATATTTTCCAGCAATATGTTTTTACAAGGAAAATTCCCAACAAGCTGTTCTTAGAAGCAAGCCAATTTCCAGATCAGAGATCTAGATTAAATAATTTGAAGAGACTTCCAAGAAACATCTGTTTCTTCCACATGAATTTCCAAGTCTTTCCTCAGCTACTCTTTACTCTTTGTTAAAATTCTACAGTTTGGTTGCTTGCCTTTTCTTTTTTTTTTTTTCTTTTTTTTATTTAAAGAAACTAGAAAAATTGTGTTTTCAACTACAAAAGGAGTGCAAAGGAAAAAAAAAACTACTTAATAGCACAAAAGGTGACTTTCTGACAGCAAAATGAAGATTACAAAGACTGAAAGATACCCTGAGCTTGCTGACGGAGGGGCTGTAAATGTAAGGACATGCAACTCACTTTGTATCTTGTTTTGAGGACAGAAAGAAGAAACATTCACATTTCTAACACTAACTCTATTCCTAAAAGCATTAAAGCCCTACCTGCAGAGAGACTTGAGCTTGTTCTGCTTGTACTCCCAAGCTGACAAGAAACCCACAGCTGTGGTTAGCAGGGCACCAAGCCCAAGCTAATAAAGTTCAGCTGAGAAGCAGGGCGTATTAGTTTAGGCCTAGTGCCATGTTAGTTTGCTCTATGGCTTCCAGTCAGCTCAGAGCAAAGACAGAGCAAGCTCACATCTCCTTGCAAAAGATCACGTAGCCATTACTTTAGATAAATAAGAAAACATAACATAGGAGCTCTAAGTCTTCAGGTTTGTAGACACACAGTAGACAAACGTGCTAAGTTCTGTCCCATGGGTGGGTTACGCTCATACCTCATTCACCTCAGGACCCAACAGGTGCTTTGCCCCATGGAAATATGTGCTGGTAGAAAACTACAAATGCTGTAGCCAGACAAAGATGTGGGATTAAGAAAAATCCAAAATATTTCAGGAATATATTTCACATAAGTGATCTGCTATTTCAGGTTGATGAAAAAAATCTGTAGGAACAAGAGAAATTAGCATGGTAAAGTCACTAGTGCTGTCTCATGAAACCCTTGTATGATACTTTGAGATGTGCTCATGCTCTGAAATGTTACGTGTAATGTAGTATTACAATATGCTCATGACATGTTTACAGCTGACTTCTCTAATATGGTGTATTAGGGGAGACACCGCTGCAGTGGAGACGAAGAACAGGAACTGAGAAAACACCTGTCGACATTCACCCTTCAGAGGTTAATAGAACTGGTCTCAAGTGCTCAACTCCAGTTGGAATTATTAATATCCTGCCGTGTTTTTCAGAGGAGTAAGAGCTGTCTCCAGAGCTGTCATGATACTACACCACAATTTAAATTGCTACAGCTCTTCTGAAAGATTTTAAATTTCAGAAACTTTCTAAGATAGAAGCTTGCACAGCACAAGACAGACAAAAGTTGTTATCAATATCTAAATTTTTATTATTGTCTGCGGTGGATAACTTTCTTCTTTGGCAATCTGGCTTATGGCCTCTAGGAAGCACAAGATCTTTCATCCTTTTGTTCCAAAACAAAATTAACAGCAAGGGGTTAAAATGTCTGTAAATTACCGCAACCACTCACATTTCACTGCTGAGGAGAGAGGCTGCTTCATTCTTTACTGTCAGATCTATACGGCGGCATCACACCTCTCATCCATGGAAGGACAGCAAAGTAAGACTGCCAAGACTTCCTGAATCTCTGAGGTGGTAGTCAAGTAAGCAGGCATGTTGATCTCTAAATTAATGCACATAAAGCTGTCTATTGACATTTGTATGGCAGTCTGAGAGTCATGCAGCTACCTTCATCAAACAAGGTGCAGGCAAAAAAAATGTTTCCTTCTTAATGATCTTACCTTGGATAACTACAACATTCAAATTTTCAGATTAACTCCCACCGTAGGTGAAAGGCTTGGAAAATATCTACAGAGAAGCGTGCTGGTTGTATAACTACACAACAAAATTGGGATGCAGGAACTGGGCTCAGCCTCCTGTTTTGCCACAGACTCCTGTGCACGGGCAAATTCACTGAGCGCCTCTTCTCCCCTCAGTAAAGCGCAGAGCATAACCACACAAGTGTTCCTCATACCTGGAAGTGTTAAGAGGGAAAAAAAATTATGTGTACATGCACAAGGTGTTAGATATTTATGTAATGATTTATTGTCACAGCGTGTGAATACAGCACAAGATTTAGAAACAATCTCGGAATGAATTCCTAAAGCCATTAGCCTGCAAGCTCTTCACACCTGCCAAGTCCAAACTCCAAAGTAATTCGTGAGCGCTCAGGAACTTCCCTCTCCCCCTGGGGACTTACTGTAATTTTAACATTGACTTCACTGCCTGCACTAGTATGACTGAGATCAATCCATCTGATTCTCACAAAAACCTTAGTAAAGAAGGGGCTTGGATCTTTTATCTGGCATCAATCAAATGTCAAGAATGAGATTTCTGTGGCATTTACACAGTCCTATAGATTGAGAGATATTCGTGGGATTTGAAAAGCAAAGGCTTTGTTGATGTTTTTCTAAGTTCCCTAAGGTAAAAGTGTGTTTGCTCCACCCAAAGCTGGAGTGACAGCAATGTGCTGGACTTTGTTTGCATGCATTTTTCCCATGCCATCTACCTGTCCAATAAAAACAGTTAGGCCTTAGCTCTGGTCTCATATACACTCATTTTCACCGGGTAGAGTTATTCTGTCCAAGACTTCTGTCACAGCCAAATGAGATCAGAAATGGATTCCATCCCTATTTTTCATATTTAAAAGAAGGGTGGGGGAAAGGGAGTGAGTTGAAAAACATCAAAAGCTCAGATCAGGATCCTACCTGAAGATTAAGGCCATTTCTAAAAAAGGTTAAAAAAAAACTATAGCTTTGTATTTCTTCTTTAAGGTCTGATTGTACTGGTGTTCCTCATAAGGAAATGGGGAACAAAATCTGTGAAATTTCCATTTTACACTGTTTCACTTTGGAAAAGTTTGTACCTTCCTTTGCTCCGCTTTTCTCCTTTGCAAATTGTGAACTTGAAAATTTTGGGTTAGAAAATGGGTAAAATAACATGCTTTGTTCTACATGGAGTCACATTTGTCCTGAATGAAAGTTGTAGAGTGGATATCTTTATTAAAACAATAATATCCACAAATGTACAAATTTGTAGTAAAAGAGATAAATTTTCAATTTTGTATACATGTCTGGAAGAACAAGCAAAAGTGTGGAGACCTTTTCTATTCTGCAAACCTGCTTTCTAGCCCTTAATATCCGTTTACTGTCTTCTACTAATTATGATACAGACAATTGACTTTTTGCAGTCCTCTTTCTGTGCTGATATTTACAAGGAGCCAGAGGACTGATTTTATATACTGCAGATCTGAAAATTACTCTTGGACTTAACACAGTCATTTAAATGCCAAGTTTTTGTAAAGGCCTCACAAATGTCTTGGATTTGTAGTTCATTAAAAGTTTCATTCTTTGAAAGACTCTCTGAATAGTCTTGCCAGGGAAGTGGTGGTAAAATGGTTTTAGCACTTCTGTGAAAACTGTAGCACAGATGATTAGAGATTATAATACACAGAACAAGGCCTTGGAGAGTACATTAGATTTTAACAGCGCTTGAAAGCTTAACTAGAAGCTGGTCAAAGAAAACCAAACACAAAACCCTCTTTCCTTTCCCTTCCCCACTACAGAGAATTCAGTCTTTTCACACACACAAAAATAAACAAAATAATATAAGAATGAAAATACTTAGGTCCAGAGTGATTGTTATGTTGCCTCAAAGAAGATTAAGTCAGCCTGGTTAACGTTACCCATATGGCAGAATAATGACTTGAGGCTACAGAACTAGAAACCACATGAGGCTTTGCCATGGCATATCCCAATCTTTTAAATCATGAAATGCTTCAGAATTGGGGTTCAGTGTTTCCTAGGGAAATGCAGTACTTCATGCAGCATTGTTTTTTAATCATAAACTAGCATTTTTTTTAGCAAGCTTTTGTACATGTTTTTCAGCTGACCGCTGGGCAAGTCTGAAAATTCAACTGTTGGATTTCCAGCCCTTTTTGAAGGCAACACTTGATATCGGTGGTCATACTGGTGGGCCTAAAAAGTTATACTTCTGAAGGTGACTGGGGTCCTGCCCTAGTGGGCAGTAGAGACACAACCTGAAATGTCTTTTCAAGGAGCCATACAAAAGTCACATACTTATGGGGAGAAAGGCAAAGAGTTGCTGCTAGATCAGAAACAGGCTAAAAAACAAAGGATAGGATCAAGTAATGAATTCTCTATGCAACAGTGTGTCCCTGTCTATGGCAGGGGGTTGGAACTTGATGATCTTCAAGGTCCTTTCCAACCTAAACCATTCTATGATACTATGAATAGTGCACCTTGAACTAGTGCACTGCTTAATACATACGTTGTAATATCTGTAAAAAGGTGTGGAAGGAACCAGCCAGCACGGATAGGTGATTTGATTATTTAGGGCTTGGTCCAGGCCAGACCAGACTAAGAGGTCAAGAAAACCAGAAACACATTGGTAAAATCAAATGTAAAACAGAAAAAGCACCCGTTAGAAATGCAAAAAATTAAATATAACCTGGTCTTATACCTGACATGGTCCTAAGAACCCTTTCAGTTCAAGAAGAGAGAGTGTGAGCCATGGCAGGGAGCTTGAAGAAAGCTTCTTGTTCAATTGCAGCCAAGAGCAAAGAAAATGTCTGTCTTCATAAAGAAGGGGAGGAATAACCACCTCAGCAAGGGCATTGCAGGGTAGAGGTAGGATTAGCCAAGAGGCAGAGCTTCTGTCAAGCAAGTTTGTAAAGCCTGGAATCACTAACATTAGAAAGGTGACGGGTAGTCTGGGTTTTGATGGAAGAATATAAAATATGGCATATACTGAGAAGACTGGATGAGGCCTTTCTTCATTCTGTCCTGGACTCTGCAGTCAGTGCAATAAAGCACAGCTCAATATCCAAAGCAGCTAAACACAGTGCTTCTCCGTAACACACAACATTAAAATGAGGAGCACACTGTCCCAAAAAGCTGGAGATGTTGAGGTGTAAGCAGGATTCAAATACTGGAATGTGTATATGGAAAATAAGCAACATTATCATTATTAACTTTTGGAAGAGATGGTATACCCTATGCTTTAGAGTATAAACCAATTGTTAGATACCGCAATTAAAACTATGTACAGGCAAGATCAGACTAGCTGCTTGCTGCGAAGTTCATGAACCTGCTTCAGGATCCAGCTGGTGAGTCTGCAAATGCAAAGCCTGCAAAAGCAAAGTGTGCTGAAGTTATTTTCTCATTGCGGCAGGAGGTATAGGAAGATCCTGTGAAACAAAATCAATTTAAAAAAGAAAGTAACTCAAACTCCCACAGTCCTGCTTGAGTTATGTTTTTCTGATCTTTTAGTCAGCCTCCGTTTTTAATTTTCCCCAGTGCTCTGGGATGCATGATTTAATATTTTAAATTCATTGCCTCTCTGATCTAGATTTACCAGGCACTTTGAAGTCAGACATAGTGACACCTTTTCAAAACGACTTAGACAAAAAACAACTGCCTGCATTTTTTGCGATGCATGTGAAAATTTATAACAAATCATTCCATGTGCTTTAAAAAGTGGCCTAGAAATACTGTGGCAAAAAAACATTTTTGTGTGTCTAAGAAATAAACTTAGAGAGAAAATCACTTCTTTTTAAAAATCATCTTTAGACGATTTAGCAAAGGCTACTTTGTGTGTCCAAATTCTTTAGAAACCATTTATCCAAGCAATAGTTGAAGATAACTATCCAACCCCATGCTTACAAAGGAAGGCAAGTTTGTATAAGAGAGTTAGTATCTTTCAAGTCCATATAGCTGGAGAAAACAGACAAGCTTTCAGGCACTCAAACCTTCCTCCAGCTCTCTTTTTTTCTCAACTTCATAAGTTGGTATAATAAAATAAACCATTTACATCCCAAAACTTATCATAGCTACAACACTGATACCGATACCCACAAAAAGGCACACTGTATACAAATGTAAGATATCAGCTGAAAACTGTTTTAGCATAGTGGCAAACAAAGAAACCCAACACTTTACCAGCAAATATTTCTACAAAAGTGTGTGGTGAAGTTCTACCTTAAAGATCTTCCTGGTGAGAATGAAAACCTGACAGGGCTTTTTGATTTTATTTCATTTTTTGACTGTTGATGTTAACAGGAATGTCCTGTTCAAAGAATCAATGCCAGGGAAAAAAAAAAAAAAAGACAGACACAGGGGTGACTAGTGTTGTAGATTCCTCACAGTTATAAACGAAATACCGGAAAACACATCTGGGAGCCACATTGCTGAAGGCCGAACAAAATGAACCTAATGATCTGAGGGCTGAAGCAGTGCTGGGATTGAAGGCAGATAGAGCCCTGTGTATGCAGTAGACCAGAAATGTGAAGCATCATGTCTGCCTCCAGTATCTGCAGTTGAGAGATTCCAACTTTGCCAAAACCATTTTCAGTATAAATGCATGAGACCTTGTTTACTTCTCCCAGACATGCAATGAAGGGAGACGGCTAAATACTGCAGAAAATTGCAGCTTTGCTTCTCAGTATTTCCCGGCACCATTCCTGACTTAATGCTGAAATAGCAGCACTACTTGGGTATGAATGCCCACCTCGCTCTTCCCATCACAGGAAATAATTACAGGTAACAGAAGCTGCTCAATAGCAACCTTTAAACTCTTGGAAAAGTCTGTTATACACAGAGACTGTACAATTCCTAGATTTGGAGCATTACAGATCCTTTGTCTAGGTACATTTGGAGAGCAAAACCTAACTGACTGCTTGGAAGTGTCACCCAAGAGTTTTCTTCCTCCAGTGGCCCCATGGATTACAGCGAGACTGCTGCTGACTGTGACGCTTGCCCACCTACATATAACTGATGTCAGTGACAGAAGAAATCATCCCTCATTTGTTCTTGGTGTCTTACCTAGGTGTTTTCCACTACACCAGATGCTTATTCATACTTTCTTTTAAAGGCCCCTTTAAGCCTGATGTTGCTTTCATCTATGGTCTGTTCTTCCTCAAATCTCCATGCTACCATTTTCACACATGAACACCACCACGAGATGAAGAAACTGAAGTCAGTCACACGTGGCTTCAGCCTGACTGCACGCTTTGCACAGGCACCCTTTGCAGTCCTTGGTTGGTCTCACCCAGTTGTGCCTACTTGCAGCACTTCTGAGGTCACAGAAAGAACTGCAGCCCTGCTCCATCTCAGCAGACCTCCCAGGCCACCTGGGGTAGATGCCCGAAGTGCCACAGGATGGACACCAGCTGCTTAGGGAAGCAGCTCTTGCTGGTATTGTTGCCATCCCAAAAGGGCAATCACCATTCCCATCCCCATCTGCAAGGAGAGGAGCCCTCCTGGTGCTCCAGGTCTCACTGGGACAGGGTGGTTGCTCTTCTCATGGTCACACCATGCCACGTCTTCCTTGGACTTTCCGAGGAAGTCTCCAGGCATGAGGCCAGAGCTTGCTTTGTACTGCCATGCACAGACTCACTCTGGAAAGGGTCTGTCCACCTCAGCACATGCAGCACCTCAAGTGCAGCAGCGTTCATCATCAACTGCTTTTAACAAGAAGCTGCCAGCTACTGTGAGCTTTAAACCATGTGGAGGCTCCCGGCACGAAACAAAGCCACCATCAAACCGTGGAGTGAAGCCCAAGTATACCTACAATTACTGAATTAACTCATGGAAAACTCATTTAACAAAGACTGCAGAGGGCATGGAAAAAACAACCGAGCAGAGAGAGGTATTGCAACTGTTGAATGCCACCAGGTACCAAGACAATTTTGGCAGCAGCTATTCTGTCTTTAAAGTAAGTGGTTGATTTTGTTTTGCTGCGGCTTTTTCCTTTTTGAAGAAGTTCCTCACAGAAGAAATAGCTCTGTAGAGCATGGCCTCTCATTTTGTTATGCAGCCTTCCGGAACAATGAGGCCCCACGAGCTACAACATAATAAAAAGCTTTAATTTAAAAAATGTTGTGTTTTTATTTACTTATTTATTTATTTATTAGCCAAATTGCCACTCCCAGGATACTTCAGTCAGCTCTGAAGAAATGTAGACACATCAGAAGCCATGAGAAACCAAAGAAAATGTTAAGTAGCTGAAGAGGGGGTTCAGCTGAGGAAAAAAAAAAGCTGAAAGGAATAACTGCTGTGTGTACAGCTTAGCTGAGCAATCACTGAGGGGACATGTGTTAACTGGCTACAAGCATCTGTTAGAAATAAACAGCTAGCAGAAGAATAACAAGTTAGGATAGTAAAAAAGCAACAGCTAGAGATAATGACAACACGAAGACAGTAAAAATTTAGACTAAACATCAAACACTTTTTTACAATAACAAATCCTAGGAAGTGGAATATTCCCAGGCACCTGAGTAGAAATACTTTTGCTTAGTACCCACAATTTTATCCCCCCTGTTTAAAGTCAATCAGTATGAAGGACACAATCTTTGCACTGTTAATCTCAGAAACCAGAGAGGGTTTCTGTCCGTAAGCACCATCTTCCAGATAAAGGGCCTGCTGGTTGCAGGGAATATCATTCATTGCAAAAATCACTTCTAAAAATTATCTATTGCTTATGTAAGATTAAAAAAAAAAAACAAACAAGCAAGCGGAAAAAAACCCAAGAAGTGGCCTGTTCATCAAAATGATAAAGCTGAAGTAATTTTGTACATTTTCTGCCCTCTTCCTTAGGGCAGAATCTTTTTTTTTCTTTCAACAAAATTAAAAATCCAGCCCATTGTATCCCAAATCCCAGGATATTTTAGCAACAGCATTGACCTGTCTGGAATTTTTCCAGTGTCTCAGGATTCTTGAGCTGGTATCTCTTCTGCAATTGGTTAAGTGAAAACCAGGTGTGTATTCTCTAGGGTCATCTCAGTGGATGTATATTCAGGAATGGCAATTTCTGGATGCTATTCAAACATTCCTCTGGATCCGTGTCATCTTGGCAAACAGTTATAGATGCACATACTGACCTGTATCTCTTCATCTGCTCTGTGTTTTGCTCAGCCCTGTAACCACAGCCAGTATATGGATTTCATCACACAGAGGTGCCAAGACTCTGCAGAATTAGAAAAGAGGAAGAGCATGTGACTCATCCTGAAGAAGACCAGATGTAAAGTTCCCATTACCTGTTACAGTGAACACATTACCATTTCCAAACTGTCTTGATTTTCAGGGGTTGCACTGATAGCTTCATAGCTTTTCATTATCATTGGGAAGAATTGTTCCCAAAAAGATCTTTTCTCCTGTGGTGGATGCACAGGGAAGCAGCTTCAGCAGATTTCAGCTTGAGCTCACCTTTAAGTTCACTCTTCAACAACTGCAGTCCCAAAGGGAACCTTCATGACTTTGTGAAGTGTAACCAAAATGCTAAAAATTAAACCCAATGGGTAAACATCAAAGCAGTGCTAGAGCATTCTGCTCAGCTCCCCACAGCACGCAGAGACACAGGGAAGTAAATCAAGCCCCTCTCCACAGGTTATGGCTTTATGTTCAGCTTAGACATAGGCCAAAGAATAGGGTTGACTGCTCAAGTTGACTGCTAAAGCAGTTTATATGTCTCTCTGTCTTTAAAAAAATCTTTCCTCTGCACCACCACAGAAGCTTCCCATACTCCCTCTGCTGTGCCCAATTTGGTATAATTTCCCGATGACAGTACTTAGGAACGTTTAAGCAATCCCTTCTTT
>NW_009649293.1:6731892-6752692 GCF_000708025.1 Charadrius vociferus
TCCTTCAGTAGTTGCAGACAAACCATCTGCTCCCCAAAATGCAGCAGTCAAATGCTTCAGTCGTTTAAGAACTGCTGATAGTTTATACATAACTTCCTTCAAAATAAATACCCACAAGGACAAAAATAAAGAAATGTGTCTATCCAGTTATATACACGCATTTGATAAATGATCTAATGCCCCATAAAGTTGACTTCAGTGACTTACTCGAGGGAAAAAAATGAAACTCAAGGGCTGAAATACGTAGTGCAGAAACTCTAATCCGTAAAGAATGAAGCTGACAATATATTCAAAGCCTTCCGCCAGTATGTATGGAGTTACTGTCTGATCCATTCTGGAGTCTGAAATCACAGTGTCAAGGTATATGAGCTGGTAAACATTAAAGATTATTTTGCCTGGAATACTGTTTCTTTTGGTACCATTATATATTTGCAATAAACCAAAGGTATCAATTTTCTATGAGGTTGCGGGAACACTTGAAAGTGCCATCTTCTGGCACAAAGCAAATCTCCACTTGGTTTATATTCATGTTTAACCACTGCTGAGTTAAGCATGGTTAACTCTTAACTAGGGATAAGCCCACCAGCTTATCCCTAAGCTGAGATCATAGAAATATTGCAGCTCATGTCAAAGCTGACCAGAGGCCTGAAACAATCAACACAATGACCTCATGTAAGAGAGGGTCTGAGTTCAACAAGCTTCATCTGATGCCTTTACACAGAGAGACGGCCCGTTTGAGCTGGGATTTCAGCATTCCACCTCGCTGTGCTTACCACAGTGGAACACAAAAAAAAAAAAAAAAGAAAAAGAAAAAAAATAACTTTCATATATAGTGTCTACTAATAAAAACAGGCGGGAATAGAATCATAGCATCATAGAATCGTTTAGGTTGGAAAAGACCTTTAAGATCTTTGAGTCTGAAGTCATATAGTTTATGCCCTAGAGTTTCCCAAGCTGACATCAAAAGTTTTCTAAGCTTAAACCACATGTATCACCTGGACAAAAGTGTGTTTGGAGAGTGAATAAACCACAGATAAGAAAAAACACATGCATTTTCTTTAGCTGTCTTATTTTGTGGCTATTTATAATATGTGATTAGCATGGAACAGTCTGTTGCTTGCTCTGCCAATTTCATTTTGGGGCTGAATGAGATATTGGATAGTGTCTGAGAGGGGTGTGAGCTCCTTTGAGCTTACTTTAGCAGCAGTGGTTTCGGTCAGGGGAGGTGGTAGGAGGACACAGAGAGCAGGAATTGTCAGGTAAGCCCTTGTTGCTCGTGAACAAAAATTGTTTATGTGTGAAGGCGGTCCCCAGGGAGACATTTGGACAACAGAAAAGTATTCTGTCATGGCTCAGGACAAAAGGGGTTTCTGTTCTCCTGAAATCTCTGGCATGTTCTGATTGAGGAATTTCAAATCCACCATAACAATATTTCAGCGTTTCTTCCACTCTAATTGAAAGGGAGACAAAAATGAGAGAAGACAGCAGTGCAGAAGCACACTCACATTAAGTATAATTTTAAAAGAGAGTAATGACGGGACGTTTTCAAAGTTTGGAATAAATTATCATAAACATGCATTTATTTAAAAATTAGTGTTCCAGGATGTTCTGAAATAACTGTTAAAGAAATCACCCATGTACTACCTATAGGCAGTATTGTGGCACTGTTTAATATGATGCCCCAAACCTCCCTTTATTAATACCTTCATTTTCTCTTTTTTAAAACACATTTGCCAAATGTCGTCCAGCCAAGAAAACAGTTCCCATGACAGATAATTGATTTCAGATCCAAAAACAAACAGAAAACACAATGGCAACCAATGTATCCACCGAAAAAAATAAGCCATACTGAAGTTCCAGTGATCTCTATTAGACAGGCAGATACCTGCAGTACTGTGCTCATGCCCTGGAAGGAGGATATGAAAGTCTGAAACAGGAAGATTTGAAATAAGCTGCCCCAGAATTTCCTGGCATTTACTATGCTCATGAAAACCTGCCTGAACTTAACCAAGTTATCTGCTCTGGAAAAGGAGGGGCTGGGGGCAAAAGGAAGTCCACAAGTGTCTCCTGGGTGTCACCTGGGTGCCCTGCAACAGGATTTGCTGGGTATACTTTATGATTTTTAAACAAGATGGGGGAAAATAAACCAATCAAACCAACAAACCCACCTTCCTCCTGAAGAGCATATGAACAAAGCCTACAGTTATACAGCATTTGCTCAGGCTGTAAATTCAAGTCCTCAAAAGCAAGGACATGGCACGATCAAGGCTGCAGAGCTCGGAGGCCAGGAAGGACTTATGCTGCAGGGTGGTCCAAAGAGTGACATTTCTGCCCCTCAGACTTGACTACATTTGCTTGGAAGTGGGAAGACACAGCCAAGGAGTCTGGGGCTGCAGGCAAGTTATTTAAAGCAAACTTTGAAAACCCCAATTTCAAGGGTACCTAAGCACTTACAGATGCTGACTTATGCTCCCTGACATCATGAGTTATTAGACACTTCATCCAGCTAGGTGTTTTGGAAAATCCAAGCAGACATCCTTTGAAAATCATGTCTGCATGGAGACCATATTACTTTTGTCTTAATAACGTGGTGACCAGCTTATTAAGAAAAACAAGTTTTAACTGCTTTCATTCAAATGGACAAAACCAATAATAAAATAAATGAAAGGGGTAATTTAGATGAAAAAAAATATTAAGATTTTCTTATTTAGTCAGTATATTGAAGGGCATTTTACTCAACAAATAAAATGTCTCTTAGGCACTCTGCATAAATTTTCAGTAAAGCTTCCATTTCCATCCAAAGCCAAGCAACTGGAACACATGTCTCTTTACAGAGAGCAGTATAAAAGATACAAAGCAATCAAAAACTAAATTTAAATATACTATTTGTACCTAGATTTCTTATTCAGGTCAGAGTTCAGTGAAAAAACTACTCTGGGCTATCCTAGGGACCAAACTACGAAGTAGCAGATAAAAGGTTTCCAAGAAACTCAGATAAAGGCATTTCCTAACTTTTTAATTTTCTTGTTAACCCTAATAGCTATTTTCTAACACATTAGCATTCCTGTATGATAACAGAACAAGTGAAAAGCAAACGTCTGAAGAAGCATTTCTACGCTAACATCTTTCCAGAAACCCTGGCAGAAGAAATTTGGATTACTTTAACATCCACCAAGCATTATAAACCTTCCTAGTCCAGTCATAACTATCTATTATCATAAAAAATCTTCCTGTTAGTAAAATGAGGCCACAAATTACACTTTCTTTTGCACCTAGACAAGAAAAGAATCCAATCTCACTTTGGAGACTTAAAGTGGGGGGGAAAGGTGCCTTTGCTCTTCTTCTGATAGCCTTTGTTACATTAGAGAGGTTCATAACTATCCTGGAGATTTGGAGTAACAGCATCTTTGGAATAGAGGAGGTGGTGTTTTCTCCACATAGCACTTACTAGAAGTCACGAGCATCCACAGTTACCTGACTACGCTGTCTTAAGGTCTGAGCCAAACTCACTGGTAGCCACTTTACTGTCTTCAGCAGACTTGGGAGGAGTTGCTAAGTGAACAACCAATCCATTCAAGTCAAACTCTTTA
This sequence comes from Charadrius vociferus, assembly GCF_000708025.1. Lineage (NCBI taxonomy): Eukaryota > Metazoa > Chordata > Aves > Charadriiformes > Charadriidae > Charadrius > Charadrius vociferus. Next base: position 6,735,483 of record NW_009649293.1, read on the forward strand.
CTGTGTCCTTTTTTCTATACCTCCCTAACAGTACAAATCGTCACCTATAGATGATTCAGCCAGAAGTTGAGAAGTTGAGCTCTGGAAACCTATCGGTCCTGTTTTTTCAGCTACAAGATGAATCATTCCTGCAACAGACACTGCCTGGAGGAGTTCTATGCTCTTTGCTTCACCAGCACGTGCACACCCCTAATTTCTATGACTAGAATCAACTTCACTAGAGACCTCCAAATGGAGATCTCTTAAACAAGAATGGTCCTTCAGCAGGCCCTACTTGAAAACACAAAGAATTATGAATCTAATAGAGTGACTGATTTACATAAATCTGATTTTACCTCATCAGACATTTAATCTATGAGTGCGAGTAAGCTGACAACATAGGCTCTTCTCTCCTGTGGCAGGAATTTGAGCTGACAGCCTCATCACAGAAGATTTCTTGTCATTGTAACACTTCTTGTTACTATGTAAAGAAGCCAGGCTTGCTAATGAAAACTACTTCTTTTTTTTTTTTTTTTGTGCCATTTTCAATTATAAGAAGATTTGTGAAGGGTTTTTGGAGATGTTGTGCTGATTCCTCATGTCTCTACTACCTCCCACATTCGTCTTTTTATTTTGTCTTTCATCTCCTTTCTGATGCCCCACATCCCATCATGCCACGCTGCACTGGTTAAATAAACCCCTAAATCTAGCTTTTGTCTAGCACTAATCCCTTTATTTCCTAAATCTTATTTAATCCAAAGGGCTTCCTTTCATCTCTTTAACTGTCAGTTGGGTCACTACTGTTTCCTATCAACAGCTCCTGAAAATCCTGGATGGAGTTAAAAAGCTTTCAAGTGTTTCTATGATTCTCATTAGATTCTGCTCTCCCCAACACCTGCTAAAGACCATATTGCTGCTGTTCGCGCACTCCTGCCTCCCCACTCCCCGAGACAGCTTACACTTCACACAACCAATAATCATGTTAGAAGGGGTTTCACATTTTTTTGGAAAACTCCCCACCCCAGTTCCGGCTCAGACATTAGCAAGGCTTGGTTAAATACAGTGCAGGAAAAAGAAAAGTTTTTACGTAGAAGGGGTCAATCAAATGGTCATGAGAGAAGGTTTCCCCGGTGCCACAGGAAAGGGGTTATCAGCTGGTTTTTCATGCATTAAATCGCTCCTCCTAGAAAAAGGTGTCTGCATTTCCCCCTTGTGCTCCTGCTTCTTCTCTTGATCCCTCTCACTGGCCAGCAGAGGAAATCTGGGTCAACAGGGTGGGGGGAGAAGCAGGTTTCAAAATTTGCTCCCTGTAAGGAGCACCCATTTGCTAACACCCAGCAGGTGTCTGCAGCCAGGTCCTGCCTTCCCACAGCAAGATATGAGTGCTTCTGCCAGGTGAGATGCTGAGCAGAAGTTGCAGTGAGAGGATTCAGCACTGGTGAGGCCCCACCTTAAATCCTGTGTTCAGTTTTGGGCCCCTCACTACAAGAAAGACATTGAGGTGTTGGAGCATGTCCAGATAAGCTGGTGAGGCATCTGGAGAACAAGTCCTATGAGGGACAGCTGAGGGAACTGGAGTTGTTTAGCCTGGAGAAAAGGAGGCTGAGGGGAGACCTTATTGCTCTCTACAACTACCTGAAAGGAGGTTGTAGCCAGGTTGGGGCTGACCTCTTCTCCCTAGTAACAAGATAGGACAAGAGGAAATGGCCTCAAGTTATGAGAGGGGAAGTTTAGATGAAATATTAGGAAAAAATTCTTCACAGAAAGGGTTATCAAACATTGGAACAGGCTGCCCGGGGAATCACCATCCCTGGAGGTTTTTAAAAGATGGGTAGATGCAGTGCTGAGGGACATGGCTTAGTGGTGGTTTTGGCAGTGTTAGGTTGATGGTTGAACTCATCCAGGTTGAACTAGGTCCCTTCCAACCTAGGTTATTCTATGATTCTATGACAGCTCAGTTCTCACACTGCCGACTTGCAGACCATGTGTGCCAGCTCTCTGCTCCCAGCCCTTGGTGGCCCAGAGCATCCTCTCATGCTCTGCCCTATTCTGCAGCTCTCAGAGAGATGGTACAAACTCCTTACATGTCTCCTGCTCCTCACACCCTCCCACAGCACAGGTGGCAGCAGTAAAAGCCAAAGCCGGGAGCTGGCAAATGCAGAAATACCATGCCCTCCAAAGGGAGGCAGAGCAGCTGTTGCTGTGCTGTGGTGAGAGAGGAGTGCTTATCAACCCACCCAGCCTTCCTCCAGGCACTCTCTCACCCTCTCCTGCCCCTCACCTCTCCCCAAAAGCCCTCAGTGATTTTAAAGAGGCCAAAGATGACGGGTCTTTTTTGCATCCTACTGGACAAATAACCCAGGGCACCAGATGTCATTTAGTGGTTCACAGATCTAAAATAAAATATGTGGCATTTATTTCCTTTTTTTTCCCCATAAGGCAGCTTTAAGTGTGCATATGAGCACCCAAATGACACCAGGATCAGTACACCTACCAAGTCATGAACATTCTGGTTTATTACTGACAGACACGATGTACCGAGAAAAGGACCATTCAAAGCCACCATTTGGCAGCATCCTGGGTTGTAGCTGTCAGGCAGAGAAGAGCAAGCGCCTGTAGCCCTCCATTCACAACCCCCAATGACTGTGTCAGGGCACAGGGAAAGACTGGTGTCACTGTGCAACTCCACACTCTCCACAGCCACCTCCAAACCCTGCATTTTGCCAGCTCATAAGCAGCCTTCTCCACATTACTCATGCGCTGAAAGCTAACCATTTATACCGCCTGGATAACATCTGTATTTTCAGATAAATGAGGTTTTTGGATGAAGCACAGAGAGAAATGGATACTAGCGGCTGCACCGTAGCTGAGCGTCTCTTTCTCCTTCCCCACGCAGGTCTGCCCCTGCTCCACTCCACAGCCCTGGCAGCTGATGCTGCTGCAAAATACCGATGTGCAGGATGGCACCCTTACCTTCAACCAGGGTGAAGCCGCCAGGTCAACCACTTGAAACATGGCATGAATATTTTTCTTGAACTCTACTGTTAAATTGCGCTCAAAAGGTGAAAGCTAATCTCCATCTCACGTCTGTTTTGCCTGATGTACTTCCAGCTTTGCCTCTGGATCCTACCTCATCTTCCCCCCATCTCCCAAACGCTACCTCCTAAAGCCTACTGAGAAATTCAGACATGGGATTTCATGCCGAATGCTACTCCATGGGCCCACTGTATGTAACCAGTTAAACTGGCTAGGTGGCTGCTGCAGTACACAGCTGCTCCAGTTTACTCTCAGAAGCAAGTTGTTATTTGCTTCCTTTTGCACAACACAAGCCTTATCTCTCTGCAAGCATGCGGTAGCATGTCTGCATCCTTTGCGCTACCATACTCATGCCTTAGGCAGGGTGGGCCAAGTAAGTTTAGTCAAGCTGCAAAGGCTTTTAGCTATGCTGAAGTATTGTCTAAGAAGGCAATAGCAGGATGAATAGGACTGTGAAACTAGCATGGGAACACAGATATTGTAACTTTATCCTCGCTGATGTCTTTCTTATAACACTTATACAAAATCTTCTAATGCTTTTAATTAGATTTTGCTCAGTGTGAGTTCAGTATTTTACTCATGTAATAATAATCTAACAAAATTTACTACGAGCTGCAAAATTCAAAGCTGGATTTTAAAATAATCTTTTAAAACCAGGAATGTCTTGTACTGAATATTGAACAACCTGCCTTGGGATCCACAATCCAACCTTTCCTCCAGCCCAGGTACCAAATACTCCTGCCTGGAGAGCCACACATCACCCTTGTAATCCTGTGCTCCAGTGTGGATATAATAACAGGACCCAAGCCAGCCAACCCACCCAGAGGCAATCTTCTACCGTCGTTCTGGTAACTGCAGTGAGCCAGGGATGACCACAATAAGCAGTAGGGACAGGACCACGCTGCTTTGGTGGGAGAAGAGATGAGCTACACAGATGTGAATTGTGCTATGTCTGTTCCCATCCACGTCAGGCTGGGTGACCAAGCTTGGCTACTGCATTTGCATAGTACTGACAAAAGCAGTAAAGCAGAGCAAGAAGTTTCAGGTCTCACCGGTCATTTATAATGCCACTTCTTCAGCCACCAAAGGGTATGTGGTTTCATTTACCAAATAAAACAATTTATTAATGAAAGGGGAGTTCTCTCAGAAAAACTAAATGGAAATTTCTGTTTAAGAACACACACAAACAAAAGCTTAAGCATGTCAATAGGTGACTGAGACCTCAGTGGAAACAAGGCACCTGCCTGCTATATTTAAGATCTTTCCTGAGTTGAAAGTGATGTGCACGTGGGCTTTGATGCTTTCTTGGATGGGGCTATAAATCTATAAATATCTGAAAGGAAAAAGACCACAAAAAATGGGGTGGGGGGTGGAGTGGGGGGGTGTGTGTGGGTGTGCGTGTGAAAAATAAAAAGTCCAACATCTGTCAAACCAAAGAAGTCTGGAATATTACCCCCAAAAAACCACCAAAACCTCATAACCCAAAACATTAATACATATAAAGGAGAACGACGTAAATTTCAAGACAGAGCGTGTTTCATCTACAAGCAAAGGTCCTGTCACCCCTTGAGTCAATACAAGATGATGAAAACTTGGTTCTCCTGTGATACCTGTGAAGGCAATAGCCAAAGCAGGAAGCATCCAATGCAGCCAAAATCTAAAATTAACACCACTAGTTTAAAATCAAACTGCCACTTTATAGGGAAGCAATATATAGAACATGGGACAAGTGTAATTTGAGCGTGGCAGCTTAAAGCTGGAGAGCAAACAGTCCTGCTGCCCTCTGAGCCTGACAGAGGAGATTTGGAGAAATACCACTACAAAAGAAACACTATAACTGACCCGTGGGGTTACAGAGGTCTGTGTTGCTATGAGATGGTCTCAGGCTAAAAAGCAGTAGCACCTGCGCATACATTGCAGCTGACAGAACATTGAAGAACCATAGATAATGTAAAGGAAATGATAACAAAATTTGTAACTACTTTATTATCTCCACACTTGTCACTTCAATATGAAGTTACATGAAAGAATATAACTGTGTTAATATTGGGAATGGAGGAATGTTCCAACTTTCTAAAGAACCAGAACTTCCAGGAACAAGAGAGACAGCAGTGTAGCCCATCAGTTCTTCAAAGTTACCTGGAGACCAGTTTTAAGTCAAGAGATCTGCTATGGTATATATCTCACAGGCTGCATTCAGCAATACCCATCTCACATGCACACAAAAAGTTCTAATATATCAGCAAAGTTCCTCACTCAGAGAAGCAGTGGTGTGTTTCCCAATACTTAACAAAATGCAAAGTGAGCAGAAGTGCTAGCAGTAGGAGGTGTAACTGACAGACCACCATTTGTGACCCTGGTATTTTTTATCAGGGTTATAGTAATATTTGAAAAAACACAGAGGAAGAAAACATTGGGCATAAGGCTTAAAATCTGCCTAAAAATTTCTAAAACGTTATGTAACTACCTATACGCTTAGGCAGGGTTTCTGTTGCACGTTTGCTGCTTCTGCCATGGCCCCAGTTCAGAAAAGGCACAGGTACAAGCAACACCTAGGCATATTCCACAAACACTGACAAGTTGGAGACAAATATAAAAGCAAATCCCCCAAATCCTTATTTTTCATCTGGCTTCACTTTAGAGTCTTTCATATCCTGAGATCATCCTTCTCCAGGAATTACATGACTTACCCTTTACCAGAGCAGTTCACAAATAATAAATGTGTTTCATAAGAGAAAGCTGGAAGGGAAGGAAAGTAATCGCAGTTGGGTCTTGAATTTCTTTTTCATTTTTGATGAAAAATTCAAAATTATATTTCCAAGTCTTTTTTTTCTAAAATATGAGGAAAAACACTTCATGTTTTATGATAACTCCACTTTTGGGTCATCCATGTGACATGAGGATAAATCACAACCAGGTAAGTAGGACACACAAACACCTTATCTGGAACATCTCCAGCCCAAATTAGGAGGTATGAGTAAGTTTGCTGAGACAAAACAGGAACTAATGTAAATTTTCACCAAGTCATTCAGAAAAATGAGTATTTAAATGTTTGTGATGATTTTGCCACTTTTTTTGTCTATGTTGAGCTCTCCTGATGGAGTACATTCACCCGATTTCCCATCACACTTGGCAGGCCCAAGACAGTCACGTAGCCCCAATGGGGCTGTGGTGGAACCTGGGATTTTAGCTTCTTGCCCACTGCACTATCACACATCAGACATGTTGAAATGGGAACATCTACTTATTCATCAGGTGGAGGAACAGTTTAGCATGATCTGAGAAAGCATCTGTAATTTTTGTTTCCTATCAAAGAAACTGTCACTGTCAATGACTTGGGTGCGTGTGCCTTAATCCAGTATTTATGCAGGTAGTCAGGTTTGCAATCCCAGAGCATGAAGCCTTCTCTCTACCCAAAACAGTAGCAGGGGCAGTAGAGATGCCTAACCATAGTCTCCTAGTGATGGAAGGACTATCCAAATGGCAAAATGCCTGTGCCCATCCTACGAAGCACTAGCCAGAAGGTCTGGCTCCAGCAGCTTGAACAGTCCTGCAACTGGGCTTCAAGCTGTCTGGGGTGTTTCAGCTCACCCTGCCAAGAACGTGAACATTTTAAGCTACTTGTGGTAATGCAGTTTTGAGGGATAGGGAGCTTCTTGTAAGCCTACTGTCAGACTCACTTCACATGCACTCTTAAAGCTGTCTGAAATAAAATTGAGTGTAGCAGTAATTGTAGATGATGAGATATATAGTAGAAAGAAAAGTATGACTCTAAATGCCATATGTATGGGTTACAGTGTGGACAAGTGCATCTTACTTCAGCTGGCTGAACAGTTTTGTATTAAGCCTTTCAGAAAATTGTCAGCACTGCATGTGGGTAACAGTTCAAAACGCTCAAGAGTTTATAGGCTGCGATATACGCTGTGGCTTTTTGTGGTAAATATAACCTTTGCGAAACACAAGCTGGAAAAATTTTCCATAGTAAACACAACTTCTCTTATAGAGTTCATAATTACTATTGCTGCCGTATTCATCATCAAATTATATGTATCATTCAGCCAAGGAAATGCTGAGTAAGGTCATCAACTCGCTGTAGTTATAAAAGAAGAAAAGAGGGAAGGGTAAATAATATCACAGCAGGGATTCAGAAATCAGCCTTGCCACAGAGAAATTAAATCCGTTCCACCATTCACGTTGCCAAACAAATGTTTGTTTATCTCTTTCTGTCTTTTGTGCCGTCCTGGATGCAGGGGGTGACCGACCACATCATTGCTGAGGTTATCCGGGCAGGTCAGCCCGGCCTCATCAAAGCAGCCTGACAGAGAGCTGCGGCGTTTTCCGGGGAGTATAGGACCATTTCACAGCTCCCTGCGAACAGGCTCAATCGCAGCACTGTCCCCTTTGATCAGGCCTCTTTCCCGAAGCATCTGGATGGAGCCTCAGACAAGAGATGCTCAGAAAAGGAGTTGGCTGCTTGCCCTGCTGCAGCTGAAGAATTTGAGCAGGCGGAGGGGATGGGGGGGGATGGGTGATGCGTTATTTCCAGTGGATGGAGAGATGCAGCTAAAAGATATCCCAGATTTGAAGAAGCTTTATCAGCATACAGAATCAGCACAATTACTTACAACAGAAGGTAGGAGGGGCTGGGATAGATTGTCTGGGTTTTGAAAGATCTTACTCTGTCTCCAAATTGAGTGGCTAAATCTAGCCAAATCTAGGCATAATTTCTTCTCTGTGATAATTCGTGGAATTTATGGTAAGAGAATCAAACCCAAATCAGGCCTGATTGTTTACCAGGGTTATTCACACTGTGGAGTCACTCACAGGGACAGAGAGTGCACAGATGGGATGTGCAGGGCGCCTGTCAGCCTTTTAAATCCAGTCTGCACAGGTGCAAGCAAGACAAGGTACAAAACATTTATAAACTGTTTCTAGTATCACAGGCCATTGGGTTATAATGTTATAATAGAACCTAGGGACATAGCAAGCAGACATCAGACCAGCCACAGTGCACCCACATGAGGGATCAAGCACCCATTTACCTGGGAGATAGAGGCAGGGGTCAGTGTTGTAAGGAGGCTGTAACCCATGTGTTAGCAGTCCCTGGAGCAGCCCGTTCACTCCCACATCACATAACCGAGGTGCAGTCACATACAAATGCAATGGTATTTAGTACGTGCTGAGGGTGGATGCTGCCCTGGCAGGCACAGAGAGGGACCCCTGCACCCTCTTTGGTCAGACCCCCCAGTCATGAGGGACACCTGTGCTGGGCCACACATACAGGAACTGAAATCTCTCCCATCAGATGTTTTCCTCTCTCGTGTAAGCTGCGGGTTGTAACAAGTCTCAGCACTGAGCTAGATCACGTGGAGAAGCAGGATACCATATTCAGCTGCTCTCCCACCTCTTTTGCACAAAAGACAGCAAATTGTCTATTGTTCTTTATTTTCTTGCACATCATTTTGAAGCACACTTACAATCACTAAGTTTGTGTTTGCCAGAATTTAAGCACCCCTAACATTTAGAAATGGCACTGCAATAATTAGGCACAGCCACATCTTTTTGCACAGAAGGTGCAACAAGCTGCAACACCTGCATTAACGGGGCCCTTACACATACCAAAGGTTCTTCTGAGCTCTGAGAAAGCTTGAAACTCACTGCTTCAATACTAGTTCACTGCCTCAGTAATCACCCAGATTCGTGGTAGCTGAAAGAGTTCATCCCCTTCCTCTCTTTTCACTCGTAGCTTCTGTGTTTGCTGCTGAACACTGAATCACCCTACTGCGGACTGCTACGCCTTTGGGACGTGCAGTCAAAGCACCAGCTCTTAGTGACTACTCCAGCGCTGCAGCAGAGAAGCAGAAAGTCCTTCTGGAAAATGAACTACATGTAAGTATTAAAAAAAAAATAAATGGACCCTCTGAGTTTTACGGAGCCCAGTATGCTACCAGTGTGGCCATCCTCACCAAAGAGCAAGAGTGAAAACATCTGGAGTCTCCCTGTGTCACAGCCACAGCCTTAACCGGAGACTTCAACCATGTTCAGTAACATGACCTGCTGAGCTCTGCCCGACCCACCGCGAGGAGCCGGCCTTCGCAGCAACGCCGGCGCTGCGCACCTGCAAGTGATTATACATACGCTGCTGAGCAAAGCCCGGAACGATGAGCCCCAACAAGGGATGTGTAGGAAGTGGGTTATGTGGGAAATGGGGTACTGCCTATCAGGAAAGGAGTGTTCACCCACTCTTGAAGCTGGTAGTTGCCTAGAAGGCAAACAGGGGCCAGATACAAGAGCCTCAGATATTCTCCTTCATTGCCCTCACATGCACTTTGTCAGAGAGAACTGAGCACAGCCCTGCTGGTACCTCAGCCAGAGGCAGGAGCACCAGCGATCCAGGTGCCCTCTCCTCCCTGCCGCGCACGTACTGGAGGTAGGAAAGTTGTTCTTGGCAGAAATTCAGCGGGCACCTCTGCCTGCAAAGGTCTTCATTGCAGAAGAGGTGAGAGAGCTCCTGGGAGCCTTAAAGTCATTCAAGATTCTGGTAAGCAGCTAACTTTTGCAACATGAGATTTAGCAGTACCTCAGAGAACTTAAAGCAGCTCTATTTCTAAATATTTGCTCCACCAAACTCAGTGAAGCTGCTACAGTTTTTGCATCCACTGAGAACGGGGCCAAGGTGGATCCAACCCGGGCTGACACAATCCTGCACACGTATACCAATCTGGCTGTGATTTTTGCCACTTCAGTCGCAGGCAGCAATGGAAGAATTCCTGTCAGGGCATTTTATTGACACAGATGTCTTACATATTTTTGTCTCCACTGCAGGAGACAGCACTGCGTTAGGCTCTGCAACTGCACACCAACTACAGCTGGTCAGCAGAGCAGAGGAAACCCTACCTGTTAGAAAAAGTCAGTCTTGCAAGCCCTGCAGTCAGCACATGGTGCTTAACGGGTCTGTGTAAACCTCCGAAACCTGGTCCTTTTTCACGGAGCATTTATCTGAGGATCTTGGAAAGGCAGCAGAAAAGAGAGAGATAGTCTGATGCTGTTAGAGAAAAGAAACCTTGAGACCAAATGATTTCCAAGACAGCAAAATCCAGAAGACAACCTCAGGTAGATAAATAAATATGCAAAATATTGCCCCAGTAGCTGAGCTTGAGACTCTCAGAAAACCACCGTTTCCTCAGTTTCCTTGTGCTCCCGTGTCCCCTTGCATCGGCACTCAGTCCCTCTGGCCGCAGGCTGTCCTGGCTCGGTTAGGGGACCCGGCAGAGCAATATTGGCACTCCTGGGGGGGCAGAGAGCAGGAGGGAGAGGTAGTTTTGCAGTGGTTCCACTCCCTGTTGTAGCTCAGGAAGAAGGAAGCAGAGAAGTTGCTGCTGGGGGGAAGAGATGCAATTGGCCATGAGGGGCAGAGCCATGGCAGCAAGCCTCACCTTTAGAAACCAGAGAGAAAATGTTCCTCTCTTTTGTGTCACTTGGACTTTAACATCACCAGTTCCTGGGTTTGACTCCTCAGGATTGCTTTTTATTCTCCTTAGCAGCCACGTCACAAACTCTGACAGGCTTTTAACAGGGCTTGGCTGTACAGGACACTCTTCAGACCTGCAGTCGACGCCGTCTCCTGGCCTCCTGCTGCGCAAGCTAAGCAGCTTTGGCAGGATGCTGTCCTAGCCCATCACCCTTTCTTCTGATAGCAATTTTCTTCTCAGGAGCAGGCTGTGTTATATATTCAAGAAGCAGAGGCAGAGAAGGGTTTAGTTATACAAAGCATGGTAGACTGGATGAGGATCTTAATGTTTGCCAATCTACGTGTCAGATAGTAAGGGACCGTTCATGCATTCAGTAGCGGAACAGTGGATGGACATACCCCTCCATCCCTTCTCAGGGCACTTAAGCTGTATGAATGAAACACACAAGTGCAGAATTCATGCAAATGTCATAAAAAAATCAAAAGCTGAGCTGAATCCCAGCCAAGCAAACCAAGTCTGTGCAGCTTTATTTTGGGGAGGGCAAGGAAAAGAAAATAGAGATGGGAGGCTTTTCAGACAAGATTCTCCCAGAAAGTTTATCACAATTTCAGGTTTTGGTGGGGAAGTCACAGCTACAAAAGGGATCTCTGTCACATAACCTCCACATTTGTTTTCAAAGCAAAATGAACAAATATTTTCCCCCATCAGCATAAATTAATAGCATATATGTCCTGTAAGAAGAGGGTGTGTTTGAACAGAACAGTATTTTTTTTCATTCATAATAAAGTAGTGGAACATTTTCAAACCTCATGAAAGAGTCTGTTTGGCGTGGGCTCAAGTATTGGACAGAGATTAAGACACATCTTTGCTATAGCCAAGCCTGCACTTGAGGATTTGAGTTCTGTGTGGTTTAGTGCTATAATCCACCTCCATCTCTTCCCTCTGTGTTACGGTTTCCTCCCTTCCAGCTGCACAGTATCCTGTCCTCCGCACAGTAGTTGGCAGTCCCTCAGTGCCCTTGTCATGGTTTTGTTTGGGATGGAGTTGGCTTTCTTGCTAACAGCTGGTGTGGTGCTGTGTTTTGGATTTGGGATGAGGATGATGTTGATAACGCACTAATGGTTTTAGTTATTGTTAAGCAGTCAAAGTCTTTTCTGCTCCTCATACCGCCCTGCCAGCAAGTAGACTGGGAGTGCACAAGAAGTTGGGAGGAGACACAGCCAGGACAGCTGTCCCCAACTGACCAAAGGGCTATTCCATACCATATGACATCATGCTCAGCATATAAAGCTGAGGGAAGAAGGAGGAAGGGGGGACATTCAGAGTTATGGTGTTTGTCTTCCCAAGTAACCATTATGCATGATGGAGCCCTGCTCTACCTGGCGATGGCTGAACACGTGCCTGCCCATGGGAAGTGGTGAATTAATTCCTTGTCTTGCTTTGCTTGCATGCGTGGCTTTTGCTTTACTTACTAAACTGTCTTTATCTCAACCCATGAGTTTTCTCACTTTTACTCTTTTTATTCTCTCCCCCATCCCATTTGAGAGGAGTCAGCAAACAGCAGTGTGGTGCTTAGTTGCTGGTTGGGGTTAAACCACAACAGCCCTCCAGCTCACTATGCTTTTATTCACATGCCTGTACCCAAAGAGGGACAGCTGCTGGCACTGCTGCAAAGTGAGGGTTCATGGGCACTTTTTCTGCTCCAGGCCTCTTGCCCAAAAAGCACTGATGCCAGCACGTTCATGGGGAGCTCCATCTTTGGTACACTGATGGGGCAACCTGCATGCACCACATGAAAGCCCCAGTACTGCCAGCTGTGGAGGTGGATCAGAGCTTGAGCTGTCACAGTGCACAAGCTGCTGGCTGCAGTACTTCTGCTGATAAAAAGGCATTCATCCTTTACTGACATGTGTGCCAGGATTTACCTTTCAGCAAACAGGTCAGCCCCCATGGGTCACCAAAGCTCGGCCACCTGGAAGAGCAAGAACATTTGGAATGGACATGGACTATCTTCCACCCATCTTTTCTCTTTCCCCTTCATAGAGACACTTTCTTGATGAAGGATCTTCCCAAACTTGTATATTTGTACAACTCTGATGTGTCCCCACCTTTGCAGGATGTTCAGAGGAAAGCATCAGCACAGGTACGTGTGTACACCTCCTACATTCAGGTGCACAGATTAACCACCTCTACCTCTTTACTGTTTTAGGCATTGTACATGGGACATTTGATGCAGACTCCATCAATACACCTTTTGCATCACAACAAAATTTCATGGCTTTCATCACCAGGGAACACTAGGACACTCAAGAAGAAGACTCACGGTACCATTCCTGATCTGAAACCCAGTGAAGCCAACAGCCAGCCGTCCCCCTCTGCAGGCCCCTGAGAAAGGATAAGACTTTGAAGCTTACTAGGAAGGTTATAAAACTCAGCAGGGAAGATGACAAACAGCCAGAGAACTTCCCGTCTCTGCAAAGGGCACTCACTTGTTCATCTCTGCCAGTTCCCACAGCAGCAGCATCACGGAGGGGAAAAGAGCAGTCTCTGGTAACTGTATCTCAGACCATTCACATGTCCAAGCCAAAACCTTGAATTTCGTTTCATACATTGATAAGGCACACCAAAACCTCAGCAACTGATGTCATGTAAAAATCCAAATAAGCAGACTGAAGCCACGGGTGCTGCTGAAGAAAAACCGTGCTCATCTTTAAGACCATATTCACTTTTTGGAGTTAGGGCAGGAGGGAAAGGAAACAATGAAGCAACAATGAAGGTGGTCAATGCTTTAAAATAATATTATTTCTGATAATATGTCATGTTTTTCAGAGAAACAATACTTTTATTAGCAAACTGCTTCTTGGTGAGCTTTTACAACAGGAGCGGAAGGAGAGCCACTGGACCACATCCCACCACCCTCTGGGATCGTGCAGAATGAGAAGCATTGTTGCTCAAAGCCTTGGGTAAGGGAAGGCTTCATAATCTTTTCCTCCCATCTTAACTCACAACATCAGAGAGCTCCTTACCCACTGCTGCTGATCCTGCACACTGCAAGAGCTCCAAGTCCAGCTGAGTGCTGATAACTCCTGGATCCCTCCCCAGAAATCTCTTCCTCTGCAAAAACAAGTTTTTTGGATTAAAGAGAAATATTTAGAGAAGCTGCAGGACCCAAGAGATAAAAAGCTGGTCTGGCTAACTGAGGACTGAGGGTCCCATTCACAGATGCATTTTAGGTACCAGTGCAAAATAATTAGTTTTTCTGAGCAGTCAGTCACATTGGCAAGAACAAAGGCTAGCACAGAAAGTCAAAACTTCCTTACTGAGTTTGGGTAACTTCAGTCTACATGAATTTACAATTTCTATTTAATTTATATATGGGTACATAAGTTTTAAAAGCAGATAGAGAGTATTCAAATGGACTAAACTACTGTTTCAGATATTCTCACTTTCTTTTTGCATATCACAGCCGATTATTTCATTGTCATGAAACTGTAAAGAAAAAGAAACAACCAAGAATCAGTGTATGAAGTTTTTTAAGATGATACGAAAATATCAAAGCAGCAGTATAAAAAAAAGTTACGTTGCATTCAAATCAAATCAGCCTCAGCAGTTGACATTGCTCTGCCGTGTTAGGATGCAAACTGAATGTCGTTCTCTGTACACATTTCCCTTGCAGGGTTTGACCTCCAACAGCAAGATTTTCATACATATAAATGCAGCCTCCAGTAGCCCTTCCATCCAGCCCTTACCTTCAGGATTATTTCCTGCTGTTCTTCAAGCAAACCAACTGCAAATACTGAACAGACACGTTTGTTCAGGCAGTATTCAGTGCACAACAGCTCACACTTAAAAGAAAATTGGTGCCAATGGAATTAAGCTGATAGATCAGCACTGTGGCCCCAAAAAGACCCACCAGAGCTGTCAGCAGGTGAGGGATCCACTAGAGAGACAAGGAGTAATACTGAGACTAATAAAGAAATTAATTTTTGCAAGATTTTCAAAGCATTGGAAAGATGTCCGGAGCAAACACCTGTGACAGAATGGAAGAGAAATAATCATAGGACAAGGTCAATGCAAGGAAAAATGAGCTTCACTGTGAAATTGCACCTTAGCCCAGACAAATTGATTTTCTTGTATATGTATAAGATACATTAAATAGATATCCCAAGACCTTAATGGAAAAAGCGGTGTCCTTGTTTACTGAATCCTGAAAAAATTTAAGGACCCTGACATTTTGCAATTAAAAAATAATAATAACTGGGGGGGGATTAAGCTAGCTGAAGGCATGGTTAAATTTGTCAGCAACTTTAGCCCAGCAGAAAACAACAAAATATATTCTGGCAAGGGGAACAAACAAACCTCTTAAGGGAAGTTGTTTCTCAAGTTGTATATTAATCTGTTAAGAATACATTATCATTACAACAGGGACCTGAAAGCAGAATTTCATTAATTTCATGAGTTTATGAAGCAGTTGGTGCCTCCAGAACTGCTCATTTCTCTCTGTGCCATTATCCTTTGTTGCTCAATTACTACTTTTTTTAATTACCTGCTAATAGAGTGCTTAAAAAAAAAAAAAAAAAACCAACACACAAACAAACCTCCTAGTGTAGGAACAAAGGGAAGAAATTTCAGAGATGTTAGCTCCCCCTCTGCCTCCTCCTGCAGAAATATTATGTTAAAGAAACCCAGAGCCAGGACTGGTGGGAAGCCTCCAGTCCCGAGTAGCTTTGTGGTGGGCCCCCACTGGAGATATCAGTCTCACATCTCAGGTCAGAGGAGGGTGGCATCTGCCATCCCAATCCCAACATTACCCTCTCCAACCCATGGCAGGCTGGCTGCTCAAAACACCCAACAGCCTCAAAAATCCCTTCTGGTGGAGGTCTTCCACAAAGCCAAAGAGTTTTACCACCCCACAAGGGCCCAGCAGCCACCTCTGCCCTGCCCCACTTCTGTCCCACCCCACCTCTGTCCCAACGTGGGTCCCACTGCAGATGCCCCCCACCAGTGCGTCCTCTCCAGCTCTCCTCATGCAGGGAGGCAGCGGAACGGGGGAGGCTTGAGCATGGAACAATTGTTTATATCTTTGTGCAGGGGAAATCTGGGATTATTTATGGAAATTCAGATGTTACTAAATAACAGATGCTGTTCTGAGAAGGAAAACTTCTTTTGTTTTGGGGGGTGGCGGGATGTGAGGGGATTATTTTTTTAATGTGGTTTAAAAAAGAGAGCTGAATGTTTTCTCCAGAATATAGAGGAACTACATTGAAATAAACCAAATGTTTCTTGGTGCATGCATTTCTTGCAGTACCTACCATCACTGGACTTTGTGGGCACCCCAGCAAAACATGAGAAAAACAAGATCTCCCCCTTAATTGCCAAAAAATAAATAAAAATTAACTAGGACATTATTACCAGTTTCGTCTGTGCCCTGTAGAGAAAACTTGGTACCTCTCATGCTACGGGTCTGCTAAGTGTGGCAGAAGAAAGGGACATGGATGTAAGAGGAAAAAATTACAGCTACACTGAAATCAAAAACTTCACGTTTAAAACTTCAGTAACAAAAATGCAGAGTTTAGCAGAAGATGGAAACCCCAGCTAATTCCTCCAGCTCAGCCATACCAACTTGTCCTCTGCAGGATCAGCACAGCCCTTCTCCAAGTTTGCTGTATAAACACATATACCACAGCTCTTACCTTGTCTTCTTGTTCATGGCGGTGCTTTCAGACAAATACTTTCCTGTTGGATACCATATTCCAACAAGAATTATTTTTGCACATGTTTTTCAAGCTCTCCTTTCATGGAAGTTTACGTTTGTTTATTTTTTCTACGATTTGAAATTCTACCTATTGCATCACCTCTAAACAATTGCAGAAACACACTGTAAAGCAAGAATTAGGTTGTCCCTAGCTCTTCCAGAAGGGATAGCATGAGCATACGTCAAACCCAAAGGCCAGGACCCACACTGAAATATCTCTTCATCATACCTATAAGGTAGTAATGTCTGGATGCGATCATCCTGAATCAAACAACCAGTTTTAGTGATTCAGTAGGCAGATTTTATAAACACAAAATATCACGTAACCTTTGAAATAACCTGAAGATTCTCCCTCCGCAGAGCAAACATTTGAGCAAAGCTAAGGATCTTTAAAAGGATGGTGCAGTGTGGATGAACACATGGGTCTGCTTTGAAGAAACTGTAGCTAATTTCCTCCAACACTTCCAAGTCATTCTTGAGGATACATGCAGTGGCATCTTTTCTAAACATCTTTTTTGTTTTTAAAATATCTCCATTGCCAAAATCATCACTTTTTAGTGGAGTATGCATTGATTTAGTGGGTGTTGGTGATTTAGAAGATGTCAACTAACGAAACCATCAGCCTAGAACTTGCAAGACTCCAGTCTAAAAATTCGAGTCTACTTTGTCGCGGATTTCTAGAGGGACAAAACCAGATTTAGGCCATGTCTACATTGTGAAATGTATCCCCAGCACAGGCCCAAAGCAGGTCATCTGTATAGCAGGATGTATTCAAGGCTATCCTATAGTGCCTCCAGACTAAGCCTGTTTACCTGCAGCTCCCCTGCCTGCACTCTGAGACACTCAGACACACAATCCCTGACCAGCAGTGGGTGGAAAGCACAAACTGAGCCATACTGGGATGTCCAGATACCTCTCAACCCACACCAGCACCTTTACTGATTTTTCCCTTCTTTCCACACCGCTCT
>NW_009649293.1:6753427-6768631 GCF_000708025.1 Charadrius vociferus
CGCTCTTCCTGCATGGCTGCTGCAGCCACCTCCAGAAGGCTGAGCCATATGACCCTCGTTCATTATACCCTTCCCCTTGCCACAGGTCAGGCTGGGCTTAACAGCTTCTGTAAGTGTGCCAAAATGTCTTTTTCCAGTCTGTAAATCCACAGTAATGTTTACTTCTCTTCACAGCTACTGTGAGAGCAGATATACTGATGGATGCAAAGCATTAGACCTTATGGGTCTACACAGCTAAGGAGCTGTGTAAGGAACCAAGGAGATTTAGGACCCCAGGTCCAGTATCAAACCATACTTCATACTTCGAGCCAGCAATGTGCCCTTGTTACCAAAAAGGCCAGTGCAATCCTGGGCTACATAGGGAAGAGTATGGCCAGTAGGTCGAGGGAAGTCATTCTCTTCCTCTACTCGGCAATGGTGAGGCAACAACTGGGATACTGTGTCCAGTTCTGGGCTCCCCAGTTCAAGAGAGACAGGGAACTATTGGACAGAGTCCAACATAGGGCAACTAAGATGATTGAAGGATAGGAGCATCTCCCTTATGGGCAAAGGCTGAGAGAGCTGGGACTCTTCAGCCTGGAGAAGAGAAGGCTGAGGGGAGACCTTATTATTGCTTACAAGTATCTAAAGGGTGGGTTGAAGGAGGATGGAGCCACACTCTTCTCGGTGGTTCCCAGTGACAGAATGAGGGGCAATGGGTGCAAGTTGGAACATAGGAAGTTCCATTCAAATGCAAGAAAAAACTTCTTTACGGTTCGGGTGACAGAGCACTGGCACAGGCTGCTCAGGGAGGTTGCGGAGTCCCCTTCTCTGGAGATTTTCAAAACCCGCCTGGATGCAGTTCTGAGTAATGCACTCTAGGCAGTCCTGCTTTAGCAGGGGAGTTGGACTAGATGATCTCTAGAGGTCCCTTCCAACTCTGAAGATTCTGTGATTCTGTGATTCATGGAGATTACATCTTTTCTCCTATGGTGCTTTTTTCCTGTGAACTTTTTTCTCCAGCATTGTCAATCCAGCAGTTTTCACTATGTACACTGTTAGGGCCAAAAAAAAGGTAGCGAAGTAAAAAGTTCTCACTGAGATGGCTGAAAGTACAAAAAAAAAGTCTGTAAGTGAAATTTTTGTAGAGAAAAAAGGAATTATTTTATTGAAAGTCAGGGGGGATGAAGAGTGGGGAAGCCTTTCACTAAGTAATCCAGGCGCTCTGTAGCTCCAGTTTGTAAAAACACCTCAGTCTGTCCTAGCTCAGCAAAGCCATCCCCAGGCAGGTGGAAACTACAGCCTGCAGCAGAGCAGCAGTGAGTTGCCATGGCAGGACAGGGCTGCAGGAGAGCGGCAGCTGGCACAGGCACCACAGTGCTCCCATCCCTCCTGTCACTCCAAGGGTACAAATCAGATGGCAGTAGGAACCAAACCATGTGAGACGCCAGCTTCCCTACAAAGCTGCTCCACCAGGGCAGGATCTTCAGCACTCGACGGTGGGATCTGCATGGGATCACACAGCAAAAGTAAAAATTAAAAGGCATGAAGAAAAAGAAGAAAAGCCCACACGATCAATGCCTTTTTCAGATCCAAAAAAACCCAACCAATAGGACTGCTATACAGATCTCCCAACATGACACATTAGCATCCTCCATCTGAGCCAGTCGTGCTTTTTCTCTCTCTTCTTTTTTTTTTAATAAATCATGATGATCATCACACACCCCATTTAATCATGTACCACAATCATCGTGTCATCGCCACTCATTCTGGCAGTGCGGGACATAACCCATGACAAGAGGTTGAATTACTCAGATTTCGTTGCAGTGACTACAGAAGAAACACAATAGGGGAGAATTCTGCACAACATCACCATTTGTAAAAGTTACATGGCTGCTTTTAAAACAAAATATGAATTCAAGAGATTTCTCAGCTATGTGTTTCTCAATGTTTCTGCAGAGCAGGTGTCATGTAAAGGTACAGGCTTTCATCTGGCTTTAAAAGGTAGACAACTGGGGAAATAGTATGTGGCTACATCTGTCAAAATGAAGAGCAACACACAAAAATGATATCAGAGACTTCCCCATTCTTCCTGAAAAGGCTGAAGCATTAATGCCTCTAAATTTAAACTTTGTCAAAATCCAAAATACACCAGATTGTTAGCAAGTATTAGGTAAATAATGACACACACCCAGCTAATCAAGATGGTCAAAGAGCTGTTTTCAGCAATGGATCACGTTAAAATGGGCTAATAAAGTACAGCTCATGGGATGTACACTTGGTCTGCCTCTTAAATTATGCATCTGAGGTTCATCCTAGTGCACTAGCTTGAGTTAAAACTTTCAGGATGGTGGGGGTTCTCAAAATACATGTTGGTTGTAGGAAAAGAAACAGCACTAGCTCTTGCAGGCATATTGGTTCCTGCTAATATGGAGTGTCCGGTCCCAGCAAATATTCACTGATTGTAGTAAACATGTCTTGATTACTGAAAAAAAAAAAAAGATCTTAAATTAAAATACAATAGGTATATTAAGAAATCTCTCTTAGTAGCAACAAATTAGGAATATCAAATCCTGCCAGCTCTTACATATGCGCTTCATTGTAAACTCATCAGTAATCCCAAATTAAGCACACGCAGAAGTGTTGAAAGGATTGGGGCCATCAGAGAGTTATCCTCCAAGTACTGACAACCTAAGTAATGTGCTAGCTTCAGCTAGGGCTACTCAGAGTTGTGAGATGGACTGCAGGCATGAGGCAACTGCAGCATCAGACCCCAGTTTAGGACTGGATACTGACACCCTTACAGCTAAGACGTAAGATTACCAAGTAGTGTCCTTGGCACTTACTTAGCAAGCATATAAGGGCATGCATAACTTCAAGACTTCAAATAGTCTTGATTCCATTAAAGCAACCGCAGACTTAATTTTTAGACCAGACAAAGTTTTTAGGGAACAAGTATTGTGTATAGACTATATACAGAGTAAAGTATTTCTCAACTTGTGAGTGGCAGGACCTAGCTTCAAAGTAAGTGTTTTCTATGTAAATACAAAGCATTATTATAAATCACCATTTTTAATACAGATCATTTTAATAAGCAACAAGCAAAAAGGTATTGAGTTTAATAGCATGGTAGAACCTTAAATACAGAACAGTGAATGATTCCCATCTCTGCAAGCTCACAGTCTAGACAAGAGCAGAGGCAAGTAAAAACCAAGAATACCTTACAGTAGGAGGAGGAGACAGTTAAAGTAATTGAATTCAGAATTAGATATTATATTTAGATTAAGACATCTAATGAAAACTTAATTGGATTAGCGGGAAAAATACTTGGATTTAAGATGACAGGCCTTTTGCTATAAACCTGTCAAATATACCGTCCTGGAAATGGGAATCTCTTAATTGTTCTGAGCTTAAAAATAAGCATTAAAAAATTAAAAGGAGCCATTCGAAGAGGTTTTTACTTTTAAACTGAGCATGAGGCAATAGCAGACTACTTTCATATTCTAGAAGGCTTTCATTTATTGGTTCCCTTCCCTTAAGTCCACTGGAATATTCAAGTATTTGTATGAAGGATAATGTTTTTATTCAGTACACTGCCATGGGGTTGGTGACATGTGTATCTACTTAGGCCATGATGACATTTTGTATTGTTACAGGATGAGAAAAACTAAACAGGCACCCCTTAGATCTTTGTCCCTTACTGCGAGAGAAAAATCCCATAAGAGCCATCAAAGCACAATGTGGACTTAAAATAGCAAATTAGTAATCAAAATTATCCAACACATTCATCTTCAAAATGATCGCTGAATGCACGCCCTGCCTCTCCCTGCAGAGGCAGAGGATCGGGGGGCTGATGATGATGGAGGGCTTAAGAACATGAATCGGGTGCAAATTTGTCAAGGAAGCGAGCAAGGGCAGAATACTCTGTCACAGAGACCAGCTCTTCTTTCTCTGCATAAGTGCTTCTATAGGAAGCACTTCCATTTCCGAGGAAAACCTACCTATAGAAATAGGATGAGGAAAAGAAACTTTCGTGGCATTGCATAACAAAAGGCAGGTTTGCTATCTGATAGGAACATAGAATTGCTTAAATGAGTCTTGGTCCCGTGGGAACACGGGAAATGCCATTTCACTTGTCTGCCACGTTTTGTAATGCAGTCTCCCAACAGGATGAGATTTTCAAGAACATCTATGACTCAGCTGCTCCCACTGTGACACTCAAAAATGTATAAAAGTCTTGGTTCCTTACATATTGACAGTCCAGTTCCAGTCAGGGAGAGGGGAATTTCAAACATCTTCACAATTGTGTCAGGAAGTAAGAAGAGGCAGATATCCAAGGATTACAACAGCAGACTTCAAATAAACAATCCTGGTCCACCTTCTACTTGATCGATAGCAAATTTTCCTCTCTTTTTAACCAGTGCTGCCTCAGTATCACTTTTGTACAAAAATGACAA
The DNA here is from genome assembly GCF_000708025.1 of Charadrius vociferus. NCBI lineage: Eukaryota > Metazoa > Chordata > Aves > Charadriiformes > Charadriidae > Charadrius > Charadrius vociferus. The sequence continues at coordinate 6,757,864 of NW_009649293.1, forward strand.
CTCTGCAGCCCACTGAAACACAAAATGGCATCCCCAACCACAGGATAAAAGTGTATTTCCTAGACTAAAGAGCTCATGATCCAGGTTTATCACAAGGCAACAAAAACGCAGACTAAATGGAGTGAGAGGGCAGAAGCATTTTGAAAGCACAGTGAGACAGACGGGTTTTCACTTTCCAATTACCTAGACCCTTCTAGATGATGCCACTCAGGATGTAACAGCTGGGCATAACCTATGGGGCAGGTGGGCTCCCTGAACCCTACCGTCCGATGTGTTAGAGCGAGGCAGACTACCGGAAAACATCACAGGTCCCATAGTGCCCTCCGGAGAACCGGCCACTGGTGGAGAGCAGGCCTCACAGGGGACAGTGACAGCGTGCAAGACAACGAATGTGGTCAACGCCACTGAGCCACTGGTAGAGGTCTGCTTCAAGCACCATTCAGCCTTGCTCAGGATCGTACATTCAAGGTAAAGGGAAGAGCTGCAGACTGACAGATTTGCTCCTCTTGCGAGGCATAACGGATAAAGTATGCTTGAAGTGTAAGGAAATACAGAAAATGGAGGCTGACCCTTTGGCAGAGCTGAGACGGGGTTTTAGTTCTTTTTTGGGACTGTGGGAGTGCTAAACACATGGCAGTGACAGGCAGAGCACTGCTAAGTCACAAGGAGCCTTGAGCTAATGGGCAGGAGCACGTGCTTACTGTGTGGAGAAGGTCATTCAGCGATTCTCACAGGCAAGAAGGTCAGCATGAGAGGCAGCGGTGCAGCAGCAGATTTCAAAAGAATAAGGTGAAAGCAACTTTTTTTTTTTCCTAAAAATGGTGCTGCAGTAACAAGCCACCCACCCATTTTATAGACAGAGAAGCACCCTTCACACAGATCTGTCAGACCCTGCCTTCTCTACGTCTCCCAACCCATCATATATCTTAAGTCTAAGCCAGCTTTAGGCTTCTGTTCACATCACAATTCAAAACCAAGATGTGCCTTCTCTGAAAAAATAATAATCCCCACAGCAGGGAGCCACCCACACCATCACCCACCATGGTTTCCCTAAGGCTCCAAAGCTACTTTCCATCTTACTAAAACCTAGTGGTGTGCACAAGCTCACCCCACCCTTCAGCCCAAGGACTCCCTCTCTAATCACAAACATCTGGTTATAAAGCATTTTGGCTGTTACTTTGTGCTAAAGTTAACAGGTTTGGTAAAATACTATTAAAAACACCCATACCAGTTTGCATGCATTTCTCTCTAAAGCCATTAATTTGAGGCTTTGGTTTTGCTCACAACTTTGCTGTTTGTTTTACACGCTTTTGTCTAGAAACCACTCTTCCTGCTGTCCCGCAACCCTAAATCTCCACTCTGCTCCTACCTGTTTCCCAAAACCCCAGCTCAGAACATCACTAGTCCTTTCCTACTAGTACCCACTTTTTAGGACCTTGTGAGGAAACTAGCCCACCCCACAACCGCTTCCAGCCTGTACGTAACTCAGCTAATCAACAGTGAGTTTAAGACCTCTCCAGGCCATGGAGACACAGAGCAGGGAGCATCCCAACCCAAGCCCATTGCAAGTCCTTGACAAACGCACCATAAAGCAATGTGTTACGCTAAATGCCTGTCAGACTTTTGTCCCACTGTGGAGCCCACCAGCCCAAGTCACCACTGTTTCTCTGGAGTCCCACCTGATGGCTTTAGGCAGTTCATGGTATGTCCCTCCAGATATGCCTGCACCATGTGCGGACTGTTTCAGCCCTATGGAAATAAAACTGCTTACTCTGTTAGAAAAGGCGTTATCGTCTTTTTTACTAGGGAAAAAAAAAAAGAGCCTTAGGAAGTCTTAATAGATACACCACTATAAAGGGAGGGTGAAAGGGGATCAAAGGATTTACTGAATGAGTGTGTCGTGAGATGTGAGGAAGAGAGCACAACAGGAAACAAATCACTCACAGAGGTGCTGGCACTGCCTGCAATGCCCCTTGGCACAGGAATAACCCAGAAAGTGTGAAACAAATCGATAAGGGGCTAGAAGAGAAATCCCGTATGTCAGTGCCTGAGTGGGGAACGGGAAGATGGAAAGGATCATTCTGCTACTAGCCAGCTTTGTGAAATTGTTCTACCACAACCTGGCAACCCGCTGTTGGGTCTGGCTGATTGCTACAGCCAAAGTTCCTCCAGAGTTTATAGTGAGGCTGCTGTAAACAAATGCTTTTCCAGTAAAACCCATATAAACAAGCCATCCGCTAACGCACTCTTCCTTCCAACAATTGTACGCTGTCAAATGGCATGTGAGCTCCGCAAAGTTACTCATTTTCAGAAGCGAGCAGCGTTGCTTTGCCTGTCCTCTTTCAACTTCATTTTGTGAACTGAAATCGGTTTCGCCTACCCCAGGGCAAGCCAGAGCTGACTTAAAGCCAGAGACTTTTGTTTGCACACAGGACAATGGCAATTCTCGCAGCAGGGAGAAAATATCTACAGGCACTGGAAATCTAACACGGCAAGAGCAGCGCTTTTTAAACTACTAAAAGCTGATCTTTCTGCCGTGTAGGAATAGTACTAGCTGTTCCTACAGTATTTATTGATTCTGTTAATAAAAGTAGATTTGGAGCCACATCCTTATCAGACAGAGGCAATACAAGCAATAATGCCTGATGACTCTTAAAGCACAGAAGATGAATATAGCAGTGTTTCTCTAAACACAAACCTAATTGGGACAAAACAAAAATATATGGGAGAGAGAAACTTCATCCAGATTATCAAAGTCAAAGCTAGAGTCTGCTCTTTTTTTCTTCTGCAATATCTCCATATGTCGCGGTTTGGGACAGGACACCATGTTTGGAGAAGGAACAAAATATTTTCCTGAGTGTTGATATTAAATCTTGAGTTACTCAGGATTCCCTGAATAAAAGGCAACTATTGGAGGATTATTCTGACAACTCTATTGTTTAGCACAGCAATCAGCAATCAAAGTATCGCTAGTCCGCAAACCCTGCTTGCAGTCTCGAGGGAATGAGGAGCGGTCTTCACCGGGGCTTCCTTCAGCTGCTCAAAAAGCCAAAAACAATGTCTTCGTCTGTAACCACACCGCAAATGCTCTATGTCATGTGCAGATCAGTCAGAAGATAACACACAATTCTTATGTGTGCTTCAACATCAAAATGCATTTTGTACTTGGCTCATATTGTGCTTTTCAAGATTATGCTCTTTCGCTGAACTCCAACAACTTTTAAGCTAGAATTGATGCATATTTTACTAAACCAGCTGTGTTCATAAAATACCTATTTAACTCCACCAATAGGTGTTTCAATGCAGTAACAGAGGGCTATGTTAAAAGCTAGTAATGATTTATGAGGCAGCAGAGCCATGGCGACTGAGAAAACAGTCACAAAAGGGACCTCAGGAGATAATCAGATTCACCTTCTGTCCTTGAGATCCTCTGGGTGTTATTCCTCACTGATGTTTGTCTGAGCTAGTCTTGCACCAGACTTTATTCTAGTGCTCCCCAGGGCATTAATTCTAGCACTTCACTGTCATTTCTGTTAGAAAGTTTTTCTAATATCTAGCCCACACCTTTGCTGCTGTAGTTTTAAACCCTTCGAAGCTCGCCCTTATCCACCAGAGACCTGGATAAAAAGTTACACCTTTCTCTTTTGCACTAATCACTTAAACACTTCAAAACTGTCATCCTGTCTCCTCTCAGCCTCCATTTCTTTAAGCTAACTAACCCCGGTGTTTGAACATTTTTTGTAGTTCCTATATCATAGTTGGGGGTTTTTTAATTCAGTCATTTTATCCTTTTTTTTCTGAACCCCTGTCATTTTTGTTTAGGTGAAATGCCCCAAACTAGACACAGTACTCCAGTGGAATCCTAACCATTTTGGAACAGAGCAGATTTTTTTCACACATCTTACAGGCAAAAACTAGTTTACTAATCAAAGTACAAAGAACACCTCTTTTGAAAAAGCATGGCAATCATGACTTTCTGTTCAAACTGTGACACAAAACAACGCTTGGATACTTTTCTGCAAGAACTGCTGTCTAGCCAGTTGTTCTTATCCTGTTTGTGTAGCTCTTGCTTAACTATACTACCCCAGATTTATAATAGCAACTACTACTATACTACTGAATCCAAAACCAATGAATTCAATCCCATTGCCTCACACCATTTCTCCAAGCCCATTCTCCCAGCATCCCCTTGGTTAACCCAATCGCTCCTTTACATTCCTATTTCCAATCAGAAAAACAGTTCTACAGGCTTATTCATTCAAAAGTAATGGCAAAGATCTCCTAGCCAATTATTATGGAGGTTTTGTCTACAATAAGGAAAAACTTAAGTGAAATACAAATGAAGAAAAATTAATGAGAAGGAAGATAAGAAACTTATGGGTAGCTGGCCTTTTTCACAGACCCATATTCCTGCCAAATGTCTGATAACATGGAACATGGCATCCTAGGTAAGGAAACAAGATATTAAATGCTCAAGAATAAGTGCCATAGGCACAGACAACAGGGGTCGAAAATCTATCCCTCTCCAGGAAGAATAAGAAGAGAAAAATCCCATCTCTGGATTACAATGAAGAAAAAGGTTTTTTTCTAAATGTCTTGCATATTCTAACCATGAAGCAATAAAAATCAGACATTTTAACCCCATAACCTGTTGTCAATATGACCACTCAAGCATGGAGGAATAACCTGGCAGCTGATAAAGACAAAGTCATGCATGATTTTGTTTATTCCTGAGACAACTGTTCTACCATATATCTGCGCATGGAGGAACAGCAGAATTAAATTATCCAGATGAATGTTGCGGACAATGTCAAACAAAGACAGAGGAACTGAAGATCTGAAAGCCATAGGAAGACATTTTTTTTCTCATAGCTCAGCTGCCATCTGGAAAACCTTGTGGTACTATCAGCCATGTTGGAAAACTTTGAGACAGTTACTGGGCAAAAGCCTACAATCCCATGACTTTGAATAGGGCCTTTCTCAAACACGGTCACTTGACAGGAGATATCTGTGCAGTATAGGGAATGCCCAAAGCTAAAAATAAAAGTCACGCTCCATCAACAGTTTTAAACTAGTTGTTTCAGGGACAGAAAGACTAGGGATACACAATCTCATCTTTTGAGTCCTTGTTGTCCAATACAGATGCAAGGTCCACTTGAAACTCTTCTCATCATTTGGGATCTGAAAACATCTTTACCTATGGCACCAGTGCTTATACTCTGACCTCTCCGTAAGTGTCAATGGTAACATTTCTCTCTCCTCCTTGTGTCCAAACTTCCAGAGAAGTAAAAGCTTTCTGATTATTATTGACTTTTCAAATTTGGTTGAAACTGGCCAATGGGTTCAAAAGAGGGTGGGCATATTCAGGGAACATACAAGAGGACGTGCAGATCTCCAGACTATGCAGATAATATTTACTTGGGCTTGATGCATGCTTTCTGAGATACGGCAACCTCAACTGCGTTAATATCAGCAAGAAGTTTGCTGAAGGATGTCGTCTCCCAGGCTCCACAATCAATGTCTTCCTACTTAGTCTTTGTTCTCTGTATCATATGAGGTTTGCACAAATTTAGATAGTTGTTAGGCCTTAATTTAATAAATATATGTGTGCACATTATTATAGCAACATTTGACAATGTGAGCCTCTCTAAGTCCCCCCTAAAACCAGAATGAGCTTGTCTGTTCCTGGTTCCTGGACTGGGATATCATTCTGCTTTCGCGATTCTGTGATTATTTTACTTTTTTATTGTATTTGCCTTCTAATTCAAAATAAGACACATTAAGTCTACTTTTGGCAAATACCAGACAAAACCTTGTCTACAAGAAAAGAGGGAAAATTATTTGGATAATTATAGGACAATTTTGAACTGCAAAACCTCATCCACAGTTTTAACACACACTTTGAAGGAAAGAAATTAAAGACATGGAAGAAAGTGCAAAATTGGGGGCATAAAGTAAGATGGGTTTACCAAAGGTTGAACTTTCCAGAATAATAGATTTTCAAACGAGACAAATGAGCAGTTTTCATATATCTGGACCTCATTAAATTTCTTTCTACAGTGTCATATGGGAAAAGACTATGCTGTAGAAAATGGGAATTGAATTCATCGATTGTAAGATGGTAAAAAACTAACTACAGGGAAAGATGTGCTGACAGCAAAACAATTGGTCTGGGGGGGAGGTTGTCTTGGACTTCTTCAAGAAACTATATATTTTCGTTCATGCCTCTGGCTTAAAAAGCAATGTCAGAAGGATGGACCTATTAATCAAGAGGACAGCCAGAGTGTCAGAGAATGGGGTACTTAAAACGTGTGTGTTGTGCACCACCTGCAATATACATATTTCATAGATAATGTGTGGCTTGGCATGCTGCTAGAAAGCTGCCAACGTCTGTAACAGTAGGCCCTCTAAATACCCACCACTACTACTGAATCTGCTGGCACTTTTTGGTGGTGGGGGACAGGGGAAAGGCAACTCCTAGGTTCACTGTCCGGACATTGAGAAGAACCAGATGGCCTTGAGGCACGGAGCTCTGGAAGTCAGCATTTGGCAGTGCCAAGTGTAAGGCCAGACATTTTTTGTCATAGGCTGGAATTTCGTTAGTTTGATGAGGAGCAGAAAAAAGAATGAGTCAATAGGTAACAAGAGGAGCAAGAACCACACCCATGATGTCACTGTGAAAGAAAAACTGTGGTCCTGGTATATATGGATGATCTTAAAGGTCCCTTCCAACCTAGATGGTTCTGTGATTCTAGGAGGCAAATGTTTTTCCCTATCCAGGAGAAATACAGATTTCATTATACAGCACTTCTATGAAACCACCTTTGTGATATCATACAGTCCCAGTCATGCATGAAAACGCATACTGGAAGAGGTGTGGATTGCTAGGCTGGATGAGGCTAAGGCAATTTGACATATACACCCTGCAATGAGGAGGTTGAAAGCAGATGTAAATGTTATCTGTAAAAAACAGCAGGGAACATCAAATGCAAGTACTGATAAAAGTTAGTTAAACTGCAAGACAAGATCAGCATAAGAGCAAAAGGTATAAAATAATCACGAATGCATCTAAGCTGTAGATTTAAAGTATTTTTCTAAAAAATAGAGAAACAGTATTCTAACCTCAAAACCATAATAATTCATTGCAAGATGCGCTCAGTAACTCAGAAAGCCCATTCTAGTCCAGTACTTTTGTATTCTTCCTAATAAACAGGCATCCTAGCCTCCTGTGCGCTGAGAAAAAGATAAGTAAACCCGTTATGTTATAAAGTTGGCAAATTAGATCGAGTAAGCTGCCAAACTGAGGCCTACCTCAGGCCAAATTAATATGGACAGAATTGATTCTTTCTTATGTGGTACAGTATGTGTAAGGGAGACATGTAATCTATAAAGCTGGTTTTCTGCATTTCTTGCCAAGATTTTTTCTTGACTTAAGACATTCAGGCTCGACTATGTAATCACTAATCTTTCAAAGTGACTAACTTCAGTCAGAATTAGATGCCTACTAGGTCAGCCACCTGAATTAATTTTTAAAAAATCCACAAGACATTGATTCAACGCGATCAAGACTCCCTCTGTGAAGCCCCAGTGCTAGGCTCTGCTAGGAGGAATTTTCCACTTTTTAATTTCAGTTTGAATAAATAAATTTAAAATGCATTTCTATAGTGTCCACATGGTAATAAATAACAATTTGCAAAGAGAAAAATCATGAAGCAATTGAATTCCACAGCACTTTAGATGAAGCCACATGATTTCATGCTGTATTCTGAACTAAAATTTGTGTTAAAGGACAATTGTATCCAGAAGTTAAAATGTGGAAAAAGTTAAGTGTTTTGTAATAGGGGATTATTCCCGGAAACAATTATCCTACTTTGGTGTCCTATTCATTTAAACAACTTCACTCCTCTTTCAGCAGTCTCTATTTGTTTATTTATAGATAATTCATTTATTAATATTCTTTTCCACCAACCCAAAAAACATCTTCCCTATAGAGGGGTATACAATGCAAGAATAGGACAGACTGAAGATGGCAAAGTATATGTTTTCCAAGAATAAAAGTTCATTTGTTGCAAATGTTTTCCTACCCAGCAAAGGCCAAAAGGAATTACTAGCAAGCCCCTTAGGAGGCCCCACTCCTACAAATAAACACATGCGCTGAAAATGAACCCATATACAAAGGTTCATTTGAGAACTTGGAAAGTGCTGCCATGTTATGAGCATGCGCTGGCATCCAACAAGAGATGACAACTAGTGGAGGGCAACATACCTTATTGCTTTTGTAGTCCTTATGGAGCACATGGCACTATATTTCATTGCGTACATAGCATTTGTGACAGCAAAGTCTGCAGCAGGGAAGACAGCACTACCACAGAGGTAAAGATGGTGAATGTCTGTGGGAAGTTCAGATAAGACTAAAGAGGAACCAGGTATTGCAGCCTTTCAATACTTAAAGGGGTTTACAAGAAAGACGGAGAAGGACTTTTTACCAGGGCCTGTAATTGTAGGACAAGGGATAACAGTTTTAAACTAAAAGGGGGCAGATTTAGGTTAGGTATTAGGAAGAAAATCTTTACAAAATCTTTACTATGAGGAGAGACCCTGAAACAGGTTGCCCAGAGAAGACGCGGACGCCCCAACCTGTTCAAGGCCAGGTTGGATGGGGCTTTGAGCAACCTGATCTAGTGAAAGATGTTCCTGCCCATGGCAGCGGGGTTTGGACTAGGTGGTCTTTAAAGGTTCCTTCTGACCCAAACCATTCTATGATTTTACGATTCTATAAGTGTTTAACAGAAACATTCAGGTTTCAAAACTAAGAAGTGACATACACTTCCATGGATTATATCAGAAAATTTAATTTCTACTACTAAAAAGTAAAGGATGCTTAATGACTCTACAAGCCTATGAAGATTAATCCAGAAAGTGAAATTTACTGTAAGTTGTTTTCATGTCTTTGTTTGGTTTTTACAGTTAGAGGGTTTTTTTTCACTTTTTTCTAAATTTAAACAGAAAAAATATTTCAGCAGAATACTACTAGTTCAACTGTTATTTCATTCTCTAGATCTTTCCTTTTGAATAAAGAGTTCTAGGTTTGCCATGTAAAAGGATACCAACAGTATGCTAGTGAAACTTCCCATCAGCAAACACGAAGATCTTGTGCTCTCCACGAAGAGTTAATACAACCTATTAACCCTATAAATTAGGGAGGAGGGTGAGAATGATTCTCTAGAATGAACTGCTTTCTGAGGTCTCTGCCAAGAAGCCCTGAGAAAAGGCAAGGTAAAGTTTACCTTTACTTTTTCCCATGGGTGTTTTGGTTGTAAAGTAAAACCCAGTGCTTGCAGAAGTGGCATGTTTGAACTAGATACAGATAAGTTACCTTCATTCACAGCAGGGAGCAAAATCTACTGGCTTAGAGACTGTTACAGAGAGCTAATCAAAGTCACCCAGACCTAGGCTCAAATCTGTACTTCAGATTCCCGTCAGTTTGAAGGGTTTCAGATACATTTTGCCAACTAAGGCTTAAACAAAAGACGCCAGGGTCAAAAGGCCCACAGCTTTAATCCTCTTTGAGCCTCTGACCCATGATTTGGGCCCAACTTTTAACTTTCTTACACCTCAGTCAGCTCAGCTGGAAAACTAGGTAGGAAAATGGCTTCACTGAAAACCAGATGCTCCGTCTAAGCCAAATTCCACTGAAAAATAAGAGAACATACGCTTTCCTTAAAGCAATCACTGCAGTCAATAAAATGTGCTGTGGGGGAATGCAAATATAGTCTCTCACAGAATATAAATCATAGATTATGATTTGTTAAAAAAAAAGAAACAACACAAACAGGACACATACAAAAATATTGGGTTCCACAGAACAAAGTCAGCACTTTAGTCTGGATTCTGCATATGTGCATACGTGTATATATAGCTTTACGCACATGAGGTAATTGAATTCAGTGAGATTAGCTGTATGCAAAAATAAAAGAAAGGTTCGATACATATATTTTCATAAAGTGTGAAAGCAGGGTGTTTTCCATGCATTGTAAATTCACTATTGGATTTATTCTATCTTTATCTTTCCTAGCTGACAGATTCACCAAGCAATGAACGACCAATAGCATGAAAATAAATTGCATCACACATATCTATAATGTTCAGAGCACAAGTTGATGTATCAAATACAGTGCTAATGTTCCTATGCATATCATTCTTCCCCACTAGTTTAAAGCACTCAGCTTACTTTTTTTTCTGCTTATTTCATCTCCACATAGGCTTGTGCATCCTTGGCACAGAGACCATTTTCACACACGTCAAGGAAGTCTCTGAGGTATCAAATAAACAGACTCTTCTTAGTGTAGTCTATATTTTACCCAGGTCCACAGAAAAAGCAAAGCCAAATAAAGATTATGTTTTAAGGGAGTCCATAAGTCTGGGGAAATTCTATTTACTTTGGTTAAACTTTTCTTTTCCCCAAAAAAAAAGGTTGGCAAATCAAGGCAACATGCTACTTTTTAATCATCACAGGGTATGGAAATAGTGAAACAAGAAACAGTAACCATTTTTAATTTTGTAGAGTTTTTTCTATTTCATTAGGAAGTCTCTGCATGAAACAACACAGCAAACACTAGAAATTGCAAGTTCATTCTGCAAGACTTAAATGTCCCCTCAAGTCTTGCATTTCTCAGCTAATATTTCAACACTGGCCTCATTACCAGTCTTTACTTCCATTAAAGCCTAAAGACTATTTACATGTTTCACAAAAAAAAAAAAAAAAAAA
>NW_009649293.1:6768653-6809938 GCF_000708025.1 Charadrius vociferus
TATTTTTTATATTTTAAAAAAAAAAAAAAAAAAAAAAAAAAAAAAAGAAAGACTCGATGGGATGTATTCGCAAGTAACACAGGACTCCAGTCTTCAGCACTTTAGTTCTTCATTCCAGCAAGGCTCCTGAAGAACCAATACAACAAAAACAGGAAAATCATAGTATTGTCCATCCATACCCTATCTAATCTGTGGTGAATTAAGACTAAAAAGTGGAAAAATGTGATTTGCTTTACATACATAGGAATACACCCGCTTCCTTTGCATAATAATGTGATTTCCTCTATGTCATCCATAGACCTTCCTGTTACCTGTGCTCGAAAGGAAAGTCACTAAATTTTAATGCTGTGGGACTTCCTTTACACAGCTGCACATGTAAATTGGTAAAAATTATTCTAAATAATAGAATCAGTGGGGCACAGAAATAAACACAATATGCTGGGAAAGGTTCACACAGCTTTTGTAGAAGGAAGTCACATCACTATGCTGATGTAGCTACTGGAAGGACTCGGCAAGCATGGACCAGGGGAGATCAAATTGATGTGGTCTTTCCAAAAAGTCTCCCACCAAAGGCTCTTCAAAAAAATGAGAATCTGGACTGGATAAGTAAATTAAGAAAAGATGTACTACCACAGAGAAGTAACTGATTCAAAGGCAGGAAGAACAAGGTAGGAATAAACTACTAGTTTTGCAGTGTCCTTCCAGAGGCTCTGTCTATGCTTTTCAGCATACCCACCAGCATATTTATACCCCTGTAGAAGGGGATGAGACTATTGCAATTTCAATGATATTCAGAGCAAAAATGAGGCTGACAGTGAGGAGCTGCACAAGGGTTTCCTAGATCTGGCTGAGTGACAGAACATTAGATTTAGGATCATACTAGAGAATTCCATTCACCTGATTGTCCCTTAGCCATCAAAAAAAGCAAATCAAATGCTGTGATTTGTTAAGTAGGGAGTAGACATCAAAGCAAAACATATTTTTATACAAATGCATGAGTCTATGTGCACCTACGTGTTGAATAGTGAGCATGGTTTTCATCCCACCATCACAAAATGGACATAACAAAGCTAGAAAAGGCCCCCAAAAAGCCAGTAAAGATGGCAAAATTCATGAAGCAATGTCTGTACAAAAAGTGATCAAAAGACTACAACTGTTGATCTCAAAAAAAACCCAAATGATGAAATTACAACTGGAAAGAAGGATACGAGCAAAGACTTCATTACATCCAATAATTCAGGAAATAAAGGCATCAAAAGAAGTTATCAGGTGGTAACTTCAAAGCAGAGAAAGGGAGGTTATCTTTTAAAGCATCGTATGCTTAAACTGGGGAATCATTGTCGGACAATATTGTGGATGTCAAAGTTTACATTGTTAAAAGACATAATCAGACCAATTAATGGAAGAAAAATCTTTCATGAGCTGTCAGATGTCAAGACACCCACCACTGGCTCAGGAAATCCCTGAATTACATCTCGCTGAAGCTTGAACAGTGCACCAGGGAAGTATCATTACAAGCTGTTCGATGGGTAGCTGCAAGCACTGAAGTCAGACCATTGAGCTATGTGTACATGAGGAACAGCTGTACAGCTCCTGCTTATGGTGTCCCATGGGTCTGCTTCAACACTCAATCCATAAACGTCGGATTGCAACATTCCCCAGTGCAGGTAAATATGACATCAGGGCATAGAGAGGTTTGGGACCCTGTTCTGTCACCAGCCAGGCTGGAATTTGCAATGCCAACGTCTTATTCAGTGGGAATGGCAAGGTTTTTTTGCTGCCTTTGGTAGGGCACAGCTGTCCCACCTTTGACTATTTGTTTTATTGTTCTGTGCATCTCTCCACAGACTTTTTTTCCGCAGGACCGTGCTGACAGGAACAAAAATGCATTCATTTGGCTGACACTTCCCAAGGGAAAGCATGTCCTAAACAAAATCATTCTCAGCAGCTTTCTGTGTAAAGGGGCGATAAGATGGCTCCCCAGAGAACACGTGCGTGTGTCCCCTCAGTAGCTGTCTTCCCTCCTGCTGAGCACAACTTGTTGGAATTGCACACACAACCCCAAGGATTGTTTTTACTCCACCCACGCTCTGCCAGGAGGTTTTTCAGACTTTCAACATGCTGTTTCCAGGGCGACCATTGATCTCAGATTTCAAATATTTCCAGAGCTGCGTATCCTCTTTCTATTCTCTCCTCCTTTGGGAAAAAGACGTCTTCAAGCCCAATTTTGCCGTAAGGAGACTCCATACTACACACACCAGCGGGGCTCTAACAAGCCCATTACCTAATGCCTGGGGGGTTCCTCTTGGTCTTGTGTCTTATACAGTACATATGCACCAGGGAGCTATGAAACACTACCAATCCAATGTGCCTTGAGGTAACTGAGTCCTCGATGTTTAATTTCTTCTTGTCCTCAAATAACCTTACAAATAAGGGGTTAGGTCTCATTCAGGGGTATCTAGGTTTTGTGTGGAAGGTCCTTCCAGTATAAGGAGATGTATACTGTTATTAAACCTCTTTCTGCTGCTTCCCGCACCATTACTGTTCAGAAACGCTAAACACACTGCAAAGAACAGCCTGCAAGGGAAAACCTAAGTTTGTTGGACGTGCGCTTGAAAGGCAAGAGATGAGGACCCACCAATGTTTCCAGGGGTTCCAGAGGAGAGTAAGGAAGCAAGCAGGACAAACAGACACAATCATACTACGTGCAGAGATGTTCACACATACTCCGCTGCCTCTCCGGACGGGGAGCCTACAGTCCAGGCACAGTATTTCCAGGAAGAGCAAGCCTGTGGTGAACCGGAGCTTCGACCTCCTGCTGGGCATCCCAGCAGCTGCGCAGCCTCCAGCTCCTGCTCCCCACCAAGAACAGGGCAGCATCAACTGTTTGAGCAATCTGTGCCTGGAAAGCAGGGGCAAAATCCAGTCCCAGACAGGGTTCCTTTATGAGGCCGGTAAACACAAATCCCCATAGCTCATCTAGCCTTGAAAGTCAGCGTCCTCAAAAGATCCGCCTCAACCGCATACTTAAGGACACAAACTCAAGAAGTCCTGTTCATGCAAAATACCTTGCTGAATCCCACCCTAAACACTCTGGAGAGAAGAGACAAAAAGCAGCCTTCTTCATGATTCCCTTTTGAACTAGCTGCATTATTTCTGGACTGTACATTAAAACAGATGTCTCATTGATTTCCCAGTCACAAAGAAATCATTCTTTTCATGTCTTGTGACAGATGTTTCTTCAGACGAACAGCTTCGACTTCAAACAGGATCTTTACCTCATGGAATAACTTTTCCCAAACTGATTTAAAAATATCTATTAGCAAACCAAAGCCAGCCTCATTGTGTTTCTTAAGCAAAGGGTGAGGAGAAATGGTCTCACTGTGCAAAACGTCACTGTCATTTGGCATTTTGTCCCATGCAGCCCCGATCACAACAGAACATAACAGGTGCCTAATTAAGGAGCATTTACTTATCCTTTATTTTTTTTTAATCTCATTATCAGCCCTGAAAGAGTGAGCCTCAGACACATCTATGTTTCGTTGCAATCACCTCTCCTTCATTAACAAGGGGAAGTTTAGTGCACTTTCTCAAACAACTTTTGTAGGCTTTGCTTATTTTTTAATCCCTGGAAGAACTTTAAAGGGGGGCTGGGGAACACAGAAGTATATAAATAATGTTTTCTACTTTGAAAGTAAAATGCCCTATGCTGAGGTAAAGGAAAACTGGGGAAATAACTTAATGATTTACTGAAGTGCACGAAGGGAAGTACTTTATATACCATTTTGGGTTTTGGTTTAGAGAGGGACACAATGCTAGAAAGACTACCTTGGTCTTTCCCTCTTAATCCTTTGCCATACAAATCCTTTGTCCCACTTGAACTCACTATAAAAGGGGAATAAACCTCTCCCATGAGCTACTTAGTTAAACAGAGTCTGGGGTGGAGGGGGAAAGCTTGATTGCAACTTTAACACAGCTGTTGATTTAGCCAGGAGAATTTGTAGTGCCATTCCCTCCAGCAGATCTTTTTTCTCAAGGGATTGCATCAAAGGTAAAGAAAAGAGCAGCTAATACATCTTCCAATGAATATGGCATCACACAGGCTGCTTCTATCTGACCAGAGCACACCTGAGCATTTGCTTCTTCATAATATGGTTGCGGTAGCTGCTGTTTGCCTGTCAAACAGTGCTTTGAAAGGTCTCATACAGGGGACCAAAAATACACTCACAAAGTCATTTTGTTAAAACAACATCCGGCTTCTAAACACCTTTCTCATTAGAAATTTAATTTAGGAGAAGATCCAGGTTTATGATTTAAGGGTAAGGGCAAATGTGAGAATTTGAAATGCCACAGCTTAGTCTCCACAAGGCTCTCTTGTATGGATTGTGCAACTTCATCACAGCTATATCTAATGACATGCCCACTTCTGTTTCTTGTATAATACAGCGTAATAAAATGAAGAACAGTCTTGGGGACTGGAATTTCACACTGTGAACTCTAGAGTTTCTGCTCATCTGGGCTGTTGTGCGTGCAGACTGGTGACCACGCTGTTTACATACCTCTGTATATAGAGCTGTAAAATAAGGACGTTCCAAAACATAATAAAAACATAGTTCAAAGGTCAGAACCACGAGTTTCTCTGCCTCAGAAATCTGAAACACCACAACACATCCAAGAATATCTCGAGTGAAAAAAAATAAAAGTAACCATCTCAAAGCATTTTTAAAAACTTAATTCTTGGATGTAAAAATTCTGTTCAAGCAGAAACAGTTTTTAAAAGAAAATGTTGGTCACACAGAAAAAGAGACATTTTATTCCCTGAGCGATCCTTTAGCAGCAAGGGCGGCATATACCTCCTTCTGTTTTGCTCTGTCCTATCAAAAGGCCTCATGGCTTCTCGTGGAGTAACATAGCCCTGCCCTTGCTCTTTCTATGCACAAGCGTGGCACTCCAGTTCACGTGTGGATGTAGCTACGGGATACTGGCAGCCACACATCACGTCAACAGGGCCACATATACATACAGTGTGTAACATGCACATACATCCATGACTGCTTACGTGCAAAGGCACGCATGCAAATACCAGCAGACTTGGAGCTCCAGCAACACGGGCTGTGTTATCCCTCAATCCGCCCCAGCAAACCAGCTATTTTAGGCACTGCAGGAGCACTGGTTACACACACATATGAAAACAAACATGCGGGGTGACATCCTCTCCACATGAAAAGATGAGTCTGTAATCTCCGTGGGTGCCAATTTAATAATCCCCACAGAAAGGTTTAGCTTGCTTTAAAATACACAGATGATGTATTTAAGAAGGGCCCATTCATTTAAGGCCCAAGATACATAAACATGCCTTGAGTAATAAAGCAAAAAAGGTACTTTTTGCTGATGTGTTGTGGTTTAGGATTTCTGGGGAGGTGAAGTATGGAGCTTAGTTGTTGTTTTCATTTTCTGAGGGGTTTTTATTATTATTAAGTTTTAATTTAGTTTGGCTCAATCTTTATTTCATAGGTATGTAAATACAGGCAATCCAGTGCCAATAGCTAGAGCAATAATTCTGGTCAAAATGAAACACAGAGCTTTAGGCTATAAACCTAAGACAAAAATCAAAGGATTTAAATGAAATCTGACATGGCAACTCATTAAATTCAAGACTATCCATGATATTTTATTAAACATCATTTAAGTGTATCTTTAAACAAGATGAATGCAAATTCAGGAAATGAAACAATCATTGCCTAAATATTTAGCGTGATAGAGACATAGGAAACACACCACTGTTGAACCAAATCAGAGGAATTGCCCCAGCTAGTCCGTGGCCTTATCTTCAAGACCTGTCCATATCAGCATCTCCAGAGGCATTTATCCCCTTTCTAGAAAAAAGTTTAAACTCAGTCTTAAGATCGGATGACTGAACTGAACACAGTATTTCCAATGAGGCTACATCACCATGAAGGCATCAGAGCATTTAATTATTTGACATCCTATCTCTTATTTGACCAATTTTACCTATTCAACGAATAGGTTTGATTTTGAGTTCTTTTTTTTATATGCTAAATGCAAAGCTTTCACAGTGACACTCAAATACTTATTTTCAGGGTATGAAAACTGCAATACTGAGTAAGAGCCAAAGTTTCGGTCCACAGTCTTGTTTCCAACAATGTCTAGGTGATTCAGTGGAAGACGCATCAGACCTACAGCAAGTAACTGAGATGATCTTCCCTCTACTCATGCTGGAGATCTTCCTTATTGCTGCTTTTTGGCTTTAGTTTAAGATCTTCTTCTGTGGTGATGGGGTTAATTCAGAGTTCCAAATGTTTCTTCCAAAAGCACGTTACTTTATAGCTTTCCTTGAATTTTATCTGTCATTCACTCAAGTCAGTTAAGTCCATCTGACATTCTCCCCAGCTGCATTCATTGAAATAACCTTGTGTTATTACACAGCTTTTTTTCATCTGTTTTTGTATATCACTAGCAAATAAACTTTTATCCCAAGATATGAATTCAGCTCCCTTTTTAAAAATATTTCACTGTAATATTCTTGGGGGTGGGCAGGGCAGGTAGGGGTGCTGACATTCCTGTTTTCTCAAAACACTTTGTTGCTCACACCATGACTGTCTCAACCTTTTGTGGAGGCTTATTACCAAGATGAACAATTAAATTAAAAGTATCAACTGACTTTCCTTTATCTGTTATTATGTCCCAATTTAAGTTTATTAATAGACTGCAAAAGCTGTGCCAGTTACATTCAAGTATATCATGATAGTCTTAATCTCTTATTTCACTTTCAGTGTTCTTTTTAAGCAAGAAGAATGACTCGATGCAGATGTTGCTGCTCTATAATTACTCACATTGCCTTTTGTTCTTTTAAAAGATACAGATCCAACACAGTAAATAAATTAATGCAGGTAAATTAAAGCAATAAGAATTTGAAAGTAATGAGATCTTTAGATATTTAGCTACTGCCTTAAGCGCATAATGTTAAGAAACTGCTAAGTTCCTGTGTATGTGTAAATAATCAGGATGTAGATGAGGATATAGCAGAGATTTTTCAAAAATAACTAGTCCCGTTCTTGGCATTTTGAGAGCTAACATAAAGTATGCTGATCTGCACTACAAACAGCCCTCCTGTTCATCTCACTGCTTAGACGTACATATATCGTATCGCAATTCAAAACAGATTTTCCCAGTCCACCAAATCAAGTCCTCAGTCCCCAGAGGATTAAAAGTGGCTAAGAACAGGGAAACTTAAGTAGCTGCCAAAATACATCTGAGTGTGGCCATTCTGCTTGATCTCTCCTGCTTTAACAGGCTACATGACACACAGCTTGTTTTACCATACATCTCAGGCCACGGCCACGCTTTCCTACTGTCAGAGCTCTGCAAGCTGTCTGAGATGGGAGTGCGATCTGCTTCTCAGAGAACTCAAGATTGCTACGGAGATTATTTTATCAAAGTTATCACAGGCAGTGTATTAAAATCATAAACGTTTTTCAGCAATACTTTAAAGAAAAAGAAGGGGGCGGGGAAAGGAGTTAAGAAAGCTTACCAGCTGGGAGGAAGATCAAGTCACAAAACGCCTGTGTTAGAACAACAGATGTGTTGCTCTGCCAAATTTAAAGGACCAATTTCCAAAAAAGTACTCCTTGGGAGCAGTATGGCAGCCATTATACATGGTTGCCTTATAGATGAAGCAATATTCCTCATTTCATGAGGGAAATCAGTAGTGACCTAATGTTAATTTAACTGGAAAGGAGAAGACTGCTTTTGTGTGGCTCCTCTGCATTAATCTGCATCTGGTTATGAACCTTAGCTGTCCACCTATACAGAGCAGCCACAGAACTCCACCGGAAAGCCGATTTCTTGGTTGTTCATACTGCACTTGCCTTGGACCATCATGAGTATGTCTGAGCCGACACTTGTCTGCCCTTCCATGCAGCCTGTTTTCCACATTTTTGTGGCTTGACACACCTGACACCTAAGCCAGCATAACACAAAATGCTGTGTGCTCTGGCCAACTTTAAAAACGTTGCAACAGGTGCAAGCCTCCCATGTGTGATAACATCATGCCATCACACCTGATCCACAACACAAGAGCTGATCACCTGGACCATGGCATGGTCCAACGAGAAAGCCTAAGCGCTTCTCGCTTTATCTAGAAGCATGAATGGCACCAGCATTTTCATAAAGCCTCCCAAAGAGCTAAGACAAGGTTACTGGCGAGCCATCTCAGCAGCGTTATGCATAGATCAGCAGCTAATTCTGTAAGACTAAAGGGAAGAAGCACAGCCCCACTTTGGGGTGAAAAATTCCTTCTTCAAGTTCAAGGTGTTTCTGACAGTCTGCCACTCACACTGTGACGCAACACGCTCCTCAGGGCAACAGGGGATCTCAGCACGATCCATGAAAAATACAACCCCTGTTCATCTAGAAAGGATGGTGTGAACGGTCACAGCATGAGTGATGTGAAACATAACCCAGGGGACAGGAGAGGGAATAGAGCAAAGGCAACTTGTGAGCCTGAGGACTTTTTCAGAGGGCATTGGTAAAACAACCGCGTGACTGTGGGATTTTCTTCCAAAGGACATGCCACCGACAGACTGAGTCCAATATCCATGAGCTCTTTGATCTGAGCTGCAAAAATAAATTATTTACAGGGTTAGACAGTATCTTCGGGAGTTCTAGTAGTATTGTCTTTAAACTTCCTTTAGCTGTGCATAACAGATGGGCAACATGTTAGATTTATTTACAGACAGTCCTTATTCGCAGAACAGAGAGGGAAGGGGAACAGCCTGTTTAGTTTTGACATGAAGGACTTCTCTTGGAAAAATTTTTGCTGGGAGGTTTAGGGGGACTTTTTTTTAATTGTTTTGCATTATCAGTTTGGACTTCAACGTCTATCCCAAAGCTCCATTGTTCTCCCCTGGAAACTCTTAATCAAAGTTTAAATATTAATCAAAAAGGAAATAAAACTAAAATTACCTCTAAACTACAGTGAGTTATGTCTTGGCAACTCCACCCTTTTGACCCTGCTATCACTTTGATGAATCCAGCCTATTGTATTGTGTAGTAAAGTGCTGGCTTGCACGAGCTACAGCACTGGCTGCCAAGTAGTATACTGACTGGTTTGTGGATGCCTCTACTACCAAAACCTCTGAGTGTGTATAGACAATGTCATAGATTGGTTTAAGCTAAACTACTGAATAAAACCAACATCCAGGCAACAACTCCCATTCATCAGAATGAAGTCTGGGAGTGACTTGAGCCTTATACCATCTCATGAAGATCAGTGGCCTCAAATTGTCCTAGACCAATGAGGGTGAAATCTTGCAGAGATAGTAGCATTCCTTAAGAATAATTAGTTAGGATCTACAATTAGTAGATCTACCATTAGTTGATAATAATCAGTTAATAATAATAATCCACTCTTTATACTAACAATCCACCCATCTCACTTGTCAATCCACCCATCTCACTTGTCTTGGCAAGACAAGTAGCAGTTCAAAAGGTCTTCCTCCAAGCTGTGTAAGGAATCAAAAATCCTTGAGTCTAATAGCCTTTGTGTCAGTTTGTCACAAAGAAATCTGCATCAACATCTTCAGCTGCACCCACAAGCAAAGAGTTCACACCAGAGAAGAACTGATATATTGTCTTCCTCTGGCAAACCACCGGACCTGTACACTGTAATCAGGGTTTCGTGTACAAAGGATACCTCAGGTACTGTTACTTAGGAAACCCAGAACAAACTCCTAGCTCTGCCATTGCTCTGCAGTGGGACCTTACCCATGCCATGTCAATGCTCTGCCATTCTCATAATCTCTGCTTTATTTTGATGTTCTGCACTACACCCGCATTGGGTCTTGTAGGCAGTAAGACTAATATAATTCTGTCAAGATCTAGATCTAGCAGTAGGCTGCAATTACCATCATTGGAAAAGATGCTTTTCTAGTGATATCATTTCAGTGTCATCAGAGCTGCCTGAAACAAATACTTCATTGTTTTATTGCATAAACATCCTTCTAGGTCATGTCTGCCTTGATGAACTTTGTCTATGCCATCAGAGGATGGACGATGACAGAGGTAGCCAAAGTGCGTCAGCTCTGCAAACCCACGGTTCCCTGGCTCAACAACTAACCGAATTGTGTCCACACATCATTGCTGGGGAGCCGGCTCTTTCCCAGAAGGAAAATAGAAAACATACTGTATCGTTGTGGGGCAGCTCCAGCGCACTAAATAGAATCATATAGTATCACTTCATAAGCAAAACCTGCTGCTGAGGGGAAAGAAAGGTTATGTTTGGTTTTGAGGTTTTAAAAGTTTTTTTTTCTTTTTTTTTTTTTTTTTCCTTCTTAACCCAAAGGGGTACAAACCAGAAGTTCCTTAGTTCCTTCCTGTCTGAAAGAGTTAGGCCTAGGACATTTGTGGCCTGTTTCTCTTCTCAGCTATATTGAGTTAAGTCAGATGTACCTCCAGTGAGCTGACAGAGCTACTTCAGCGTAAAAACAGGGTGAGGGAGACAAGAATCTGTGCCACGCTAATGAAGTCATAACGGCAGCAGCCCTCCAGAGCAGCGTCAGCATTTTCAAACCAAAATGATGTTGATCTTTCAGCTGGAACACACAAGATTTTGAAGCTCATTCAAGTACTCTGCACCAAAATACTCAATTCCTTTCCAGCATCGTTTTATTGCAGTCAATAATACGGGTCTGTAGCCTGTTGAGGCCAAGAAAAATGGCAATAACTTTACCCTCTTTTCTTTGCTTGCCAGTTTTTAACCCAGATGAAAGAGAAGACTAACTAGATTAAGCAACAGCAATGGGTAAGGAGCCCTTGCGGGTGCCACAAGGTGTGATATTCTCCAGAGCATCCTGACACTTGGTGACAAGAGGGACTGTTGTGATCACAGTCTGCAGCACACAGACCACAGAATTCATTCCACAATTCCTGCAATCAGACCACAACCCTTGGGTGACTTGGAAGGTCTAGACTAGAAGAGTCAGGACACTGGAAATTATTTTGAATATTTGCCTCGGGCAAGGAAAAAGAACTACCATCATGTGCCTCGGATGTTTTTCTTTTTAAAGCTAGTTATCTTCATAGAGTCTACAAAAAGAAGAATCTCAGAGGATTCTGGCTATGAGAAATAAATCTCCTTTCTTTGAAAAAAGACAAGTGCAGCCTCCAAGTTTGGTCCCTGCAAGAATTTGAGACCCGGCACAAAACCAGAGTTTCTGGTCCTAGTTAATCCAGTACAGGTAGACTCTGCCATGGGGAGTATGTGTATTTTCAGCATACAGTGCTCCTTGTCTGCTCAGTCTTTGATTTGGCCTTTGAACCTCACTTGTAATTCACGACTTAGCTCTTGACCCTTCTTCACAGACTTCTGATTTGACCTTTGCTAGTTTTCTTCCTCCTAATCCTGACCTGCTTGTCTTACATTACTTAAACCTTATCTCACCTGCTATCCCAGAATCTGCTCTGAAGTTTATAGTCCCTAATCTGGTGGTTAAGACTCTGAGGACCTCCTTGACCAGACCTTCTGGCTAAGTGCAGTCTATTTCCCAAATTCTAATTAACTGCAGTACCTTCATCCCATCTCCAAACCTGATTCCTGCTTGTCTCTCTTCAGGGGGCCTGATTACCCATATCCTACTGTGTGCATTTTACCTCCCAGGGCAGAGGAACATGGCAGAGTAGTTCATGAGTCATCTGCGATGACTACCAATATCCAGCCTACATTCATTGCTAAGCCACCCATCTCTTCCACATCAAAAATTCTCCCCCTTTTGGGGACATTTTTTTGGGCTGAAATTGTTTGCATTTCTTTTTACATTCCTGTACTTAAGCATTTGAATCCAGTAGAGGCCCTGAACTATCAGTAGATATCCTGGACCCACCTTGCACACTCCAAGTGAAAGGTGTATTTTTCTATGTTTTGTTACAAAAAGCATTTCCCACTCTGGCAATGGACAGCATCAGCCCAAGACAGTGCTAACCATTCAATTGTCCAAGTCTCATGTTACCCTTCCAGCCTCATCATATCTTTTGTGATACTCTCCTGTGTCACCTCACCTGTCCTTCCCACTTCCATCCTGATCTTCATAGTCCAACAAGTGTGTTGACTGAGAGAGGATTCTTATGGGGTTATTGGTCCCATCTTGCACAGCATATGACTCCTGTCACACAGCTGAATATTTGGCAATATCACAGAGAGGCTGGACACCAAGCAGCCACGAGGGCATTGCCCTTCCTTTTGTCTGCCTCTCCTGAACTGAAGGTGCCTGTTCTCCACCTGAACTACTACTCCTTGAGCAAGTGAAGCCTCACCCCATTGACAAAAGCAGCTCCCCTGTCCACACTCTGGCTGGATCTGATGGCTCTTTCCGGTGCGATGCTTCCTGTCTGCAAGCCCAAGCTCTTTGGAAGTCTGGGTGCTACAGCACACCCAAACAGTTTAAATTAGACAACACTGTAAACTGGGGATGGGACTGGTGGAAAAGCATTGTCCTCTTCCATACCACCAAACTCAGAACCAGCTCAAAGCTACTCAAGCAAAATTAGCTTTAGTTGCTGTTGGTAAAGTCCTGTATATCCAGAATAAGTTTCCTATACACAGGGTACTCAAAAATAGGTGCAAAATGATTCTGACTAATATTAGGAAACCCAATAAGAACAAGGCAGATACTATGCACAGATTCTTCGCCAGGCTGCACAAAGACACACCTTCTCAAAGTGGCAGACACCTTTTAATAAGTTCTAGAGCTTATACTAGATCCTTCCTTTAATCATCTCCTAATATCTGTGAAGCAGTGGGATCCAGAAAGTTGTTGGCCTCTCTGGTAAAGGAAGTAGGACTGGGTGGATGTTCATGAATGTAACAGCAAGAAGTTGTGTGTTTTTCCTCCTTACCCACAAAGATATTCAGACTGTCTTTTTCCTTTCTGGAAATAATCCAATCTGTATGCACTGGCACACTGATAATTCTTTGACTTTCTTCCTCACTTCTCTCCTGACAGACTGCACAAGAAACTAAATAGGTGGAGATTTAATATTTTATTACTTCTATAGCCATATTCTGAGATGTTTATAAAGAAGGAAATCGACCTTTTCCTGGATACCAATGAACTGTCAACTTCCTCCAGCCAGCTTCTTTGTAACACATAAAAAGCCTTTCTCATAGGCAGGTTTATTAGCTTTACTCCAGCTATAAAAGGGGAGTGAAAAGAAAGCAAAGGGGTTGGATGAGGAGAGTACCTCAAATCCTTCCCTTGAACTCTTCCTCATGTTCACCAGAGACAGGTAGGAGCACGGTATGTGGCACACGTCTCGGGCTGTGTTCACGCTTCTTGGATTTGGGAAGGATTTGAGCAAGGAGAAGGCAGGCAGTGTGTCAGAGCTTCCACCGAAGCAAGGGGGCTCAGACAGGACCCTTCCTGCACATCAAAGTGCGCAGAATAAACTGGGCATTGTTCGCAAAGACATAAACAAGAGATTCTTTAACTTTCACACAAGCCTTTACAATTTCAATTCTTTCCTTCACATACGTATCTGGAAATGCTCTTCGCTAAAATATAAATGCCCCGATTCTCTGTGTCCCAGCAGGAAACCTGGGACGTCCATTAACAACATCAGAACTTGCCAATACCCTGAAACCCATAACACCGGGTAAAGCACCTGGCCTGACATTTCCTAGGTTAATTTTTGAGCTTTTTTTCCCCTCCAATAAACCTGCAGGCAACTACATACTTTTCTCAACAAGTCACTGGAGGGGAGTTCTGTCCTCTCTACCTTAAGGGAGGGTTTGATTTCAATGGTTTTCCAAGCTGGGCTGGGATCACAAATCAGACTTGAACTATTGACCCACCTCTCTCAAATTCTGGGAGGTAAGTTAGAGAAATTCGTGCCCGATATAAGATGTCTGAGCCGGGTGGGGATTCGTAATGGCTGGGCCAGCTCAGATGGTACCTTTAGCAAGATTCGGACACCAAGCCACTCACAGCTGGGACAAAGGAACAGCTCTTGACCAAGAACAGTAAATACACAGCTCCCATGATGTGATTTTGAGTCCTCATATATGAGAAAAGGACTGGGAAAAGCCCCTCCTGTACCGTCAGTTGGATAAGTGGCCAAAACAGTGTATAACCAGGGGGCAGATAAAAGACAGGTTTAGTGCAGGAGGTTAAAAAGAATAATTTTCCTGGGGGCGGGGCAGGGAGATGCTTGAACTCTTTCAGGGCAAAAGTAGCTGAAGCTTCAGAAGAACGAAGATAAAAATACCCGTAGAGACAGCCCAAGGGCACAGCTCTGCACCCTTGCGAGGACCCAGGGAAACAGCCCTGTGTGGTATTTATCCCGGTGAGTGGTGGTGGTGGTAGTTTTGGGGTTTGATACTGGGAAAAGAGAAGAGGCAGTTGCCACAGGAAGGAGGCTGGGCCTCACCATACTACGGGCAAGAAAGACCTAACAAAGAAGCTCAGGAGGAAAGGGAGCCGTGGGTCTGAGCTTAGGGCACCAATTGCTAACAGCTCAAGAAAACTGCCATGCTGGAAGGGTGGCAGTGACAAAGGACTGAGACAACAAGTCTGTCACAGGGTCACGGGCTGATGGTCTGAGACAAATTTGACAGCAGGATCTCATGTTAAGGAGCAGGAGAATTTCAAAGTCACGTAACTCTCTCACAGGTGCAAGAATACTTCCTCCTCTTCTCCATCCGGTCCCCCGGCTTACAACGTGCTGTCCTGCGGAATGAACAGCCCAATGCCATGCCAGTTCATGCTATCAGCCAAGATATCGATTTGTCTGTAGTGTACCCTAGCTCTCCTGGCATCAATCCATGGGGTTTGTTGATTTTCAGTGTACAGAATTTACTGGTGAAAAGTCAGAGCTGCTGCAGCCCCCCTTGCGTCCTGGCAAGGGGAAGAGAGAAGGGAAGATAAAAATACCTATGAAACATACAACTGTCAGAAACAACCTTTCTGTAGCCAGCGGGAGACAACCATCAGTGAGAGGCACTTTGCCTCCTGCACTGGGGAAAAATAATACATTAAAAATGGACATTTTTTCCTGGATTTTTCATGTATTTTGAGTGGTCCTTCTCTCATCATCTCACTGTACTGCTCCAAAGGTTTAAGGAGATCAGTGAGTGCTTTATGCTGGGTTTGGAATAATGCCAGGAAGGCTGAAGGAAGCTGAGAACAGTCATGTCAGATACCCAAATTTCAGGGCAGTGCTGTTGCCTCTGTGTGTCCCCAGTAGTGGTTTCCAGCCCTAAAACAGCAGGGACAGAAAAAGGTGGAGAGGTCTGGACACATCAGTGTAACCTCCTTGGCACCTCAACACAGCAATGGTTCGCTACTTATACTCTTTTAGTGCAAGGATGTTTATACAGAAAAAATAAAATCAATACAAAAGGTAGAATAAATCACTCTGGGTTTTTTCCCCAGCTGTGACACTACGATGTAGTTCTGCAGCCTGTGTTTTTTATTTCAAACTGCGCTGTCTGGAAAGGCTTCTGCACACTCCCTTTCTAAGCACCTCGTCGCAGACATCCTTCAAATATGCAATCAAACATACTAGTCTCAACATCATTCATGAAACTAGAGCTAAAAGCTGTCCTGCCAATTCATTGGCAAGAAATCCTGCTTTAAAAAAAAAAAAAAAAGAAAAAAAAAAGAAAACCTGAGTACCAGTGCACAGGTATTTCAGTTAAAAAGAGCTACTCCTCCAAAAGCGTCGAGTATGGGTAGCTGAGAAAGCACGAGTCGGGCTCAGAACAACTCCAGTGCCTGCCTGGTTCTCACCGACTTCCTTGGTGCAGCTGCCTCCACCGCCTGCCCTGAATTTAGGACCTGATTTGCAGCAGCTCACTGAGCACGTGCTTAAAGAGAAGCGTGGTTACTGCCCGTTGGCATCAACCCACACGGAGTTGCTTGCCACAGGCAGGACGTAAGGAGACAGGAGCTCTTCCCTCTCGGGTGCGCTGGCCTCACCGGTGGGCTGGCTTGGCTCTCCGGCATGAAGCCGTGCCCGCCTGCGAGGCTCATTTTTGCCTTTGCCCTCACTCTCCCGCCGCCAGTGTTGTTTCAAGTCTTGCGCTTGCATTTCCCGCTGCGATCTTGCCCCGACCTTTGACAGGCTCCACACAGTTAATTAAGTTTGGCTCTAAGTCGTTTCAGTTCTAGCAGGGGTTTCGTTTTGCCTCTTCCCTTTCCCCCTCCACTGCGGGATACAGCTCTTCAAGGGAGATGAATTCTGTCTGCAGGTGAAAGTCCAGAGGTTTTTTTCATTGAACCTAAATTAAACTCCAGATATACATTGACATCAGAATTTAGTCCCAGGACTTTCAAGTCCTGCCAAATTCATAGAAATGGAGAGCAGCGTGCTTAAAAATCTACCTCCACTCATTAAAGTATTTTAATTAAACAATATTTATAGTGCAATTGGACATACATATGTGTATTTTGAGTGAATATTAATACTTTAAATTGTGCAATTAAGTGAACTATGAAAATAAATGAGATGCCTGTAGTCAGGGAGTCAGCAAAAGCAGACACAAAAAGGATTTCTCCTTTTTTACCTGCTTAAGAAAAGAATTGAAATTATATATGTTAATGCTAGAAGGTCGTTCTTGAATTAAAATATCACAGGGCCCTCGAAAGAGAATAAAGGGCTAGGTACGGATGATTAATGTGCTTTTACACAAAGAATGATACTTTTTATATATCTTTGACCTTAGAAGGTCAGAGGGATTATAGGACTGTTTGAAGTTCATGAGGAGCTGAGCAAGGAAACAAGGGGGCTTTTCATGGGGTGATGAGAAGCTGTGGCTGACATTTCAAGAGCAGAAAGCCTATTTTTATTAACTCCTTCTTTCTCAGGTAAAAAATGTTTTTGACAGAAGAAACCAAAACAAGGATACAAATGTGCAAAAAAAAAAAAATCCAATTTCCTCTGCAGGCACACAGACCTAAACTTGAAGTTCAGCAGAACCAGCGGAAGCAGCGTGGTCATCCATGAGGAGGCACAAAAGAAAGAGCCATCGGAGGCAGGCCACTGAAGGCAGGGTAGCATGGCATTATCAGCAGTTGAATTAACATCGCTCACCACACTTTTGGAAATTTATTAGGACAGCTGTTCAGATACTGCATCAGTCATAGTATATTTTTACCTTAGATTTTTCTGTTTAAATTTTTTAATAGTATGTCTGGTATATTTCTGTGCACAGCTCAATGGGTAAGTGAATATTAGGGCAGTTATTTAGGCATGCAAATAACAGCAAATACAACATGTGTGAACTAGAGAAAGGAGTACAGCATAAGGACTCTAGGGTAGATTAGGTTATTTATTCTCAGTGAGTATTTTACTTGCTGAAAAACACTTTTTGCAAGGGGGCAGGGGAAAGAGGTTAAATTCAAATAACAGTTTTGGCAGTGAGATCTCAGAAAGATGAACAACAGAGCAAAATGTTTCATTTGGTATTTTCAGTATTCTTTCCCTTTCTGGTTTCAAAATGGTATTTTTTACTTTAAAATTGTCCAATCACTTTAAAGAGTTTTTAAGAGAGTTTAAAATCTCACACAAAGGAAACCGAAATTTGACTTTGAGTCAAATGAAATGTTTTGATCAATCTTAAATTATTTTTGTTTTTATAGTATAATTACATACAGGTATGTGGCTTTTAGCATGAATATTAATATTTTGTAAACATGTCAACAATATATCAAACATAAAATAAATTATCTGTATCTACTTACTCAGCCACAGTGCTAAAGTGTGGAGAAGAGCATCTTCTTTATCTCTTCTGAAACATACTGAAGTTTTGTATTTTAATATCACAACAATGTCCTGGTGCAAAACAGGAAAAAAATTTCACTTATAGTCACCACTAAAGCAATAGTCTATTCCAGTGTCCTCAATTCAGCTACTGAACTGAAAATTCAGTGGACATTTTGTATGGAACACTTGGTTCAGTGCTTGCTTCTCCCTTTTCACCTTTGTCTAAATTTTCTGGATTTTTATGGGCAAAATGAAACCTTTTCACTTTTCCAAAATTACTTTTCATCTTCTAGCTCTAGCAAAAAACTGGAATGAAAAAAACCAATTTCTCCCTCTCTCCCTTTGCTTACCCTCAAGCTATGAATGCTAATACTTGACTCTTATTAACGCCACTTTCTCAACTTACATTAGACTTTCTGAGCAAAAGTTGAGGTTGCCAACAGAAGTTCTTCATCTGCATACACAAAAACACATATATGAGTACAATTTTCCAAAAAAAAACCAATAAGAGTTCTTCTCAAGAATGAACTCTTAAAACTGCATTGGAAATAGCTTGCAAGCCTCCACAGTTTAAAGGATGAGTAACTTACTTCCATGCAGAGCAATTGGCTTGGTCTCAGCCTTTTTCCTTGTCCGCTTCAGGGAAAAAGGGGAAGTTTCCCTGTTCATGAAGATGGCACCACACAGAGGTACAATTCTGGAAAATCCATTCAGTCTTAAACCAGGGTTCTCATAGCTCATCCTCATCAGTAGAGTAGTTTGAAGTGGCTGTTTTCTCTTATTCTTCTTTAATACTCTCTCCATAGACACACAAATGCCAAAAGCAATTTCAACATAGCTTATTCAGTCAAGGTCTTAGACCAAGTACAAAACGATACCTAGACGACATGGTATCTACCATATAAAATCTACGAATCAAAATCCTTCACCACCTGTAGACCACACTGCTATCCCTCTATTTGTGTCAAGAGAAATGCCATGTATAGTCTTGATTTCTACAGCTTTCTGAAAGAAAAGATGAATTTCACCTTAAAGGCTTCATTCAGCCCACTGTTTACTCTGGACTCATACTGTAAATTCACACATGCTCAAGGACATTTTTTATTTGGTGGAATATTTACCATGTAATACATGTAGCAAAGGGCAGACTGGTCAAATTCACCTAATCGCTTTGGTTTGAAGAAAAGTTTAAAAAGCCAGACTCTGGAAAGTGTTAGTTGCAGTGTTCTTTTAACTAGTATTACAGCAGCTTGAGAACTCAGGTGGATATGAGAAAACACCGCTTTCCTTCCTCTGCCAGAGGAGATGTAGCCAATAGCCCTCACCTCCCAGAAGTTCACCCATAATATCGACACTTTTCATACTCAGGGCAGGGTATCTGTCTCAATCTGCCCTGTTGACTAGTTTCATAACTAATTAAAGACCTTAAGAAATTACTAAACTGCAGGTTTCCCACCTTTCAGATGAGCATCCTACCCATCAGGGCAGGGAGTCCCATTCATTTGCTCTCATCATCTTAGCTTCTACAAATCCCATACAGGGTAGAAGAGTTTCAACAGAAGTGACTGAGGGATCACCACTAAAAACTGATGGTGTCAATGTTTACTGCAGAAATATGTCTTAAAATTCACTGCTTTCTGATTCAGGGCTTGCTTGGTAGCAAAGGAAAATTAAGCTGTACA
This sequence comes from Charadrius vociferus, assembly GCF_000708025.1. NCBI lineage: Eukaryota > Metazoa > Chordata > Aves > Charadriiformes > Charadriidae > Charadrius > Charadrius vociferus. The sequence continues at coordinate 6,788,114 of NW_009649293.1, forward strand.
TGTCAGAAGTGGTTAAAGACTACGCTGTGCAAAGAAGTTGTGCGTAAACTCACCCTTCATCTTTACCAGAGCAGGGATTGGAGTGAAAGTGCTGCCTTCTGGTCTACATTTTGTTAAATATTTTTTTAAAATCTTAAAGGGAAATAGATACAGGAGAAGGCGTAGGTAGCCTGCAAGTTGGAACACTCCTCTGGGCTCGTTTCTGTGTTCCAATAAATATTTATACAAAGTTTAAAAGTGACAAAACAGAAGAGTTCTCTGGCAATAGGTTAAAAGTGTCTGACTCCTCCTTTTCATTTTCCAGTTTTGTGAATCTATCCCTTCATTTCCTTTGCTTTTCTTGCAAATGCTCGGAAAATGGCATGTTTCATTTTGGGTTGAACAGAATGTTTCATTCAACATAAAATGTAATTTTGGGAGTTTTCATTCTTCCTTGGGGAGACAAAAAAGTAAAAAAAGTCCAGATTCATTTTAATCCAAACCAAAACTTGATTATTTTTTTTTTAACCCAGTCACCAGAGGAAAAAAAATATCAATCTTAATGATAGATTCAATCAATTGCAGTTACTAGATCTCACTTTCACAGCTGCTGTAAGAACTCCAGGCTACAAAAACAAATTGCTGCAACAGGAAAAGGTGTGCCAAGCACGTCTAAGTAGAAGACAATATGATTATTGTAAGACAGGTGAAAAAGGGAAAGGGAAAATGACAGAGGAGAGGAGAGGAAAAGAGAGAAGAGGAGAGGAGAGGAGAGGAGAGGAGAGGAGAGGAGAGGAGAGGAGAGGAGAGAAGAGAAGAGAAGAGAAGAGAAGAGAAGAGAAGAGAAGAGAAGAGAAGAGAAGAGAAGAGAAGAGAAGAGAAGAGAAGAGAAGAGAAAAGAGGAAATTGTCAGCCACAGTTATTCTGATTTAGAGCAATGTGAAAAATAAGCAAGTAATGGGCAATTTGGATCTGCTATTTATTAATGAAAAGAATTAAAAAGAAAAAAACAGTCCAAACTCCTACACTTCAACACTCCTCTGCACGCAACACCAGGTGAGCCTACGCCAATTCCTCCCAGCGTGTGTGTTGAGACTTGGCTGATGCTGCATTCCACAAATAATTCCTCTTCTCTGTGCCTGCAAGACATTTCAGTGTAGGAATAGGAACACAACCCAACACTTTCAATTAAAATAATTATTCAAAACTGGCAAACTCTGAGATGCTCCTATTTTTTCTTGCTTAAGAGATGGCATTTAAACTTTCAGAGATACGGAGAAGAACTTTGTTTATATATCAAATGCAGTTCTAAGGAAATCCTGCATCTGATTTGCCTCTCCTGAAGATCACAATACCCTCTCTAAGGCCTCCATATAAGGGGACATTGTTAATACGTACAGATAAGGATCTTACTGCACATTCAGGAAAATGTTCCTAATAAAACATAAACTATATGGCCATAAATATTGTACAGTAAAAGGACTATCACATAAAATTATTATATTGCTTGCATAGAACAATGCACCATCTCCCTTTCTAATGCTTTAATATTAATTAGACATCTCACCACCTTTTTTACATGCTTTACGTTAGTTTCTCTATTAACACAGTTCCAAAGGAAAATAAGAGAGATTATTTGATTTTCTCTTTATTTAAGCTGAAAAAAACCCTAGTCTTCTTCTGGATTCATGAGAACGGCACATATAAACAAATAGCCTTTTTTAATTACAAATAGCTATTAAGTCTCATTTCTTATGCATGATCATTCTCACAGAGAAGCTGGTCTGGTGCTACAGGACTTTGTGATTTCTAAGCTCCACTGGCTGGTGTGTGTATATGCATTATAGCTTTGCTGAGGCAAGTTCTATTCTTTGACTCTAAATGTCTCCCCTGTGGCTCAACCCTTTCCTGTTGCTTTCATGAAAATGAGAAATAGTCCTTGATCACAAAGTTCCCAGGTTTTTCCTCACATTGACAAAGGAGATTGTTGTTAGCCTGCTGGCAAGTGTTTTGAACTGTACCAAAGAAATGGGATTCACGTGAATATTCTCATGGATCAGGAAGGGGTTTTTTAATCCTCTGCAGAATCATTAAGGACACAGCGATGGGAGCATGTAAGAGAGGCCAAGGGCAACTGTGGACTAAACACAGCTCTTAGACCAGTTTCTCAAGTTTTTCCACCCATGACCTCACTTCCCAGTGCACTTCCAGGCTCATGACCCCACTTCTGATTGTAAGCCCTACTCCTGCAGTCAAGTTCCCATCAAGCCACCTCTTAAGTACTGTGACCTCTTGTTTGTAAACCGGTGTCCTAAAGGTCTGGTAAAGAGGGAAGTCCCTTGTGATTCGCCCAGCACAGCTGCCTCCCGCAAACCACTGAGATCTCAGACTGCCTGCTCGTATACTGTATTTGCTCACACCAGAGGCAAAGATATTTCCACCCAAGATTTTGTCTTGGAGAATAATGGTCCTGACATCACGCACCCCTGTCCTAAAAGTATAGGAATAAGATGTTTAAACCCTCAAAATACATGTGGGCCAAGATGCCCACACAGTCTGCCCCTGGCCAGCCTGCATCCATGGCCTGTGATTGCTGAGAATCAAGAGGACATTTCCACTGACCACCCAGACCTCCACATAGGGTGCTGCAGGGCTGAGTGCAGTCACAAAGAGGATGTGAAACCACACCTTGCCACGACACTTTCACAACCACTTCACCCACAATTCACAATGTTCTTTGTGTCACTAATAGTGGGTAGGGGAATCTAAGCCACCCTGGTAAACATCCCTTCATTTTTAATCCTTCCTCATAAATCAGTTCCTCTGCTCCTGACTCTGTGGCCATTCAGCTCTGACTTCCCTCCATTTTACCATTGAAGCTGGAGATTTTTCAATCATATGATCTTCTTCAGAGACAGTCTTTAAAGGAGAATACACAGCTAATCGCAGAAGAACTATAGACTTAGGTCACGATTTAGGACTCAAACTGATGCTTAACTGATGCCAAACATGCTCTCCTCTTCCTGGTATCTCCTCTTCTGAACTTCCCAAAATCCCACTATGTTCTGTTTGTCAGACTTTAAATGCCACTGCAGTCTGGTAGAACCCCACCAGGATCCACGTTCCATTCTGCATGGACTATCTATCCATGAGGTGTGTGCGTGCAGGCCCACTAAAGCAACTGAGGAGAAAATGCATCCTACAAAATTATTTTTGTTTTAATAACAAATAATTCCTCACAGGGTGTTGGAACATCTGCCACACATGAAAAATGCCATCTCTGACTGTGGTAACCATATAGAGAACCTTGGATTGAACTGGAACTTTCAGATGCATGTTATTAGTAATGCCATGTGACTCCCTCTCTCTGAGCCTGTCTTTTTGAAAATAGGGGAGATCTTCACACCTATGCACAAAAGCACAGAAGCATGGATTGATCCCCCCTCCTTAACAAACATGCTTGCCAAAACGCAAGCCAAGAAATACCAACTTCCATAGGCATTGCCGCTGTGGGTGGTTTGAGGTTGGTGCACCCATCCCTCTGGGGGAACAGATGTTGCCACTGATTCACTTTGCAAGCATGTGAGTCAAAGTCTACATCTGTGACAACTTACAGTAAAGAATTGTGAGCAGCTGCAGAGCAAAAAGCGCAGAGTGAAAAGTCAATCAAGATGTAAGGCGAGATACTGCATCAACCCTGAAAACTGACAAATGGAATCCATTTGATTCAAGCTGTGGCAAATCTACCTGAGCAGAAGACAGAAAAAAAAGAAAGAAAGAAATGAGAGACAGACAACAGTTCACTGAGTGCCCCGTGCATGATCCACGGTGACTGCTGTCTGATGCCTTACATGCTTCCTCCCACATTAAAAACAGCTGGAAGGGGTCTGTATGATACTGCAGGACTTCTGACCAGCTTCTGATCCAAATGCTGCAGCCCTCTCCACCTTCTCCCCATCCCTTCCCCCCAGTGAACCACTCAGAGGCTCTGACTGAAATGCTGCCCCTTGCCATTTGCAGTCACAAAAAGACCCAAGATGTTCTTCAGCGCAATGAAAGTGTTGGTTCAAGTCTGCTGGTGAAATTGCATTTCTACCATTTATTTGGCCCCTTTTACTGGCACGCTGTCAAAGCTAAGGGAGATTGCTTTGAATTGCTCTGCCCTGCCTACTTCACACTGTGGGCAAATGCAGTTGAGATGACAGTAATCTAATACAGAATTGAAGTTTATTTATCACTCGTTGTTTGTAAAAGGGGTTGGAATTCCCTAGGTGAAAAGTATTGCCTATATAAAGAACTAAAGCTACTCTGAGCTTTAGAAGAAGAACTAAAGAACTCTGAGCCTACATAGGAGAGGGAATACGGGGGGGAGGGGAAGTTGCAAATATTTGATCAACTTTCTGAACAAATATTTCCCAGAAGTTTTTTGCTCTTTTATATTTGCTTTTTCAGGATATTTATGATAACGGGTTTTACTAGCTCTAATGTTTGTAGAAGGCAGAAATACACAAGGTTGCATATTGAGGAAAAACAAATTTTAAATGTGCTTTATCCTCCAACTCTACAACAAGCAGTATTATATTACTACACTGGTCAGTCACAAAATAGTAACTATTCCGTGAGTCTTAAGTAAACTAAACCTGTGATGTGAGAACTTTCTCAAACTTACTGGTAGTATAGGTACACCAAAATATAGTTATCTTTATAATCTTCAAACAACTTATAATGATAATTAACCTAATTTAGTCAAAGTGGGGGTTTTGGCCAGTCAGAACACTTTTCTAGCAGTTACCAAGACTATAATTTTGCAAAGGGAAGCATCATCTTCAAAATTACGTGCTTTATGAATGTTTTGTCTTTCAAATCTGTGTGGTTCAGGGACTTCTTAAATTAAAAAGGACTGATTTGACTACCTGAATAGTTGCTCTTTCTTGTGTGGGTAAAACTGCATATGCTACTTGTGGCAGCTTAGTAGTTGCATGCTGAGTAGAGATTTTTCACTTTTTTTCTTAAATTCCCATAACACAGAGCTTTCTACAGTGTACAGAGCACTTCTGTACATTTGCACTGCATTTATCCATTTTTAAATAACTATTAGTGCATTTTTAAAATACATTTAGCAATACTGAGCTTAATTTGCTACAAGTAGTTCATTTATCTAGATTTCTTAAGGTTCACCAAAGTTTTCCTTGTCTTTGTCTTCCTACCTACTTCTTTCACCTTGACTAACCTGAATTATTTGGGGGCCATCTGCTGACTTACTGCCTCTAGGCTCACCATCATTTCCACATTATTACTGTATACACTAAACATTGGCCCTAACATGGAAACTTGTCAGACCCTGTTCTTAGGATTTTGCAATAATGAAAACTGGTCACTCATGGAAATTGATTCCTTCCTGCTTTTTCCGCAGTAACAAGTCTTTGACTTTTAGCTAGTGACTACTTATTTTTTTTAATAGCTGCTGTCAAAGGTCTTTCAAAGTCTAAATAAATTTCATCAACTCATTTTACTTTATCCACTGACCATTTCACTGACATACTCAAAGAAGTCCAAGAATTCACCCAGCACAAACCAGATTCGTTTTATCTCATTAGTACAAAGTCTTTTGCAAGATCTGAATGGCTTATGGCCTGAAACTTCCTGAATCATCTCTAAACCAATATAATATATCTTTAAAAAATAAAGAAAGAAACATAAAGAAAACTTTCACACAAAACATTTTCAGACAGAAGTGTGAAAAGACGATTTGGGTGAATTGCCCTAAAAATTATTAGTTTAAGTCTGGATTTTTTAAAAAATCATCCTATACTGTTTTTCTTAAAACAAACTACCTTTTTGTGTGTGTTAGGACTGTTTAGCTAGGCTTGTCTAGTCTAAAATTATGGCCTCTAAGATGATTACCCCTCTTGAGTACAAACCTTTATGCAGATATTGTCACATAAATACATGTTTGGTATCAATAAGCCATCAGTAAGGAAAATCAAAGAGTGGGATTTTTAAAAACCAAACCAAGCTGTTATTACACCACTGCATGTATTTCTCATGTGTCTGCACCTTGACCACCCTGCGCAGTTTTGCTCCTCCATCCTCAGAAAGGGTGTATTTGAACTGGGGAAGGTTCAGGGAAAGGTCACAAGGATGATCAAAGGTGTGGAACGGCTTCCCAAGCAGGAATCACTAAACAGAATAGGCTGGAAACAAAATGACCGAATGGGGATACGACAGAGGTCCATAAATCACCCACATGTGTCACAGAGGGAGCAAGCTGGGCACAATGGGAGCCCTGTCCCCACCCAGGCAGGAACCAGGGGCATAGAGGGAAGGGAGAAGGTGGCAGGCTGAAAACAAGGGAAAGGCAGCGGCTCTTCACACAACTTGTTATTTAGCTCCGGAGTACTTTGCCTCGGGATGTTGTGGATACCAGCAGCTTCAAAAAGCAACCAGACAAATTCAGAAAACAAAGGTTTGCAGGGGACTCCTGCATTTTACAGATGCAACTTCCAGCTCAGGGGTGGTTCGAGCCCCAAATCGCTGGCTGGCAGGAGAGCACACCAGGCAAGTACCACTCACTTTGCACTAAGCCCTGTTCTTGTTTTACCAAGACATCCACAGCTCGCCAACATTTGAGGGAGGGCTCTAGGTTAGACGGTTAGTCTGACAAGCACTGCCATTCCTACGTTCCTATTTTCTACCTCTGATGCTGAAAACTACTTTTAGTGTCAGATTTTTGCTAACATCTCAACCATCTCATATCCAACTTACCTGCCAATCCTCTCCTTGTGAGAACAACAGCTTGCTTTAGCCACCCTTCTTCCAACATTTCTGTCCTTCATCTTTACCACAGAATAGGACCTTTCTGGAGGTAAGTCTTCCGTGGAGTCATCTGAGGAATGTCCCAGCCATTGATAAGGAACCGTACCCATATTGAAGACAAGGGGAACTGCACATGCTTGATGACAGTCTTTGGTATATACACTGCAAGGTCCAGAAGATGTGTAAAAAATGGACAAATTAATCCACAGAATACCTGATTTCCCATGCTTTGGGCACTTAATCGGAATGACATGTCAGAGCAGAGTGACCAAAGGATAGGTTGGGCTGAGCCCTACCTGTAAGTTTAAAGCTAAAGAGAAATATTTCAATTAAAAAAAAAAACAAACCAAACAAACAAACCCCCCACTCCGCCAAAAAAAAAAAAAATCCTGCTTTACTGATGTCCTGTATAAATGCCTTTATATTATGATATTTCAAGAGCTACATTGAATTATCTTGTCCTTCAGGTAAAGAAAAGTAATTTAAAACAAAAAAAAACTTCTTACAGAGAAAACTTCATATGTTATCGAGGAAATTGGTAAAATATTTGATTGTCAAGATGAACTATGATATTTTCAAGCTTGTCTAACTAATTAAACATTCAGAGCCTGTGAACTTTTTGTCTTGTTTACTTACATGCAAACACTCCCCCATTTGTCCAAAATAGGTATTTTTTAGTTTATTTATACATACTGAAAGTATAAATACTAATGCAGCAACAACAGAACATCCAACAACAACCCTGGTTGCTAAATTTGACAGGGTCAAGCTAAAAGTCCTCTGGGATTGATTAATAAATATTCAATCTAAAAAGGGTCGGTAACACTTATCCTGGACTCATCCCAAACTTCAACATTTCAGAAGACTCTCAAAATAGGCCTTCCACACTAGTGAGACATCCTGCACAAAGAATTGGCTCTGCTTGGAAAAAGAATGGGGCAATGTGGCCTGCTTGACATGAAGAACTAAATTTTCTGGGTTTCATTTCTGGAACTGTCACCAAACTATTGTATAATTCAGTCAGCGGGATGGCAGGCATTTTTTCAATTAAAGAGGGTTTTCTTCTATCAAAAAATGTGATTTTTGTAAACATAGAGTTCTGATGTTTGTGTTTTTTAAACAATCCCAACCGATTTTTTGTTATTTTTTTAAAAGCTTTGACATTTGCTAATTTAAAAGCACAAGAAAACTCCCAATCCTTTCTCTGTTACCTTTGTGTAAGTTCTTCTTTGCACTGGAAAGAAAAAGGTCACAAAAAGAGATAAATGCAATCAATATTTTTATCTTTCTATACTCAACTCTGTGAAACTGATGAGAGAACAAAGACGTCAGCCAAAAATCACTTAAAATGCAACTTAAATGACGCAATTTTTTTCCATTTCAATAGGCAAAGTACTGAACCTAAATGTGTCTTACTTCACCCATCATACATATAATGTCCTAGAGCAGAAACAGTCAAAAAACAACTCTGGCCTCAGCTGTAAGTGTGTTTCACCTGGACCTCCCCGCAGTCCCGGACTCATGGTGCTCTGCATGCCTCATACCTTTTTCCAAGTAGTGTGCCATCACCTAACCCTTGGCCAGTCCTTCCTAAAGCTCCTGGCTCTGGTCTAGGCACGATCTCCTCACGCTAAAAAGTGACTGAGCTGATCAGTGGTTATTTTTGGGGCAGATCGGTTCCTTGCTCAGGGTCACTGGGCAACCAGAGAGCAGCTCGTGCTGGCCAGGAGAAGCGGCTGCTCTCCGAGATGGGAACAAGCATCCAAAAGCAGAAAATCCAGCTCGGTTCTTTCAATGCCTGTCTGTTAAATTACAAGCCCATCTTCGGTAAGGCTGGGCTGAACTTCCAAGGTCCCACTGCATTGGTCCTGCGCGCAGGGATGCCAGCAGCCACACACTGGGGGCAGACAGCCCCTAGCAGGGCTCCCCAGAAGGGTGCCCTGGGGGAACTACCCATTCCCCATGGACAGGCACAGCTCTGCTCCTTCCACCATCACATAGTGTGCTGGCCTCCCCATAGCCCAAAAGCCCTACAAGTAAAGGCAAACTCATCCTTCTGCAAGAGCGCAGCTGATGCTGATCTCCATACCTGCTCCCTGTGTGCGTGCTGCATGCCCGAGTATGTCAGAAATGGTTATGCTGGAAACTGATGAAATTATGCACAATGTTAGGAGCTTCCAGAAAGGAAACAGTAATGTTTACAAATCTATAAGATGAGATTTCAGTAGAAATAAACTATGTGGATATGGGACCTTGCTTCATTCCGCATAAAAAAGCCCATATATTACACTGTTGGATCCAATACACTTAGCAAAGACAGGAAATAGGCCTCAGTCAAAAATAATTTAGCTGCCTGACCTACAGAGTACACGCATGAAAACATACAGTGTGCCTACATCTGTATGTATGCGATAATGCTTACCTACTCCTTAAGGTTATTACGACAAGGTTTTAATCTGATTGAATTTAATTCAATGTTTTAGTGCCACTTACGTACAGCTCTAACAGTGAAATGGATGCATCAGTTCATTCCACATAGCGGGGCTGTTCACACAGAGCCGTGTCCTCCAGACATAGATATAGAAGTACCTCATATATATAAGATTATTCAAGAACATAAGGATATGCAAGAATGGAGCCTAAACTTTGTCTGCAGTGCCTAGACAGTACTTTAGTATTTGCTGGACACTGACACTTGTTATTTATTCATTCTCCTTTTTAATTCTTATTCTTTAATAGCCTGATTTATATTGCACAGTGGTCCACCATTTCGTAGAATAATGTGTCTTTTCTGAAAGGAATCACATGTTAATTTTTTTTTCTTTGTTTCTTTTTAGTATTGTACCACTATCTTTTAAAATTTCAAATAAAAGCATGACTGGAATAAAAGACAGTTAAATTACATCCACATGGATACTAATATGCAGTCTCTAAAGTCTTAGCCAGTTGCCTAACAAAAACACGAAGCATATGGGAAAGAAGGGGGCCTAAAATTAAAAAACAGCAATTCTGCGCTTTGCTTGTTTAGTCTGCGTGGTTGAGGGGACATGAGTGTAGGGATAAGACGGCAAGAAGTGGAAGCCTAGTGCAATTATTTGTATGTGTAATGATGTTAAATGACCCCCACCTGCGCATGTAAACGAATATGATACACATTTAGGTCTCTGCTCTTCTAAAAGCTTCTATTCATTTTTGTTTCCTCTATATCTGTACATCTAAAAGGTCCAGGACCTGGTCCAATGTCATTACATCCAAAGCCTTGAGTGGAAGACTGAATAGCTTTACTCCTAGAAGCTTCACTAAGAGCTTGGAGCTGCTTATAAATTATCATCTTTCCAAGGCCCACAGGTAGGGTGCAACAAAAACTGTGCAAAATGACTCACACAGAGTGGAAATAGCTACGAGAGTCCCGTGGCCTGAACCGAGCCTATTTGCAAAAGACAAAAGGCACACGGCATCGCCACCCAGCCTGCTCCACCCCAAAGTACCCACAGAACTGGATCCATCATGCTTCCCAGTTTGTGTATTTTACTAAGGGACAATTATAGCTGGGAAAATGTGAAATTTTGCACAACTGCAATTTGTTATTTTCCTGCTTTCATTTCTACTTAGGCAGATAGAATGAAAAATATTTCTTTTTCAGAGCCCACATTTCTTTGCTCTGCCACAGATTTTGGTATGTTGATGAAAAGACAACAGTTTTATCTGTCTTCACCCTGCTCTCAGAACAAGCGTTCAAATCTGAGCTATATTATCTGAGGGGAATCCAGAAAGGACCGAGAAATTATGGTGTAACATGAAGTGATCTGATTTCCAGAGGAGAAGCAGACTTCCACCCACTGTGCTATTCAATTACCGCTGATCAGTACATCAGGCAGCCAATCTGTATCAACAGCAGTAAGAAAGTATGGCAATTACAAAGTGGTTTTTTTCCCTGATAGATCACTAATTGATTGTCCCAGATGGGTAAATATATCCTCTGCTCACCAGGAAGCAGAACTGAACAGAATCCGGAATCGTTTCCATCTGAGAAGCAATGATGTCTTGTATACAAAACAGTGCCGTGAGTCTCAGAAAACTGGGTACCAAGACCTGACTGTAAGGCATGGGATAAATCATGTAGATTATTTTTTAAATGCCCACTAATTTTGGAGACTTCAGATGGAGTCATCTTTTTCTGTATGTTTATTACATGTTTTTTAAAGATGCGTAGTTCCCTTGTACAAGAAGGACTCTGATACCCAGATCCCCTGTTTTAGTCCCAGGCCTCTTCACAAGGTTCACAGAGGGCATCTTCTGATAGGTAAGGTGAACATTTTCTCTTGCCTTTCACAGAAGTAGTGAAAAATTAATTATTTCTTACCAAAGTCTTTGAAAAACATATTTCACCTGGAAGTAGAGACCCAGCTGAGACAGCTCAGAAAATTACGAGCCAGTGAAAACAACAGATTACCATAGAGAGCATTATGTGACCTTAACGACTGCAATTCAGGAGAAGCATTTACTTGAGTTCAACAGATCCTTCAGCTTCAGTTTCTGAACGTATGTGATGAGATTATTTGAGTTGAAGTAATTATAAAAACTTATGTGGGCTAATGTTCATTGAATGCAGATACAGCCTCCAAAAATTCTTACAATGCCAGGGCCTTTCCAAACAGATGTTTTATTTTAGTTTTACAAAACCATGCTGTTTAATCTTGTGACACAATCTACAGTTTAGACATAAAAGGATTTGGCACAAATACATATATATGTGTGTATGTGTGTGTGTGTATATACAAACACATATATGAACAGACACATACTTAAGATATAGCTTCAGTATTTTAACACTAATATTCATATGCAGAAAAGAAATAGTAGCAAGAGAATATAATATAGTTGGTATGATAAACTGTACCTCATTCTTCTTAGTGTTTCTTCAGCTGCAACTATTTACCAAGCATCCTTCATCAACAGATAAATATTTCTTTACAAAAAAGCTTATAAAACTTTACTTGTTAGCACATCTCTCTAAGTGTTAACTGTCACCATATCTCTGAGGGTGTTACTTCCCTATATCATTATAATAAAATATTTTTTGCCTATGAGTGTTTTGAATTGTCTCTGCACTGTCCAAGTGTCTGAGACTGTTTAGCCAAATTGTGCTTTCTTCAACTTCAGCAACAAGTGACTGTGCTATTAATTAAAAGCCTTCTGTTATGCAAGAAGTCAGGCTGGACCAGGGGTCCCTTGGTGTTATCATCACAACCCCTCTCTTCAGGAGAGAAAGCAGACCCTGAACTCTTATAACATAAAGTCAAGGTATGAAAAAAGAGTGGAGGTACGAAAGGTGAGGAGAAATAAGGGCTCCACCCACTCTCAAAGTCCGTGTTGCATTGCTGCAACACAGGCAAATTTCCTTGAAACTTAGACTGTGGAAATGTGCCTCCATTCCCACTCTTATTATTCATACCTGCTTGCAGGCAAGATGCAACACATACATTAAAACGTAGGACTTTGAAAATGAACACTTAAGGCCATTTCAGACCCAAAACAGCTCCTAGCCAACATCAAGGAGGCTTAAAAGTGGCTTAAAGAAACCCAACTGTTGACCTAACGTAAAAGATTAAAATATTGGCATTTTTTTTCTTAAACTAACATTTGTACAGATGATTTTTTTGTTCCATGTCGAATATGACAAGCTTTAAATGCAGCCCATCACAACTCATCTCAAGCCTGAACCATTGCCACTTCTCCTACCATAGAAGTGAACACTTTTAACTTTCAAATACACAAGCAAACACTAATACAACAACAGAGAAAGTTGAGGAGAGGGCCCCTTTCTGTTGCAAACAAACACCCCAAGAACATTTCTTTGCTATTCCATCATATTAGGCACAATGAAAAATTTCTACAACAGCCTCAGGGAACGTGTCCTCCATTCCTTTTAGTGGGAATGAATCTCCTTCTCTACTTGCAAATTATTTTAGAAGTATTTAATTTGTGGTAATTTAAATTTTTCATGAGTACATCTTTCAAAGTGAAATTCTGAAAAGTTTTGCAAGAAACGAGTATGCCTCTCAGATTTATGATTAAGCCAAAGCCTACAGAAATTAAATGAGATAACCAGCATAATGCTAGTTCATGGCTGAGCTAGTACTGGAACTTGAGAGTCCTGCTTCTGAGTTCTCTGATGTTAGATTGTATGGATTTGAAAAGATAGACATCTTGGACTCCCAGAGGAAAGTGCTCCAGACGAAATAAATCACTGTCAGAAGTGGGTGAGATTCCACTGAAGTCGTGCCAGGGGTGAGTTGAGCAATTCATCTTCAAAGTAGTTCATTGCATCTTATCTCCAGGAAGATATTAACGATATTAATGGCACATTTACGCAATGTAAGTTTCAACATGCAAATTATCTTTATTAAGACATTTCTTTTAGTTGTTTGCACTTGCTTTCAGACTGAACTATAAAGGATTTGTCACTATCCCTACAACCCACCCCACTTCTGTTGAAACCAAAGGTGAAATTCCCACTGACTGCAACAGGACGCTGCTGAACTATATAAACCCAGACAGAACCTGCAACAACGTACTTGGTGGTAGAGGCGTGCTTGCAAATTGAAAAAAAAAACAAGTAAAGGGATAAATATTTTCATCATCATCACCAGGGCTGGTAAACAGCAGGCTAATTGCCATCCTTTAATTTAAGGACTGCTGTGTATCTCTTTGTTCCTGGGATACAAGTTATCCTCCCTATCATGCTGTAAAGCATCCCAGTGCTTACATCTAAGATGTTTTACCAGTGAATAAGGAATACATAGCTCCTCAGAGCAAACTTCTGTACTGTCAAGGTGCCCAAAACCAAGTAACAGTAAGTTTGAAGAGCTTGTAAATAGCTACAGACTCATGTCAAACAGGAATGAGATGACTAACAACAGTTTGGTAATGGCCAACCATGAAAGCATGTGAGCAATTAAATTGCACTTCTCTTGAGTTCTTGATTTCCCAATCTTGATGTTCAAGGGAGGAGAGAGTCTGTGAGCAGTGAAGCGTGTTGCAGAGGGCCCTTTACACCTAGCTGTCCCTACTCCTCTTCCCCATATTCCTCAGAGGTGGTAGCCCTTAGGCTAATCTGGCCTGTGGACCCTGTTGTGGTGTCACCATCAGAAGACTTAGTAGCCAGGCTGCTGTCTATATTCATAATATACAGCAAAAAAAATAGACAACAGCTACAGAAAGGAGCTCGGTTTTACACCCTGTGAGTGAAATGTTAGCTCCTATCCACTGCTTGGGTCTCTCTGTGCCCCCCACGGAAAAAAAGAAAATCCATGGGGCATGTCTGGTATGACCCGAGGAATTTGTGTGAACTTCACCCCTTCCTTTTCCTTTCAAACAGCTCCATTCATCACAGGCAGCTTGCTCCCATTTCACACACAAGGAAGCTCAGAAGAGAATTCTGCTCCCCACATGTGCGCCAATGCAGAGTCACCGACCGGCCGCTCGCTCTGACCACATTAGCTTCCTCCAGATCTGGGAGAGCAGAGACCAAAGTGGAAGCAGCAGCAGCTGTCTGCCCCTTGATTCACAATGGAGGCAACCTCTGCAAAATCCTCCTTTCAAAACATCACAGGGAGTTTACCACACTTGCATGATGAGCAGAGCTCTGTGTGTAGACTCCTTCACGTTAGACAATTACAACCAAATGTACTTTTTCTTTCTGTAACGCGATGGGGAACAGTTTGGTAATTAAAGAGCGGGCCGAAGGGGATATTTTTAGTAACGTGATAGCTTTGAGATCACTGAATGATCTGCCAGGAGCAAGCCACACACACGTGTGGTTATAATGGGAGTAGCTACGATTATTCCGATGGGAAAAGCAGTTCCACGGGTCATCCGTGCAGGGGGTGTTTATTTCTGTGTGTGTGCGCATCTGACAGAGGAAGAGCAGTGTGAGGCTCAGCACGCCTTGGCTGCCTTCTCCGTGGTCCACATCTCTGCTCCCTCTTTTCCTCCTTGAGCATCCCACGCGCACAGCCCCTTAACACCCAAGAAAATGGAGGTGTGAGTATGTCCCTTTGGCCAGGTGGTTGTTATAACCCTCCGCAGGTACGTGCTCCTTGCCGGTGTGAGGCTCGGCAGCGGTGCGAAGGGAAGGGGCTGAGCGGAGGGCTGGGGAAGGCACTGCCAGAACTCCCAGGGTCACAGCCAGTGTATGGGATAAGGATAAAGTGCTTCTGCGCTGCTCTTAATTCCTCCCACGGCAGAAAGAGAAGGTACCTCTATGTGCTGTTTGACACAAGTTAATTGTAACTCTGCCCAGACCAAAAACAAAAGGCAGGACAGGAGGACTGAGGTATCCTCCAGACACAGAGACCATGCGACTGCTCAGTGCAGTTGTCTATAATAGACAAAGACACAAAAGGGGACACAGCAGCTCTCTCTTACCCTGGACAGTTACTCACTAGCTATTTTCTGGAGCCTAAATAGCATCAGCCCCAGAAAACACAGACATGTCTTACACCACCCCAGCTGTTATACTCCTACTCCTCATACCAAGCACAGAAATGGGAGAGGAAAGAAACGAGCCAGAATTCAGCTGGTTGGTGACTTTTCTTTCCTTCTTCTCTTCTCTTTTTTTATTACCTACAAATGTAATTTAGCCACTGATCTGAGAAACTTGGAGCTTCTCTCCAAGAAGCTGCGGGTAATATTTTCTCAGCAGATAAGCCGTTTTCCTACAGAACCTGGCAGCTTTTAAGTAGCCTAGAGAACACCTTACAGATGCAGACAGAATTGTCTGGGAAGATTGCAGTTTAATTCAGGCAGTCAGCAAGCTGGCTGGCTGTGTATGGACTTGAAAAGCATGTGCCTGGATAATGCACTATCCAGATGTTTCAAAGACTTTATGCATATAGAAAATAGACATATTTTATACATATGTACATACTGTATATGTACATCATACACCATCTATACAAATATATGTATATAACATACGTTTTACATTGGTAAATAGATGGAAATGGTGGAAGGAATTCAAAACTTACTGTAGTTGATTTGGAATACCCTGAGATAATGTATATACATGTTGCCCTGCATAGGCTGTGAAGTCTCCCACCCTGGAGATACTCAAAAGCCATCTGAACACGGACTTGGGCAACTGGCTCTGGGTGACCCTGTCACCAGATGACCTCCAGAGGTCCCTTCCAACCTCAGTCATTCTGTGATGTATCTTATTTAAAGCCATATTAATGCCATTCTATCTGTGGGTGAACTCCCACCCTAAGTTACCGTTCATACCCTACATGCATTGCTTTTAGTTATCCACAGGTCTGTACTTTTTCCCAACTATTGGGGAAACTGAGATCCTGAGAAACCAAGTGATGTGCACTTGCCTTGCACAACAAGCCAGAGCAGATGTTTGCCCCTGGCCTCTGTTCTACCCCGGCTGCTGAGACTAGAAATGGTAAACCTCCAAGACTTCCTGTTGCTTAATTTTTTTTCCCTCCTCCTTATTTTCACACTATTTGGAAAAACATACGCTTCTATGTTTTTTTGGAGCCAGCTGTGCTCTCAGCGGCCATGATGACACCGTGATTATGCCATTGCTTGAAAGTGCATGGAAGTGATATTCCTTTCCTGAAAGATGCTGGTTAGCCCCCTTTGGGAAGGAGCTTTGCTAAAATGCACTTGTGCTTGAACATACAAGTGGTTTTGAGAGCCAGGACCTTGCGTTTAAAATTCAGTGAATGTTTTGAACAAGAGTCTGATTTGTAATGAATGAAGAAAAAAATGCCTGCACATGAATACATTTGGCATACCTGCAGACCTCCAAGACCGGGATACCTGCGATTCGAGATCAAGATTGAAGGTGGCTGCTGTAATATCACACTGAGAAGTAACCAACCTTAGCACGAGAAGGAGACCGGATACAAGCTGGACAAAGGGCCACTACAAAAACCCAGAGCAACACTGAGGGTCCACCCAGTCCAGCTGACTACGCGGGTCAGCTATGAGCAGAAAGGCAGAAGGGTTTCCTCCTCTCCTCGCTGAGGAACACCTCCCTCTTTAACAGGGCTGCCTGGACTAGGTTCAGTTTCCCACTCTTTGTCTCTCCCCTGTGTGTTTCCCCTGCTGCAGAAATTTGCCAAGTGGAAAGAAGACCACGGGCAGTGCACTGCAAACGATGAAAATCCCATTTCCCCAAGGATGTTATTAACATGGAGAAGCACTGGCCCCAAAGGGACTACAAGAAGAATATATACTAAGAAAGTAGCTCCTAGGTGCATTAGCTGCTACTTGAGACTCTCACACAAGCTTGGCAGGTCACGTTAATCCATTTTTCAGTTTGGAAATGAAATCTGCTTCTTTGGATAGTTTATAAAAAATTGCCAGAACTTCCATTTTCTCTGAGAAATTAATCAAAATCAAAGTTGAATTTCACTTTGAGAAAATATAAGCAGCAATGAACAACAGCATACATGTGTTTAAATTTTTTCAGAAATTTTCTTTTGTCTACAGCAACGGAAACCATCATTACTCCAACCAGTTGCACAATGCTGCAGAGCGAGAAGATATATGGAGGGCACTTTTGCCCAGACTGCAACATATTTTCAATCTGCTGGTTTGGCTGTGTGGGGTTGGTAGTTTCTTTTTAAGTCACAACATCAGAAAGCCACTGTGCAAACAATGGAAGGCATAAACAACACTTAGGAAGGCATTTTTACCACACTCATGGTCATGGCATTTGAGTGCCATGAATGAATGAAATCAGCAGCGCTGGAGAGGGTTAGGATGGCTGCTCGTATGTACGCTGGGTGAAGAAATACCTTTGGCCCCTGCTTGCCGTGCTTCCAGTTGAATGTTGTCAGCGTACAACAAGCACTCGCTGTTCCAGCTGCCCTTTCCAACAGCTTCGTCCAGGGTCTGATCCAGCCCTCGCTAGAGTCAATGGCAAGACCCCCGCCAAGCTCCCTGGGAGCTGGACCCGTTCCTAAGGCTCTGGTTGCAGCAAGAGCACCGTGAAATTGTCCGTGCTCGTAGTAAAGTAATTCTACACAGAGAGGTTCCTCTTCGGCGCTGAGCAATCAAATCACAAGCACATTTTAAATGCCAGAAACAAGTGGAGAAACAAGGAGGAGAGAACTTATTTGATGGAATGCCATTTGCTTTGCTTGAGTTCTTTATGTCTTTCGTTGATTTCTTTGTCTGGGATGGCCTGAGCTCTGTGGGGTCTATGCTTCATGTTGTTTTATACCTTTGTTCCCACCTACTTTCCAAACTGTTCTAGGAAAACTGAAAAAAAACCCTACTTCAGATAACTACATTTTTGTGAAACTAGCAAGTCTATTCTAGCACATGGGCTCCATGTGTGTGTCTGTGTGCATGTCTCCGCATGTATCTGAAAAAAGAGAGGGAAAAGAGCCTATCTTGACAATGGCCACAAGACCTTCATTTTTACTATGTTGGGTCTATATTTTCTATGACTGTTTCCAGGTAGCAGAGCTTCAACACATGCATTGTGTTTTGGATGACTAAAATAAATTCATTTCCAAAATATACTTCTCAGACAAGTTATCTACCTAAATAAGGAAGAGCAATAAAGGATACACCTCTGTGGTAACCTGCACCATCTCAGAGCCACAGCTTCCAGGTGAGCCTTACCACAGATAAATGCTTGAGAAAACTAAACCCAGATTCAGCATCCCTTAAAATAATCATAAAATTCCACCGGCTTCAGTGGCTGCATTGAAGATAAGTCTCTGGTAGGGGAAGGTGAAATACTCTGCACAGTTTGGGAGCCAAACATCTAGAAAATATAGCCAAAGGTTCTTTCAGCTACTTTTTTTAACAAAGAATAAGAAAAAAAAAACAGCAGCTTAAACACCTTATTCTAAATATATAAAAATGATAGATGCAGTAACTGATAAACTCTGCTATACCCCATAAACCACAGTGTTTTCAGCTCAAATTGAAAGGAGAAACAAACCGACTGCCATTTCTTTTACATCTTAAAACAGTTTAACTCCTCTCTCAAACAGCTGAAGCCAAAATAAGAAGTCAGATACTGCGTATTTCTATGTATCAGACAGGCTCCAGGCTCATCTTGCAGATTCTAACTCAAGCTGGACATGTAGGCAAACTTCTCTCCAAATCTTCACTTATTTTGATTAATTTGTCACAGACAATTCACAAACAGAAACCTGACAGGTGTTTGATTCTTTGCGAATTAGTCACTCCACTCCTTTCTAATAAATCTTGATGTCCCACCCCTTTGTCTTATTCAAGAGAACATGTTGTCTTTTTAAAAACATAATATAGCCATTAGCAAATCATAGTTGTGCCACTGTCAAAGCATTACCAAGTCGAAGAGTGCTGCCCCATCCCATTATTCTCCGTAGCATAGTGTCCCACATGTCTCCATTCTTTCCCATCCTTTCTCTCTTTTCAAGATCTTTCACCATCAGATTGGCATTGGCGGCCAGCCAACCAGCCAGCACTTTAGCCAGACAAGTGCTATGCTGATATGCCTAGATCTTTGAAGTGTCACACAACAAGTCCAACAAGTTAGTTTTCTTCCTATTTTCATACTTTTTTGCAGAGCGCCCCAGCCACAAAGTACATTTCCCATCAGTTGGGTTGTTTGGGTTTTTTTTCAAAACAGCTCATTTCTGTGCAAACTTCTGCTGACGACTTCCTTTTTGAAATGCCTCGACCCCTGTGAGATTTTTGTGAATATGGTTGAGAGACGCCTTTGTAAATGATTTTACATTACACCTACATTAGATATACACCCTGCCCCAGGAGCCCAAGTTCAGAAAGTCATGGTTGGGTTGGTTAATACAATTTTTAATGAGCACTGATGTGACATGCTGCTTAGATCAAAGTGTGAAGAGCTGTTATTTGTCACTGCTTCCCATTACAGCACATTTTGAACAGGGGCACAGTAATGAAACAAGTAGGACTAGGTATATTAAAAAAAAATATTGTGCATCAGGCTGAAAGAAAACATACCCTTAAAATAACACAAAATAAAAAAGACAAGTAAAAGACAAAGCATGTTTCATGTCCGTTTTGGTAAGTTCTCCTGTGACTGAACTCATTGGGTATTGATTTCCTTTTATTTCATTACCACATCTGAAGCTGCACTGATAGTAAATCACAAGCAGAGCCTCATTTACCAAGTTGGCCAATGGAGCAGTAAAGTCATTCCCCTTTCCTTTTATGAAAAGCTGTTAGTGATGCTGCTGTGGGGGGCTGTCACTTCCCAAGGGAGAAACCATGAGCTTCTGGGATAATTGACTTTTGGGATAAATGACTTTTTGCAGGCGATCCTCAGTCTTATCTTTTTGTGGATAATTACGTTGCTCAATCTGGGGATGGTAAAGCAGGTCGTGTCTATAGAAAAAGCCTCTCCTTTTGGAAGTTGCTGCTTTTATACAATTATACTTCAAAACTGCAAGTCCTTCATTACTGCTCACGGTGATGCTGGCCTACCTTTTACACTCAGGTAAATAGCAGGCAACATACATTAAGCGACTTCCTACACGCTGTATTATCTGTACACCTGCCAAACACGTGAGACTCTTCAAGCTGGCTTCTTCCATCAGGCAGAACCCCTTCATAATAATCTGGTGCTTGTGGCCAATAGGGCAATTCGCTTTCCCACATACGCTGCCTTTCACTTCTCCTTATATGACCCATTTGCACACCCAGCATTATCTCACCGATCACCCTGGCAGGAACTTCTTCTCTTAGGAGGGGCAACCACCACACACAGATCTGAAGTCCATCACGGCTCCTCAGGACTCAGAAACGCAGATGTTTGTACTGTATTTAAGCAAACATTGCTGTTTTCCTTGCTCACTGGATCTGTTTCACTTAGTGAACCTGCAGGTAAAGAAAAACTACTTGGGTGTCACTGCCACTGTAGGATTGTAACAAGTGGCGAAATCAGAGTATTGCCCTGGATTAGTCCTGAAAACAGCCGAGTGGATATACAAGGCTTTTTCCAAATGCACTGCCTCTACGGCAAGATTCACTTCCCTTCACACACATGCCTGACAAACGCCTCTGTGGCAACTACAGGAATGGGTTGAAGATGAACAAGCAACATCGGGTGAGGGTATTTTTACAGCCTTACCCAGTGGTACTTGCTCATGCTCATGGATACCTGTTTCTTCAAGGATGTTGCTTTTCTCTGTGCATCTCTCTCCAGGTCACTGAGAGGATATCTGACCACTACAGGTTTGTACAGACCACTACCAAGTGCTCTGGAAACCACCTCTTCTGGTTTGAAAAACATTTGTGTGAAGGTGCAAGCATAACCCTGAGAATCCAAAGCACCAGAGCTCTAATTCTGACTCACCACTTACTTGTTTCTGTCTTAGTTTCCTTACTTGTTTCTGTCTTAGTTTCCTTACTTGTTTCTGTCTTAGTTTCCTCTCTACATAAGTGAGGAAGATTAAATTTATTCTTCCTTCTCAAGGGAGTTGGAAGGAATCATCACTGTTTGTATGTCTTTTTAAGCATGCAGCGGGTAAACACTTTACCTCAGCTAAAGCTGTTCGAAACTCAGTTATGTTGATTTTCTCAACATTTCCTCCAATTTGTTACACATTCTTTGTCATGAGGGCCTACAGCTGAGCCCACGAGTCCGAACACAAACTAGAAAACATGATGTCCCTGTCCTGAGGACATGACAAACCAAAGCCTCATGCTTAAACTCAGGCACGAGTCACTCATGTGTACCCCGTTAAGCACATGCATAAAGCGTTTGCACGACCAAGGCCAAAGACTTACAGAATAAAAAGCAAAACTAACCAACAACAGAGACGGGGGAAAGCGTGCAGGAGAATGCAGCACCGAAGAAGGCAGCCTCGGCATCTATTTTTAGCTTTTTAAATGCCTGATCTACGTGGATAAGCCGCAACCACACAAAGGTTGCTTGCCGAGGCGAGGGCACACGCCAACTTTCCTTCACTCTGGCATACGGGCGCTGCGGCGGACACCCGCTTGGCATCCCTTGGGAAGCGGGGTTCGGGC